>NC_133654.1:173122168-173455975 GCF_009905375.1 Apium graveolens
TTTGACTTAGCCAAAATTTTCATCCAAGACTAAAAATCAGTTAAATTTCTGGCTACCTTTCAACTTGCAAAATAATTCAGATAAATTCAAGAGTAATTAAGCATACCTAACTCACTTACCAACCTAGAAAAGGTGGATTCATCCAGTGGTTTGGTAAAAATATCTGTAAGTTGCTTCTCACTTGGAACAAAATGTAACTCTACAGTACCATTCATTACATGTTCCCTTATGAAATGGTACTTGATGTCTATATGCTTTGTCCTTGAATGTTGCACTGGATTTTCAGTGATGGCAATTGCACTTGTGTTGTCACAGAAAATAGGAATCCTTTCAACTTGCAAGCCATAGTCTAGCAATTGATTTTTCATCCATAAAATCTGTGCACAGCAACTGCCAGCAGCAATATATTCAGCTTCAGCTGTAGAAGTAGAAACTGAATTTTGCTTTTTACTGAACCAGGACACAAGCTTGTCTCCTAAAAATTGACATGTTCCTGTTGTGCTTTTTCTATCAATTCTGCAACCTGCATAATCTGCATCTGAATAACCAGTTAGATCAAAACCAGAATCTCTAGGATACCAAATGCCAAGGTTTGGTGTTCCTTTGAGATATCTGAAAATTCTCTTAATAGCTATCAAATGAGAATCTCTAGGATCAGCCTGAAATCTAGCACACAAACATGTAGCAAACATTATATCTGGCCTACTAGCTGTTAAGTACAGAAGTGAGCCAACCATGCCTCTATAACTTGAAATATCCACAGACTTTTCAGTAGTGTTTAGTTCAAGCTTAGTTGTAGTGGCCATGAGAGTTTTTGCAGATGTGCAATCCATTAGATCAAACTTCTTTAAAAGATCAAAAATATATTTAGTTTGACTAATGAATATTCCATCACTAACTTACTTAACTTGTAAACCAAGAAAGTAAGTTAGTTCTCCCATCATACTCATTTCATACTTGCTTTGCATCAGTTTGGAAAACTTTTTACAAAGTTTCTCATCTGTAGAGCCAAAAATAATATCATCTACATAAATTTGAACAAGTATGCTAGAGCCATTCACATTTTTGAAAAATAAAGTTTTATCTACAGTACCTCTTGTGAAGTAATTTTCCAAAAGGAACTTTGATAAAGTGTCATACCAGGCTCTAGGTGCTTGCTTCAGTCCATAAAGTGCTTTCAGTAGATAATAGACATACTCTGGGAAATTTGGATCTTCAAAGCCAGGAGGTTGACTTACATACACTTCTTCCTCCAAATCTCCATTCAGAAAGGCACTTTTGACATCTATATGATAGACCTTGAAATTGGCATGGGCTGCATAGGCTAAGAAGATTCTGATGGCTTCAAGTCTTGCAACAGGAGCAAATGTTTCATCAAAATCTATTCCTTCTTGCTGACAATAGCCTTTAGCAACCAATCTTGCTTTGTTCCTTACTACTATGCCATTTTCATCCATCTTGTTTCTGAATACCCATTTGGTGTCTATTGGATTCTTTCCTGTAGGCTTGAGTACCAGCTTCCATACTTTATTCCTTTCAAATTGGTTTAGCTCCTCCTGCATAGCTACAATCCAATCAGGATCTAACAAGGCTTCTTCTACCTTCTTTGGTTCTTCCTTAGACAGGAAGCTGCTGTATAGACATTCTTCTTGAGTTGCTCTCCTGGTTTGAACTCTGGAAGAAACATCACCAATAATCAGTTCAAAGGGGTGATCTTTTGTCCATTTTCTTGGTTGAGGTAGATTAGCCCTAGATGAAGAGACCTCAATGTTGTCTTGATGTGTGATTAAGTTTTGATTGCTAGAAACTCCCCCTGAGTTTGTGGATCTTTGATTTGAGATTGGGGTGCTTTCTATGGGTGATCTGCTTTGACTTCCTGCTCCTTTTGATAACTCGACGGATGGTGAATTTTGAGTACCGACAGATGAGGCAGGTTGTCTTCCGACGGATAATACAGATTGCCTTCCGACGGATGAAGCATTATGTAACTCGACGGATGTTGAGTTTTGTTCTTCATTTGTGGTAGATTTGTCTGCATTATCCTTAGACACTGTTTCTTGATCACTCTCATCATCACTTTCATCACTGACCCTCTCAACATTGTCGAATTTGAGGCTCTCATGGTAATCTCCATCTTTTAGTCCTTCAATCTTTTTATCATCAAACACAACATGTATAGATTCAACAACAATGTTGGTTCTTAGATTGTAGACTATATATGATTTACCAACAGCATATCCAACAAAAATTCCTTCATCTGCTTTAGCATCAAACTTCCCATTTTGATCAGCTTGATTTCTCAGAATATAGCATTTACAGCCAAAGACATGAAGAAAGTTCAGAGTTGGCTTCTTGTTCTTGAACAATTGATAAGGTGTCATGCATCTTGCTTGATTAATCAGAGAGATGTTCTGAGTGTAGCATGCAGTGTTTACAGCTTCAGCCCAGAAGTATGTTGGTAGTTTTGATTCTTCAAGCATTGTCCTTGCAGCTCCAATAAGAGATCTATTCTTTCTTTCCACTACTCCATTCTGTTGTGGAGTCCTTGCTGCTAAAAACTCATGCAAGATTCCATTTTCCTCACAAAATGCTCTCATGACATAGTTCTTGAACTCAGTTCCATTATCACTCCTGATTCTTCTAACTTTGAAATCAGGATGATTGTTAACTTGCCTTATGTGATTGATGATGATTTCACTAGCCTCATCTTTGGACTTTAGGAAATAGGTCCAAGAGAACTTTGAGAAATCATCTACAATTACTAGGCAAAATCTTTTCTTTGAGATTGACAATATATTGACTGGTCCAAACAAATCCATGTGAAGCAGTTGTAGAGGCTCTTCAATTGCTGAATCAAGTTTCTTCCTGAATGATGCTTTAATCTACTTCCCTTTTTGGCAGGCATCACACAGTCCATCCTTTGTAAACTCCACCATAGGAATGCCTCTAACTATCTCTTTCTTTACCAGCTCATTCATGGTCTTGAAGTTCAAATGAGATAGTTTCTTGTGCCATAGCCAACTTTCATCTTGACTTACTTTACTGAGAAGACAAGTTACATATTCTGCTTTAGTTGAGTTGAAGTCAGCAAGATACACATTTCCTCTTCTCACACCAGTGAGAACAACTTTGTTGTTTAGATTATTAATCACAACACAGGTTTCATTGTTGAAGGTTACTGAGTTGCCTTTATCACAAAGCTGGCTGATACTCAACAGATTGTGTTTGAGACCATCCACTAAGGCAACCTCTTCAATGATGACATTGTCCTTTGAAATCAAGCCATATCCTACAGTATAACCTTTGCTGTCATCTCCAAAAGTGATACTTGGGCGAGCTCTTTCTTCAAACTCTGTGAGCAGGGTAGAATCACCAGTCATGTGTCTTGAACAACCACTATCCAAGTACCAAAGATTCCTTCTATTTCCCTGCACACATCAAAATCAAATCAAGTTGATTTTGGTACCCAAGTTTCCTTGGGTCCTGCCTTGTTAGCTTTCTTCTTCTGTTTCTTAGGTCTTAACTCATTTGACTTAGGAATTTCAGATTCTTCCTTAGTCATTTGGGTTGGGCCTTTGAAACCACTAGATGCAACAGAATTATCATGCATGTTATGGCTAACAGGAAATGGCATGCTTGGTGCAAACATGTTATTCCAGTAAGGCATGCTAAATGGCATTTGAGGCATATTGTATGCAGCATAATATAGATTAGGTGCAAATGGCATATTAGCAAACTGTGCATTCATGTTCTGTGTAGGCATAACATTAACAGGCATGGGAGGCATGGCATTCATGTTAGAGAATTGAGGCTGAACAGACATGGGAGTAGGCATGGCAGATTTGCAATTAACAGACAAATGATTTACACTACCACATTTGACACAGATTTTTCTAGGAGCATATTTGTCAGGTGTGTAGTTATTATGTTTGTTAATCCCTACTTTACCATTCCTATTGTTTTTCCTTTTAGTCTCTGTTTTTACCTCTATCTTCTCAAGTCTGTCACTTAACTGTTTGACAGTCATGTGACCAACATTAGCCTTCTTCCCTTTCTTGGCTTGACTTGACTCTCCTAAAACAAAGTTCTTGGAAACAGACCCATACTTTTCATTTAGCTTGGTTAATTTGGCTTTGCTAATGGGTTTTCTCACAGCCGACGGATGAGGATTTTTATCATTCGACGGATAACACTTTTTGTTATCCGACGGATAGATCTCATCATCCGCCGAGTCTACATCTGTCAGCAATCCATCTACCAAAATAGGTTCTAGTTTCTCCTTATTCTTTTTCCAGGCTTCATCACAAAAAGACTCAATTCCTTGAACCTTGGTGATTTGAGCATGAACATCTCTGGATGTTTTCCATGCTTTAATCACCTCCTGCTCACGATCGAGCTGCTTCTTTAAAATTTCTTCCTTTTTCAAGAACTCAGTTAATTCCTCCTTGGCAATTCTACACTCAATTTTTAGTTTCTCAAACTCAACAAACTGAGACTTAAGCACATTATTCCTCTCACTCAAAAACAAGTTGTTTTCTTTGATTTTAGCATTTTCTTTAGTGAGGGACTTAAGTGTAACACGCAAATGATACAATTCTGTAGACATGTCATTTATTGCATCATTATACTCAGCTTTAGATAAATGTGCAAGGTTTGTAGTGATTACCTGATTACTTGAGGAACTTGTCTCTGTTTCATCAGACTTGGCCATAAGGGCTAGATTGACATAGCTGACATCCTCATCTTCATCCAAACCATCAGCTGCCCAGTCATTCTCTTGTATAATAAAAGCCCTTTCCTTCTGTTTGAGTAGATCAAAGTATTTTTGCTTATAATCCACAGACTCAAATCTTTTCTTACTGGAATCTGACTTTCTACACTCATTTGCAAAATGCCCTGCCAAGCCACATTTGAAACACTTGAATTTTGATTTATCCACCATGTTTCTATTTGGCTTGGTAGCTCCAAAGTTCTTCTTGACCTTGAGCTTGGAAAATCTTCTTGAAAGGAATGCTAGGTGCTCATCAATGTCCTCCATGTCATATTGGCTCAATGAATCTTTACTTTCTGCAGCTAGCCCTTTACCCTTACTTTCACAGGCCTTTGAAGTTGATTCCACAGCTTCCATCTTTACTTCCTTCTCCTTTTCCAGTTCAACCACTAGTGCAATGGATCCTCTTTTCTTCTTTCCTCTCTCCATTCTTTCAACCTACTCTATCTCAAGCTCATAGGTCTTCAGAATGCCATACAGTCTCTCCAAAGTAAACTCCTTATAATCTTGTGAGTTTCTCAATGAGACTGTCATTAGTTTCCATTCCTTTAGAAGAGATCTGAGAAATTTCAGATTCGAGTCTTTAGTCTGATAGACTCTTCCATGCAATTTAAGAGCATTTAGTAGCTTTTGGAATCTACTAAAAATGTCAGTGAGTGACTCACTTTCTTCATTGTGAAAATGCTCATATTGCTGAATCAGGAGCTGCATTTTATTTTCTCTTACTTGCTCAGTACCATCACAGATTATCGGTATTGTGTCCCAAACTTCCTTGGTTGTCTTGCAATTGATGATGTTATCAAACATGTCTGCATCAACACCATTGAACAGAATGTTTATGGCCTTTTTATCTTTCCTGACTTGTTCAATATCAGGATCAGACCATTCATGCCTTGGCTTTGGAACAGATGGTTCATTTCCTGTTGCAGCTCTCATTGGAACATGAGGGCCTCTTTCTATGCAGTCCACATAGGCCTCATCTTGAGAAAGCATATGAAGATGCATCTTTACCTTCCAATGATGGCAATTGTCTTTATCAAGAAAAAGGAATCTTGACTCCAACATCTTTCTTGTTCATCTTGCTGAATTGTTTTGATCTTTAAACTCTTTGTTGATTAAGAGCATGCTCTGATACCAATTGTCAGTCCCTTAACAATATAGCAAGAATTACAGAAGGGGGGTTGAATGGAATTCTTGAACCTTTTTCTTAAAATAAAAATGTTCAACTCAATTATGGATATATTTGTTTTGATTAGCATAATGCGGAATGTAAACTTGAATGAATCAAAACATAAGTAATTAAAAACAAGAGTCTTTAAAAACTTTCTGGTGGATTTAAACAATTCCACCAGAGATATATTTAATATATCGAGAGGACTCTGTGTGCAGAAATGCTCACAGCTGCTTACACAAATAGAACTGCTAAGAACACAGGAAATGCTAAAGATAGTGATTACAAAGATTTCTATGTTGTTGTTTCTTAGCTCTCTCAGTTATTTTTCTATTTGCTACTCTCTTGGTTTATATAATACCAATATTACAAAGTCAAAAGAACTGAACAAATATAAAATCTAACAGTCTTGATCTTTGCTGCTTTTCGTCCTCTATTACCCAGTTAATGAGCTTCCATAGTGTACTTGTATCCAACTCAACGGCGGTGTGTCAGCTTTCACTGTTCAACTGATGTTTGAATCTTGATCATCTGTCGACTTTCAGATCATCCGTCGATGACTTAATTGATCATCCGTCGACTGCTATGTTAAACATCCGTTGATAGCTATTTTGGTCATCCGTCGAAGCATTGTTAATTATCCGTTGGTAGCTATTTTGGCACTTGACTTCATTTCACTTATACAGAATTACAAGACATTGCTTATGTACAGTTAATCAACCTATTCTGCATATCTAGTTAAAGTCAACATGACTTATATGCCACTACAGATTCTATACAAAGGTGCATACAACACTGTGCTACAAACTTATTATATAAGCTACTCACTCGATGGATAATAAGTTAATCATCCGTCGGGACTATAATGAGTTATCCGTCGGGACTATAATTCTTATCCGTCGAGTGCTACATTATTTCACTAAGTAAAATCTACTTAGATGTTTTGTTTAGGTAATCATCAAGTACTCAACATATTCACAACAATCATCCTCCATAGTCATATTAAATGTCCTGGCCTTTGGCTGATTCTTTGCTGGTGGTCCTTGTTAGGAATATGTTGTGAACTTGATGATAAATTAAACAAAACATCTTAGTAGATTTAACTTAGTGAATTTTATAGCACTCGACGAATGATTAAATATAGTCCCGACGGATGATTCAATATAGTCCCGACGGATGATGATTTGACATCCATCGGGTGAGTAGTGTGACGGCCTCAACCCCGGGGTCAAGAGTTGACGTTATCAACAGCAACCATAAGATAAACAATTCAATAATAGAATATAACTACGACCTCTTTACCAAGATCTTTTCCAGGTTTAAGTATAATTTAGGTTACAACTAATTACAACACCAACTTACACACGCCATTCTGGCACCACTAACTTAATACAGCAACTCAATAGACCATCTTTGGTCCAACACAACTACCTCAGGGGAGCCTCACATGGAAGGAACTGGAACTCTGCCCTGACTATTGTGAAAGAAACTCCTAGGCATCTGCAATACAAATATAAAACAGTCTGCAAGGGTGAGCAATTAATTGCTCAGCAATACCTCTATGTAAATAACAAGTAGAACAATTTATGATAAAACAGTGATAGGAACAGAAATTATAGCTCATGTACAAAAGCAAAGTAAACATTCATAAACTAGATATTCAAAAATAGCATGCTCCGAAAAACAACAATATCAGTCATGTGCTGTGTATAATTACCAGAATCAAAGCTTAGCATGCTATTTCATTTTCAAATCATCTGTTTCATCAAGTTGATTTGTTAATCAATTTCAAAACTGAATCAATCAAATCTATTGGACGTTCAACGGGTGAAGATAGCTGATCAGTCTTCCCTCACCGGACATCGACTAACGGCCATCCAGAATAAAGAATGTATTCTGGAACTTGGGCATAGACTAACTAGGTCTTTCCCCCAACGCTGGACTAATCGGTTAAACAGAATGCCTAACCCAATTAGCCACTTACGCCTACTCAATTCCAATAGATCAACTGAATTCCCTTTTTGCCTATTTTCAAAGTTCCACGACATAGGTGGATCAAAATATTCTCTTTATCCAGTATCCAAAATCATTATTACCTATCTCTTTCTAAAATTACTCTATCACAACACACTATTCAAAACTTCTTTTCATTTAAATCATGCTTAGAGATAGGTGTTTTCAGAAGTTACTTTTTCCCAAAAATATTTTAAAAACAATATTTTCAAATACAGGGGATACGTAACTTAAAACGTTTGTGTTCCATTACGAAAATAAAACATTAGCTATTCACATATACTGAACCATAAAATAATGGTCAGGGGTACTTGCCTTGCAGAGCTTTACGACTATCACTGACTGGTTTTTGATAGACTCGGACGTTCGGGCTTTATCACTTAGTTAGCAGACTATCCTGGATCCGACCTCAACGCTCAGGTCCTTCACATAGATACTCACTGCGCTTGTCGACTGATCACTAGGTTATCCTAGCTCGATATCAATTCTTGAGTCCTTCGACTAGAACCTACAGAGCCGAAATACCCTACGTTAGACGTCTAAGTATGCTTGACATATCCTCAATACCAATCCTACCCAAACTATAACAATCCTGACTCGTAATTATATGCACTATTATAATACAACAACACACCCAACAGTTAAGGTTCACGTTCTCGAGAAATCGTTTTGGTGTTCATTTTCAGAAAATACATATGCTCGTCATTTTACGAAATTAGGGTTACTGGGTTTTGACAAGACATTCACCACAACATACAATCAGGTTTTGCACAAAATATATGTATATAATTATTTATACTCGCTCAACGTTCCGATAATTACAGGGTATGTCCCGTATTTTCGAATTTAATTTCCAAAAAATTGGGCAACACCTCCTCTATTTATCGGCCTACCCGTCGAACAACTCGACGTCAACAATCACAACAAGTCACAACCTCGTCACAATGTCAATTCCACAATCTCATAACTATTTTCGTACAATTCCCAAAATACAATTTATTTTCTAAAACATTTTATTTATTTATACAATTTAGGACTCAAAACAACGTCATCATCGTCCACCGTCCACTCGTAACTAGTCATCACGGTACAGCGGTAAAATTCTCGGGGTACCCGATAATTCGGATTCCAGCCAAAAATTTCACCGATTAATTACTGAAAATTTTCCCATATAAATTCATTTTTATCACGAATATTACTCAAAATTCCCTGTAATACATAAATTACAATTAAAATTCTGCACAGTCCAAATCACAGCACACAAGCGGCCCAACAAGGCCCAACAACAAAAAAAACCAACTACACAACCAAGCCACAGGGAAGGCTCAATAACAGAGCCCAACTACAAGCCCAGCACAGGAACCCGAAACAAAGCCCAAACCAAACACAGCCGCACACTGCACAGCCACACACAGGCCACCGCGCGCCACACACACACACACACAAATACAATCAAACATACACACACACAGATATGCACACACAATTACACAGAGCACAGACATATATACAAATATATATATATATACATGCATACCAACTGAACAACACAGAACCAAGCCAACCAGAAAATAGGGGCGGCTCACCGGAGAAATAGCCGGAAAATGAGAGGAAGACGAGCGAAGTCCAGGGAAGAAAAAACGGAAGGGAGAAAATAAGAGAACCGAGAGAGAAAGTGAGAGATTGGAAGAGAGAGACACGAGAGAGATGAAGAGAGGAGAGCAGGAGAGATCGAGGCCGAAGAGAAAACAGGGGGTGGTGTTTGTTTATTTTTTTTTCAAATCAACCTCCTGTTAACACGTATCACTAGAGGAGGATACATGTCAAAATAAAATTCTGACACGTGTCCCGTAATACCGAACAGTCTGAATTTTCGGCTCATTTTCGCAAATAAAAGTACTGAGGTACAAAAAAAATGATTTCAGAAAATTACGGGAATAATCTCAAAATGTCATAAATATCCCGAAGTTTACAAAAACATCAATTTTGAAATTTTAAAAACAATTTTTTAAGGCGCACTTCATACCCGCTTTTTAACAAATAACGAAACGACGCGCGAGTGAAACGAATCCCGAAAATTTCCAAAATAATTTTAAAATTCTTAGAATAATACGAACTTAATAAAATATAAGTTTCATGATTTTTGAAGATTTCCATAATTAAATATGGATTTTACAGATAAACACACTCAAAAAATCATTTAAAATTAAATAATTAGTGAAATATTATTTTCTCAACTTTATAAAGTCCTAAAATTAATTATTGAAATTATAAAATTATAAAACCAATTTTAAAAATAATCCAAATATTTATGGAATTAAAACTATAATAAAATCACTTTTATAAGCGAAATAAAATCGTATAACTCAATAATAAATCACACAATCCAATCCCACATATCAACAGACCACAAATAAATAAATAACAATCAATAACTGCTGCCAAAATCAATACACATATTTATTTAATTATTTAAACCTTTATTACACTTTAAAAATAAAAGAATACACAGGAGTCGTTATATCCTTTCCCCCTTAAAAAGATTATGTTCCCAGAATCTGACTTAGCTAAACAAATGAGGATATTTATCAAGCATATCTGACTCTAACTCTTAAGTAGATCCTTCTGCTCAGGCATTCTTCCAAAATATACTCACTATAGGAATAAACTTATTCCTGAGGTCTCGCTTCCTATGATCTAGTATATAGATTGGGTCATACACCTTGCTTTAATTAAATAAAGAATACCTTACCTTGACACAAAGGCCCAAAACATTCTAGGAGTGTGCTGCCGCTATGGCAACAACGCTAGCTCATAGACAACTTATTTACTTTTCTTAATATCTCACACGATCCCAAATTTCTAGGGCTTAGCTTACTTTGATGCTCAAATCTTACTATTCCTTTTCAAGGCAAAACTTCCAGCGATCTCAATGTTCTCACTTTTATCTCTATATCCTTCCGACACGAATCCACATTTGCCCTTTGTATACCATGAGTTACTTTTAACCTTTCCCAATCAATATTCCTTATTCATAATCTAATGAATGGGTTCAGGATCTAGCAATTCTTCTAACTTTTTCATTAATTTATACTGAGAATGAACTTCGTACCGAGGCTTCTTTTCATCTTCGATTGTTCAAACTTCAACCCTCACCCTTTCCGATTCTTTTGTTAGCTCCTTAGGGATCTTAATCACATATACTGGTCTTGCTTGAGTGATGGTTAATAGGAGACCATACTTCATACCTCGAAATTTTAGCATACAGTTGCTCCCTTTTACAAGCTTCATAGGGAAATCCTTAGGTGTTCTATATATATTTTCTAGATTTTAATAGTTGAGGATGTTATCAATAAATACGATTATACTTATACAAGTGCTCCTGATACACTTTGTTCAATAAATCTTTAAACGGGATTGGTGCATTTGTTAATCCCAGTAACCTCACTTGAACTTATAATCTCCATACTTTACTTTAAACATGGTCTTTAGTATGACCTTAGGCTTACCTTTAGCTGACAGTAGCCTGACTTCAGGTCATCCTCCAAGAATCAACACGTTCCTTTTATTGGGTTATATAAATAATCATTTCTATACAGGGATTACTTATTCCTATTCGTCAACTTTTCAAACTTTTGATAATCAGCACTTACATCACATATCCATTCTTCTTTTCTATAAACCATATCAGTTTGCAACACAGATTACACATTGTCTCATTAGCCTTTTATCTCACAATCCTGAAGTTTTCCCCTTAATCGATTACTTGATTCCTATTGGGTCATCTGATACGGGCTTTTGACTCCAGCCCAACTCTGTACAATAACCAATGAGAGACTATATCTTATGCTCTGGGGTAATCTTGGTAAGTCATTCGATAAAACCTTTGGGATCTCACTTGCTATCTGGATCCTTTTTAACTTAGGTGCTTCCTTCTTATTATCCCTTACATGCGCTAGTCACACCTGATATTCTTGCTTATGCCCTTGGATACTCATCCTATTGTTAGCTTTCGCAGATATTATTATTTACTTCTTCTAATAATCAATCATTGCTCTGGTTCTTTATCACGGTCTTGAGTAGCTGAACTTTTAATCATATTACAAGTCTTAGCCTTAGGTGTACTGGATGTTAAACCTTTTGATGCACTACCTCCCATGCTATCTCGGGAAGTACTTCTACAATTCTTGGCGACATGCCCCACCTTGCCACAGTTGTAACAGACGACTCCTGGATTTTGTACCTTATATTCTGACGCATAATGTCCCTTCTGACTACACCTAAAACATTCAGTATTTGCCTTACACCTTCCACCATACCTCTTACCGCATTGCTTACATTCCGATATAGGCAACTTAACCGACTTGGCTTGATTAGAGCTGGCTGAGGTGTTACTAATCCTGTTTAAAGAAATACTTTTCCTTCTAAATTCTTTACTCTTACTCCTTCCACCCTTTTTCTGAGACTTCTGGCTGGATCCTTCTTGACCTGTTACTTCTTCCATATCATCTATCTTTCGCTTCTTATCTTCTCTTTCTCTAGCGGCTAACTTCTGATCAAATTCAATTACTAAGGTAGCCTGAACTATGGAAGGATACATCTTGAGTTGCAATGCCACCACTCCACTACGAATTTCAGGCTTCAATCCTTGTTGAAATCTTCTTGCCCTCTGAGCTTCAGAGTTCACATAGTCTGATACAAACCTAGCCAACTCTGTGAATTTAGACTCATACTCAGCTACACTTCTATCACCCTGCTTCAGTTCTAAGAACTCAATCTCCATTTTATTCCGTACGCAATCTGGGAAATATTTTTCCAAACACAACTCAGTAAACCTAGCCCATGGAACATGGCCTTCTCCTCCTAACACTCTGGTTGACTCCCACCAGTAATTTGCTTCATTCTTTAAAAAATAGCTCGCATAATCAGTCTTAAGATTCTCACTTACTTGAACAAGATTGAAAGGTTTCTCCATCTCTTTTAACCATGCTCCAGCAGCTACTGGATTAGGTTCACCTTTAAATTCAGGGGGGTTAATATTCTGAAAAGATTTGAAACTAGCACTTTGGTTCCCTCCTTGATGTTGTTGTTACACCAGTAGTTGCTGCTGCTGAACCTGTTGAATTAACTGCAACTGTTATTGCTGCTGCTGGCACAACAAATCTAGAATTTCATTTATAGTTGGATCCTCCGCAAAACTACTACTATTTTCTTTAGACTAGGTAGCTTTCTTGGGTGGCATCTTCCTGAAATATATAAATGAGTTTATTCAAAACAGAACAAAATTATTTGACAAAAGGTATCACCGTTTAAACGGTGCACCTGTATCAGGAAAATGCTGCCCAATCACAGTACCCAGGTCTTTAATATCGGGATCTATTTATATAAGAAATCTAGATTAACAACACTAGTAATCACAACAACAATGACAGTAGCAGAATCAACAACAGTTCAGGAAGACTAAAATACAAAGAAACTAAACACCGTTGCACAACTCCTCAACATAACAGCAACTGACTAACTCCCCGTCACTACTCAATTACCACACCCACTTTAATATACTACAAAACTTGGCTGGCTATATCAACCATCAATTACATTGAACAAACTAATAGATCAAGTAAATTTAAGAAACGATGGGCTCTTTTAGGCACCAAAGTCGAAATTTCAACCAATCATTCGTCTAAGGATGATTTCTTATCACCCACAAGCGATCCATCAACCACTGATTTACTTTTTCCGAAGCTATAATTCCATCAATGGATCCTGAACTCTTGCGGTTACCATTATTCTTAAATGACACTCGGATATAGAGCTTTTATTCTTCTCAACAATCAAATTTTATTTGCTTTCGGTAACAGGGACCATCGAATCACAGAAATTCATTATAATAAAATATCATATAAAATTTCAAAATCAAGAGAATCGAATAGGAAAGAAGTGAAGAAGATGTAGGTATGACTGAGAGCAACCATACAAGTACATAAGATGGTCAGCCTTAGTACCGCACAGCTTACAACACATAATTCGGTGGCATCCCACCACACCCTTTTGTCACACAGACAAATGGTCAACTCATATGCATTATTTCCCCAATCAACCGATAGAATCTCCGAGAAAAGAAACAATATTTAAATAGAGATTTACAAATAAGGAGGGAGAAAATCTGATTTGTAATTAAACCAACAGAACCCTAAGTGGTTTACTCCGAGTTCTCCACTTTCTCACAGGAAAAGTAAGCAACTTATAGGATAAGAAACAATGACTCTTGAAATAAAATGCGTTTCAAGGAAGAAGTATAAGGGTTCAAAGATACCACCTCCCGTTCTTATCCATATTTACCATAAAAATTGGCCGTCATAGTGGCCATTGACTATTATCATACTATCCGAACTCACCAAGGTCACACAATCGGGCCAATAACATTCCTTGACAGAGAAAAGGAAATATTTATAAATAACGTTGGCGTCTTCTCAGCTGACACAACAAGGGCCCGCTCAACGCTGAATCCTCGCAATCAGACTCGTTTTCTCGAGGGAAAAACTAGAAATCTCTATCGAACATTACTAATAATACATATGTGAAGGAAACGTACTCTAGGTTAGGGCAGTTCCAGTCAATCCTCAATAAATGTCAGGGTTACGCTTCCGAAACCCTTGACTAAACTCACAGACTTGCTCCTCTGATTGAGTTGTTGACTCACATCTATATATAAACCTTCCTATACTCTTTTGACTCTACTCCTAACCTAAATCAGGGACTCAAACCTGTAGCTTTGATACCAACTGTTACGGCCTCAACCCCGGGATCTGGAGTTGACGTCATCAACAGCAACCATAAGATAAACAATTCAATAATAGAATATAACTATGACCCCTTTACCAAGATCTTTTCCAAGTTTAAGTTTAATTTAGGTTACAACTAATTACAACACCAACTTACACACGTCATTCTGGCACCACTAACTTAATACAACAACTCAATAGACCATCTTTGGTCCAACACAACTACCTCAGAGGAGCCTGACATGGAAGGAACTGGAACTCTGCCCTGACTATCGCGAAAGAAACTCCTAGGCATCTGGAATACAAATATAAAACAGTCTGCAAGGGTGAACAATTAATTTCTCAGCAATACCTCTATGTAAATAACAAGTAGAACAATTTATGATAAAACAGTGATAGGAACAGAAATTATAGCTCGTGTACAAAGGCAAAGTAAACATTCATAAACTGGATATTAAAAACTAGCATGCTCCGAAAAACAACAATATCAGTCGTGTGATGTGTATAATTACCAGAATCAAAGCTTAGCATGCTACTTCATTTTCAAATCATCTATCTCATCAAGTTGATTTGTTAATCAATTTCAAAACTGAAACAATCAAATCTATTGGACGTTCAAGGGGTGAAGATAGTTGATCAGTCTACCCTCACCGGATAGCGACTAACGGCCATCCAGAATAACGAATGTGTTCCGGAACTTGGGAAAAGACTAGCTAGGTCTTTCCCCTAACGCTGGACTAATCGGTTAAACAGAATGCCCAACCCAATTAGCCACTTACGCCTACTCATTTCCAATAGATTAACTGAATTCCCTTTTTGCCTTTTTTCAAAGTTCCACAACATAGGTGGATCAAAATATTCTCTTTATCCAGTATCCAAAATCATTATCACCTATCTCTTTCTAAAATTACTCTATCACAACACACTATTCAAAACTTCTTTTCATTTAAATCACGCTTAGAGATAGGTGCTTTCAGAAGTTACTTTTCCCAAAAAATATTTTAAAAACAACATTTTCAAATACAGGGGATACGTAACTTAAAACGTTTTTGTTCCATTACGAGAATAAAACATTAGCTATTCACATATACTGAACCATAAAAGAATGGTCAGGGGTACTTGCCTTGCAAAGCTTTACGACTATCACTGACCGATTTTTGATAGACTCGGACGTTCGGGCTTTATCGCTTAGTTAGAAGATTATCCTGGATTCGACCTCAACGCTCAGGTCCTTCACTTGGAACCTCGCAGCGTTTGTCGACTGATCACTAGGTTATCCTAGCTCGATATCAATTCTTGAGTCCTTCGACTAGAACCTACAGAGCCGAAATACCCTACGTTAGACGTCTAGGTATACTTGACATATCATCAATACCAATCCTACCCAAACGATAACTGTGGCGCCCTCCAAACCCGGGTCAGAAGTTTGGGGTCCACACACACACCTTATTTATAACCTTCTTATAACAATAGTAAAGATAATAATAATATGTAGTGACCCTACTTACCAACTACCACGGACCGCAACAGGTTAAAGTATGTACACAAGCCACAAACACACACTTTATATAACAAACATCCAAATCCCAACTATTCAAACTCAGAACTGAATATTAAACATTATTACAAACTTTTACAAACTTAAATTATCTCAAAAGATGTCCGTTAGCTTAACTCGATCAACCTGGACCCCTAGCTCTCGTACTGGATTGGGGATCCTCACTACCGACTGGTTACTTCTTAACTGGAAAAGAACATAAACAATATCGCACAAATGAGCTAACTAGCTCAGCAAGTCACAATAACAAGACTGAGAATAATGATCATCAAGTGAAAAGGATTAAGGTATCAAGGGAACAATGATTATTGATTTAGAATTGGATATTATATTTTTATTTTAAAAACCAAGGTTAGGCTGCTGATCAGTCAAGCACTAATCCCGAGCAAGGCACACAACTCTGCTCTAATTACTGGATCCAAGGCACACATTGGCCTAACTTGACCACTAATCGGGTCTGACCACGAATCTGGTCCTTAATTTTATAAAAACAATACAATTCTAACATAATAACAGAATAAACAATGTAAAGAAATAATCAAAATCATAAGCAATATTGGATGTTCAATAATGAGATGGTTTCAATCTCCACAAAGGATCAATATAGGAATTTCAAAAAATGGTTGTTAGGTAATGAAAGAATTGGATAACAAAGGAATCAACATTTCAAGGTTACAAGGATTTGGTCTTTCAAAGCATAAGGTACAATGGTGTGGATATATAAGCAATTTGATTCAGTGTTTGGCATTTAGTTTGTAGGTATTTGTGGAGTAGTATCGTATATCTCTGGTCCGTATTTGGGTATGCAACAATCAATGGTTCAGAAAGAATAAGTTTTATGGCTCAAAGATCAACAACTGGAATCAAGGTTTAGGGTTCAGTACTTCAAAGCACTTGCAATATAGAACATGATTATCAATCATCAACAATATATCTCGACAAAGTTCAGAACACTTGTCTGGTACTAGCTTGCTATACTTCACTAACTTCCAATTACAACCGTCTTACTCCTCGACTATCTGATTTCCTTTCCTAAGCCTTGCCTCTTCTGCTCACATATCATAAGCATCTATCAATACTCAACTCATACGATTCTATTTGATATACCCTTCTATCTACCCTTCGTTTTACCCAAATCCGACCAACGGATTGAAAGTTATGCTATAAACAAGTAAACACCGAACATATAGATCGATAGTCAAACAACAAGTTACATATAACACGTAACATGTCAAACAATCAATGATATATCATTTATAAAGGAGTTTCGGGTCATAAACAAGCTTTCAGGTATTTAATATGATTTTTAAAATATTTTTCGGAATTAAAACCGGTCGTTGGATCAATTTCAAAGCAATAAATAAGATTCGGTTGGCCAAATATGGTTTCAAAATAATTTTCTAATAATTATCGAGGCTTGAAAATAATTTAAAATAATATTTTACAACTCGAAACTATTTTTCAGAATTTTTAAATCATTTTTAAATAATTAAATCTAATTAAATAATTAATTAAAGTCAATAAATAATTAATTAAATCAATTAATCAATTAATCAATTAATTTTTGAATTAATTGACTAATTAATCAATTAATTATTAATTAAAATTAATTAACTAATTAATTCAGATTTATTTTTGAATTAAAAATAATTTTTGGAATTAAAATAATAATTTTTGGGATTTTCAGAAATTAAAAACGAATTTTTATAATTAAAATAAATAGAATATATGATTTTTAAATATTTTTAAAACAGGAATCCTATTTCTGCAATTTTCAGAAACTTCAGGGACTAAACTTTACCATATTCAAAAGTATAGGGACTAAACTGCAATTTTGCAGTTCAGTCGCCGGAAAATTTCGGGGATGGTCGGAGAACACGTTCCCGACATCCTCACAACACCAACTCCTCCAGATATGATCTATACATCACCAGGAATCTATTCATGCAATTAAAACACATCAATAACCCCTGAGTTGGCCGGAATTTGGCCAGGAAGTTCGCTGATTTCCAGCGAGCTCGACGTACCTTTAAAAACACAACTCCCTTCAAACCATGAATCGTCTGTTAACGAGCTATACGTCAATCGATTGCAAATTTCATAAGAAACACAACCCACTATATTTCAACAGCTAATAACCCCTAGGACAAAAAGCCCTAAATATCAATTAAAAACATTCATACGGGTTATAAACCCTAATTTTAAAATTCGAAGATTAAACTCAATTTTGAACATGTTATTGAACTCCAAATCAATCATATGACATATGAAAATCATCAGGAAAATGAGCTCTACAACATGCAATCATCAAATCATTCAAACAATCATCCGAATAAAAATTCATATTTTTAATCAAAATAATTCAAAAATAAATAAAAATATAGAAAATAAACCTTTGACTTGTATAATCTGATAGTACTCTTCAAACCCTTCGTTTTGGTTACTCAAGCTTTCCAAACGGATTTCAATAACACCTCCGAATTGCTGTTTGATTCTTGAAAGTTTATATAAATATATAGATTTTCTCTGTAAAATTATATAATTACTGTTTGCAAATGATTTTCAGTATGAAATAAAATACGGTAAAGGCTATTTATAATTACGTAAAATTAGTATCACGTTGGATCATTCCGAATATAAAATGGTACGTTTATTTATAAATACAGATCCAAATGGTACCGGTTGTCGGGATAATTATTCAAATCAGTACAGTTTGTACTACGGTCTTGGTCTCAGCACCTGGTTACACGTATTACGAGGTGATAATTGTATTAGTTTAATAAAAAGATTCCGTTTATCGAAAATACGAGTTTTATGGATTTACCGAAACGAATAATGTAACGAAAATATTGTGCCGGGACCCGCACAGGACAAACCGTACGCCGGATCGAAAAAGTTGAAACATGGAAAATGCTCGAAATATTGCAATTAGGTTAGGAAGGAGTTCTCGGAAGAGTTTCGGGTTATAAAAACGTAAAAACGGACGACGTCGGTTGGTTCCCGATTATATAAAATAGTTTATAAATACTCGGAAAAAGAATTTATAAAATCCATATATTTCCTATAAAATCATAAATCAACATAAAAATAAATAGGAAGATATGACAATTATCTATATTTTATTTTGGACATATTAAAATACTCAATTAATATTATTTTTAAACATCAAAACACATATACCACTTAACAAATAATTCACAGAATAAATACTGGACATGCATAATATTTATTTATTAGAAAAAATAATTACACAACATATCCCAAATATTACATCCTTCCCCCCTTAAAAGGATTATGTCCTCAGAATCTCCTAAGAAAACAGATGAGGGTACTTTTCTCTCATATCACTTTCTAATTCCCAGGTTGACTCTTCAACCTTTGGATTTTTCCATAATACTCTTACTAACTTTAACACTTTATTCCTTAACACTTTCTCTCTTTCTTCTAGAATCTCTATTGGACTCTCTATATATGACAAATCTGCTTGAAGCTCTATTGGCTCATATTCGATTACATGCCTGGAGTCTGGATTATACTTCTTAAGCATCGATACGTGAAAAACATTGTGAATGTGCTTCATGTGCGGAGGTAACGCCAACTCATAAGCTACTTTGCCAACGCGCTTTAGAATCTCAAAAGGTCCAACATATCTTGGGCTCAGTTTTCCTTTCTTTCCAAATCGTGTCAATCCTTTCCACAGTGACACTTTCAGTAATACCAGATTCGCTTCTTCGAATTCCATATCTTTCCTTAATTGATCTGCATACTTCCTTTGACGGTCTTGTGCTGCTATCAATCTCTTCTGGATAACTTCAACAACTTCCTTCATTTGTTGCACTAATTCAGGTCCAAGTATTTTGCGTTCTCCTACTTCGTCCCAATATACAGGAGATCGACATTTGTGTCCATAAAGAGCTTCATAGGGTGGCATCCCAATACTGGCGTGATAACTGTTGTTATAAGCAAATTCTACCAAGGGTAAATGCTCGTCCCAACTTCCTTTGAAATTAATGGCACAAACACGTACCATGTCTTCGATTGTTTGGATTGTTCTTTCACTTTGGCCGTCCGTCTGGGGATGGTAAGCCGTACGCATATTCAGTCTCGTTCCCAAACATTCTTGAAAACTTTTCCAAAATCTTGAATTAAATCTCGGATCTCGATCGGATACGATAGACACAGGGACTCCATGACGAACTACGATCTCTTTCAGGTACATATGGACTAATTTATCTAGTGAAAATCTTTCATTTATAGGCAGAAAATGAGCTAATTTGGTAAGTCTGTCCACTATAACCCAAATGGCATCATGATTAGCTTTCATCCTTGGTAATCCAACTATGAAATCCATGGCAATATGCTCCCACTTCCACTCTAGAATCTCTAATGGCTGTAACAATCCACTTGGTCTCTGGTGCTCTGCTTTAACTCTCTGACATATATAACATCTACTAACCCATTTCGTAATTTCCCTCTTCATATCTGGCCACCAATAATTTTCCTTTAAATCTCTGTACATTTTGGTGCTCCCTGAGTGGATTGAATACCTTGAATTATGAGCTTCCTGTAAAATTTCATTCTTCAATTCCGTCACTGGTGGAATCCAAATTCTAGAAGAAAACCTAAGAATACCTTGATCGTCCTTTTGCGTGCATAATTCTTCACCTACCAAACGATTAATGTCCTGATCAATTATCTCTGCTTGACACTTTTTTATCTTCTCTAATAACTCCGGCTGGAAAGTCATACTATACACTTTTGCTTCATCAGGCTTGCAAACTCTAATCTCCAATTCCAGTTTCTGAAATTCCTTGTATATCTCTTCGGGTTCTGATAACATATTCAACTTTTATTTCCGACTTAACGCGTCCGCCACAACGTTTGCTTTACCGGGATGATAGTTAATCGTGCAGTCGTAATCCTTGATCAACTCTAACCATCTCATTTGTCTCATATTAAGCTCCTTCTGTGTAAATATGTACTTTAAGCTTTTGTGATCCGTGTAAATCTCGAATTTTTCTCCATATAGGTAATGTCTCCAAATCTTCAAAGCAAATACTATGGCTGCTAGCTCCAAGTCATGAGTAGGATATTTTTGTTCATGTGGTTTCAATTGCCTTGACGCATACACAATCACCTTATCGTGTTGCATCAGAACGCATCCGAGCCCTTTATGAGAAGCATTGCTATAAATTACGAAATTTCCTTGATCGTCTGGAAGTGACAAAGCAGATGCCGTGATTAATCTTCACTTCAATTCCTGAAAATTTTCCTCACATTTATCGTTCCATATAAACTTTTCATTTTTCCGTGTAAGCTTCGTCAATGGTGTTACAATCCTTGAGAAATTTTGAACAAATCGGCGATAATATCCCGCTAATCCCAAGAGACTTCTTACCTCTGTTGGTGTTCTCGGTCTTTCCTAATTTGTAATTGCTTCAATCTTCGCTGGGTCCACTTTGATCCCTTCATTACTGACTATGTGTCCTAAGAACTGAACTTCCTGTAACCAAAACTCACACTTTGAAAATTTAGCGTATAACTTTTTCTTTCTCAAAATCTCCAAAGCCGTTCTCAAATGTTCTGCATGATCCTCTTCTGTCTTTGAATAAATCAAAATATCGTCTATGAACACAATAACAAACTTATCCAAGTATTCCTTAAAAATTTTGTTCATCAGGTCCATGAATGCTGCCGGGGCATTAGTCAATCCAAAAGACATCACTAAAAATTTATAATATCCATACCTTGTTCTGAAAGCTGTCTTTGGTATATCCTCTGGCTTAATCATTAGTTGATGATATCCCGATCTCAAATCTATCTTGGAGAAGTACTTGGCTCCTTTCAATTGGTCAAACAAATCATCAATTCTAGGTAACGGATACTTGTTCTTGATTGTAAGCTTGTTAAGTTCCCGATAGTCAATGCACAGTCTCATGCTTCCTTCCTTCTTCTTGACAAATAGTACCGGTGCACCCCACGGGGATACAATGGGTCTGATTACTCCTTTCTCTAACAACTCTTGCAATTGCTTTGCTAGTTCCTTCATCTCAATGGGTGCCATTCTGTACGGAGCCTTGGATACTGGTTCCATTCCAGGTGCTAAGTCGATCGCAAATTCAATTTCTCTGTCTGGAGGAAGTCCTGGTAACTCATCGGGATACACGTCTGGAAATTCGTTGACTACTGGAATATCTTCAAATTTTGCTGGCTCCTGACTTCTATCAATCACATATGCAATGAAATGCTCGCATCCTTTCCGTAGTAACTTTTTAGCTTGAATCATTGTCAAAAACTTCTTTGCTTGCTTCTGACCCTTAAACGTCACTATTCTTTCATCTGGCGTCTTTATCATTACTTTCTTATTTCGACAATCTATCTGGGCATCATGCTTAGATAACCAATCCATTCCTAAGATAATGGCAAACTCTCCTAACTTAAATGGTATCAAATCTACACAAAACTTACTACCAGAAATCTCAATCTCACAATTCCCACAGACTTGATTAACATATATATGTTCTTGATTTTCTAATTCCACAGTCATTATTTCATTTAAATACTCAACTGGACAGTTTAACTTACTAACAAAATCTTGAGAAATAAACGATCGAGTTTCCCCCGAATCTATTAACACTTTAGTACATAAAGAATTCACATTAATCATACCTGATATGACATCTGTATCCTGGATAGCGTCCTTCACAGACATATCAAAAACTCTAGCCCTTGGAGTCTCATTCACTACTGGGGTAGTTCCCATGATTCTCAATGCATTACTGATTGGGATTGGTGCCTTGCAATCCCTGGCTATATGTCCTGGCTTCCCATATTTAAAGCATGTAAATCCAATAGCTGGAACCTTAACCGCTGGATTCCAGATAGGCTGATCCTTGTTTGCTGACTCTCTCGCTGGCTGATTGCGGGACTCTCTCGAATAGTGCCCTTTCTTATTACACTTGAAACAAACCACATTTAACTTATTACAGACTCCTCCATGTTTCTTCCCACATACCTGACAGTCTGGAAAAGTTAACCTCAACTGATTCGGCTAATTCACATTGAGTGGACGGTTGCTTTGACCTCCGTTGCCTGCATTCTGCTTCTTGAAATTAAAATTTCTCCCTGGCTAAAACTTACCCTTCTTAAATTTTGGAAACTTTCCTGTTTGTGACTATCCTTCATTCCCTTCAAACTTCCTCTTCTTACTTTCCTTTTCCTTCTGTGACATCTCGCTCTCTGTCTCTGCAATCATGGCCTTCTGTACAACTCCTGCATAGGTATCCAATTCAAAAATAGCTACCTTTCCTCTGATCCATGGCTTCAAACCTTGCTGGAACCTCTTAGCCTTCTTCCTGTCAGTATCCATATATGACGGCACATACCTTGACAATTCCTCAAACTTACTTTCATAATCAGCTACCGACATATTTCCTTGCTTTAACTCTAAAAACTTCAGCTCCATTTGATCCTGAACAAACTGGGGAAAATATTTTTCTAAAAACAATTCCTTAAACCTCTCCCAAGTAATAACATCTGTACCTTCCAATGTCTTCACAGTCTCCCACCAATAGGTGGCATGATTCTTCAGATAATAACTTGCAAACTCCACCTTCTATTCTGCCTTCACTTTAACTAAAGCAAACGACTTCTCTATTTCCTTTAACCAAACATTTGCTTCAATCGGATCTAAGGAACCCTTGAATTCTGGTGGGTTTACCGCCTGAAAAGTTTTGAAAGTTACCTGGGGATTGGTCTGCCTTTGTTGTTGTTGAGTCAGGTGAACTGTTTGTTGAGCCAAGATTTGAAGAATCTGGGCTATTACTGGGGCTATGGGTCCTGGGTTTACATTTTGGTTGGTATCATCTTGGTTATTATTGTTGTTGTTGTTGGTTTCTTCATTCTGGGTATTGGTGCGAGTATTTCTTCTGGGAGGCATTTTCTATAAAGAATCAAACAACTTATTTAGATTTTAAATCAAATCCTTTGCATAGAAGAAAAGTTTTGTAAAACAGAAATATCTCTTTTTGAAAATAGTTGTAACAGTTGGATCAAGTAAATTGCATGCTTCTTTACAGAATATAAACAGTTAAGGGGACAGGGTATATGGTATCACAAGGGTATAACCGGTACAATTAATAAAGTAAAGTAAAATAGGTGCAGTAATGTAAATGACAATGCTGGAAAGGAAAAGGTACTGATATATATAGATCAAAAGTTTTAGGTAATACAAGCGTAAAGACGCTTCAGAAGTAAAACCAAAAGGTACAGCAAACCTACTCACTAGTCAGCATATCTAGTCTATAAATACAACCCAGAAGTCTACTGATACATACTACACACTACTGTACATACTAAACCACAGCACTGATCAGCATCTCCATCTCTGTATCTAACTCCAAGGAAACTCTGGTCCTCCTAGCCTCTCAAAGTCCTCCATCACCTCACTAGCCCATCCCATAAGTGCATCAGGGCCTCGACCAGGTAATGTAGCTCCATGTAGCCTAGCCTCAAGAATCCTGCGTGTCACAT
This sequence comes from Apium graveolens, assembly GCF_009905375.1. Taxonomy (NCBI): domain Eukaryota; kingdom Viridiplantae; phylum Streptophyta; class Magnoliopsida; order Apiales; family Apiaceae; genus Apium; species Apium graveolens. The sequence continues at coordinate 173,146,999 of NC_133654.1, forward strand.
GGATCTCTCTCGAAGCTCCCTCACACCACGATCAATATCTCTAGTCTTGATGATATGCTGCAGCTCTCGGATCTATGCCAACAAGGAATCACACTCCAATAAAAGAGCCTCATACCGGTAATAAGGAACAGGATATAATGTAGATTGGAATGGGGCACCCGCAACTGAATGCCCAGTGGAATCTGAATCAGCTGGTGGGGGTCCTCTGAAAGGTGGTCTCATGCCTGGGGGTGAAATAGCCTGTAGTGGTACGGCTGCAACACAGGTGGAGGGAAAATAGCCAACACTGGTGGAACAACAGGACGTGGATCTGAAGATGGTCCTCCAACTGAGGGCTCTGAGTGAACAGTTGATATGGGGATGAAAGAGTCGGCCATCGCTGCTATCTAAAATCATACCGCAATATAAGAATCTCGAACCACGACGCGAATCATACTAATACATGTTGTATCATAACACTCAACCTCTCGACGTTCTATCTTTCTCTTTCTTACTTCTATTCCTAAACCTCTACCCATTCCCGTCAACCTAGGCTTGTGTCAGTGACTTATAACATGTAGCTCTGATACCAAACTTGTCGCGCCCTCCAAACCCGGGTCAGAAGTTTGGGGTCCACACACACACACCTTATTTATAACCTGCTTATAACAATAGTAAAGATAATAATAATATGCAGTGACCTACTTACCAACTACCACAGACCGCAACAGGTTAAAGTATGTACACAAGCCACACACACACTTTATATTACAAACGTCCAAATCCCAACTATACAAACTCAAAACTGAATATTAAACATTATTACAAACTTTTACAAACTTAAACTATCTCGAAAGATGTTTGTTAGCTTAACTCGATCAACCTGGACCCCTAGCTCTCGCACTGGATTGGGGATCCTCACTACCGACTGGTTCCTTCTTAACTGGAAAAGAACATAAACAATATCACACAAATGAGCTAACTAGCTCAGCAACTCACAATGACAAGACTGAGAATAATGATCATCAAGTGAAAAGGATTAAGGTATCAAGGGAACGATGATTATTGATTTAGAATTGGATATTATATTTTTATTTTAAAAACCAAGGTTAGGCTGCTGAACAGTCACGCACTAACCCCGAGCAAGGCACACAACTCTACTCTAATTACTAGATCCAAGGCACACATTGGCCTAACTTGACCACTAATCTGGTCTGACCACGAATCTGGTCCTTAATTTTATAAAAACAATCCAATTCTAACATAATAACAAAATAAACAATGTAATGCAATAATCAAAATCATAAGCAATATTGGATGTTCAATAATGAGATGGTTTCAATCTCCACAAAGGATCAATATAGCAATTTCAAAGAATGGCTGTTAGGTAATGAAAGAATTGGATAACAAAGGAATCAACGTTTCAAGGTTACAAGGATTTGGTCGGTCAAAGCATAAGGTACAATGGTGTGGATATATAAGCAATTTGATTCAGTGGTTGGTATTTAGTTTGTAGGTATTTGTGGAGTAGTATCGTATATTTGTGGTTCGTATTCGGGTATGCAACAATCAATGGTTCAGAAAGAATAAGGTTTATGGCTCAAAGATCAACAACTGGAATCAAGGATTAGGGTTCAGTGCTTCAAAGCACTTGCACCATTGAACAGGATTATCAATCATCAATAATATATCTCGAGAAAGTTCAGAACACTTGCCTGGTACTAGCTTGCTATACTTTACTAAGTACCAATTACAACTGTCTTACTCCTCGACTATTTGCTTTCCTTTCCTAAGCCTTGCCTCTTCTACTCACATATCATAAGCATCTATCAATACTCCACTCATACGATTCTATTTGATATACACTTCTATCTACCCTTCATTTTACCCAAATCCGACCAACGTATTGAAAGTTATGCTATAAACATGTAAACACCGAACATATAGATCGACAGTCAAACAAGAAGTTACATATAACACGTAACACGTCAAAAAATCAATGATATATCATTTATAAAGGAGTCTCGGGTCATAAACAGGCTTTCAGGTATTTAATATGATTTTTAAAATATTTTTCGGAATTAAAACCGGTCGTTGGATCAATTTCAAAGCAATAAACAAGGTTCGGTTGGCCAAATCTGGTTTCAAAATAATTTTCTAATAATTGTCGAGCCTTGAAAACAATTTAAAATATTATTTTAAAGCTCGAAACTATTTTTCGAAATTTTTAAATCATTTTTAAATAATTAAATCTAATTAAATAATTAATTAAAATCAATTAATAATTAATTAAATCAATTAATCAATTAATTTTCGAATTAATTGACTAATTAATCAATTAATTATTAACTAAAATTAATTAACTAATTAATTCAGATTTATTTTTGAATTAAAAAAAAAATTGGAATTAAAATAATAATTTTTGGGATTTTCAAAAATTAAAAATGAATTTTTATAATTAAATTAAATAGAAAATATGATTTTTAAAACAGGAATCCTATTTCTGCAATTTCCAGAAACTTCAGGGACTAAACTTCACCATCTTCAAAAGTACAGGAACTAAACTGCACTTTTGCAGTTCAGTCGCCGGAAAATTTCGGGGATGGCCGGAGAACACGTTCCCGGCATCCTCACACCACCATCTCCTTCAGATATGATCTATACATCACCAGGAATCTATTAATGCAATCAAAACACATCAATAACCCCTGAGTTGGCCGGAATTGGGCCGGGAAGTTTGCCAGTTTCCGGCGAGCTCGACGTAACTTTAAAAACACAACTCCCTTCAAACCATGAATCGTCTGTTAACGAGCTATACATCAATCGATTGCAAATTTCTTAAGGAACACAACCCACTATATTTCAACAGCTAATAACCCTAGGACAAAAAGCCCTAAATTTCAATTAAGAACATTCATACGGGTTATAAACCCTAATTTTAAAATTCGAAGATTAAACTCAATTTTGAACATGTTATTGAACTCCAAATCAGTCATATGATATATGAAAATCATCAGGAAAATAAGCTCTACAACATGCAATCATCAAATCATTCAAACAATCATCCGAACAAAAATTCATATTTTTAATCAAAATAATTCGAAAACAAATAAAAATATAGAAAATAAACCTTTGATTCTGCAGTTCTGGAACTTGTATAATCTGATAGTACTCTTCAAACCCTTCGTTTCGGTTACTCAAGCTTTCCAAACGGATTTCAATAACACCTCTGAATTGCTGTTTGATTCTTGAAAGTTTATATGAATATATAGATTTTCTCTGTAAATTTATATAATTACTGTTTGCAAATGATTTTCGGTATGAAATAAAATACGGTAAAGGCAATTTATAATTACGGAAAATTAGTATCCCGTTGGATCATTCTGGATATAAAATGATACGTTTATTTATAAAAACAGATCCAAAAGGTACTGGTTTTCGGGATAATAATCCAAATCAGTATAATTTGTACTACGGTCTTGGTCTCAGCGCCTGGTTACACGTATTATGAGGTGATAATTGTAATAGTTTAATAAAAAGATCTCGTTTATCAAAAATATGAGTTTTATTGATTTACCGAAACGAATAATGTATGGAAAATATTGCACCGGGACCCGAGCAGGACAAACCGTACGCCGGATCGAAAAAGTCGAAACATGGAAAATGCTCGGAATATTGTAATTAGGTTAGGAAGGAGTTTTCGGAAGAGTTTTGGGTTATAAAAACGTAAAAACGGATGATGTCGGTTGGTTCCCGATTATATAAAATAGTTTATAAAAACTCAGAAAAAGAACTTATAAAATCCATATATTTCCTATAAAATCATAAATCAACATAAAAATAAATAGGAAGATATGACAATTATCTATATTTTATTTTGGACATATTAAAATACTCAATTAATATTTTTTTAAACATCCAAACACATATACCACTTAACAAATAATTCACAGAATAAATACTGGACATGCATAATATTTATTTATTAGCAAAAATAATTACACGATATATCCCAGATATTACAATAACAATCCTGACTCGTACTTATATGTACTATTATAATACAACAACACACCCAACAGTCAGGGTTCACGTTCTCAAAAAATCGGTTTGGTGTTCGTTTTCAGAAAATACGTATGCTCGTCATTTTACGAAATTAGGGTTATTGGGTTTTGACAGAACATTCACCATAACATACAATCAGGTTTCACACAAAATATATGTATATACTTATTTATACTCGCTCGACGTTCTGATAATTACAGGGTATGTCCTGCATTTTCGAATTTAATTTCCAAAAATTCGGGCAACACCTCCTCTGTTTATCGGCCTACCCGTCGAACAACTCGACGTCAACAATCACAACAAGTCACAACCTCATCACAATGTCAATTCCACAATCTCATAACTATTTTCGTACAATTCCCAAAATACAATTTATTTTCAAAAACACTTTATTTATTTATACAATTTAGGACTCAGAACAACGTCATCACCGTCCACCGTCCGCTCGTAACTAGTCATCACGGTACAGTGGCAATCGAACACACACACACACACAGATATGCACACACAATTACACAGAGCACACACATATATACAGATATATATATACATGCATACCAACTGAACAACACAGAACCAAGCCAACCAGAAAACAGGGGCGGCTGACCAGAGAAATAGCCGGAAAAAGAGAGGAAGATGTAGAAGTCCAGGGAAGCAAAAAAGGAAGGGAGAAAATAAGAGAACCGAGAGAGAAAGTGAGAAATTGGAAGAGAGAGACATGAGAGAGATGAAGAGAGGAGAGCAAGAGAGATCGAGGCCGAAGCGAAAACAGGGGGGTGGTTTTTGTTTATTTTTTTTCAAATCAACCTCCTACCAACACGTATCACTTGAGGATGATACATGTCAAAATAAAATTCTGACACGTGTCCCGTAATACCGAACAGTCTGAATTTTCGGCTCATTCTCGCAAATAAAAGTACCGAGGTGCAAAAAAAATGATTTCAGAAAATTACGGGAATAATCTCAAAATGTCATAAATATCTCAAAGTTTACAAAAGCATCACTTTCGAAATTTTAAAAATAACTTTTTACGGGCACTTTATACCCGCTTTTTAACAAATAACGAAATGACTCTCGGGTGAAACGAATCCCGAAAATTTCCAAAATAGTTTTAAAATTCTCAGAATAATACGAACTTAATAAAATATAAGTTTCATGATTTTTGAAGATTTCCATAATTAAATATGGATTTTACAAATAAATACACTCAGAAAATCATTTAAAAATAAATAATTAGTGAAATATTGTTTTCTCAACTTTATAAAGTCCTAAAATTAATTATTGAAATTATAAAAATTATAAAACCAATTTTAGAAACAATCCAAATATTTATGGAATTAAAACTATAATAAAATCACGTTTACAAGCGAAATAAAATCGTATAACTCAATAATAAATGACACAATCCAATCCCACATATCAACAGATCACAAATAAATAAATAACAATTAATAACTACTGCCAAAATCAATACACACATTTATTTAATTATTTAAACCTTTTTTATACTTTAAAAATAAAAGAATATACACGAGTTGTTATAAGTAGCTTATGTAACAAATAAGTATTGTACCACATTTCTGTAAACAACTTTGTACAGAATCTATAGGAGCATATGAGTCATGTTGACTACTAGTGGATATGCAAAATAGGTTGATTAATTGTAAATATGAGATGTCTTGTAATTCTGTATAAATGAAATCGAGTCAAATGACAAATGGCTACCCGACGGATGATCAACAAAGCTATCCGACGGATGATCAACAAAGCTACCCGACAGATGATCAACAAAGCTACCCGACGGATGATCAATAAAGCTACCCGACGGATGACAAGCATGTACCCGACGGATGATTAAATTCAAATATCTGTTGACAGTGACAACACAGTCACATGCGTTGGGTGTTTGCAAAAGGAATGTGGCATCCTGTTAAGCAGGAATTTGAGAACAAAGAAGCATTACCATTTCCATGCAAATGTGAAGATATTCAAAGATGCTGGAATAGAGTAGTGAAGTAGCATGGAGTTAAACTAGATATGTTTTGTTTTATTATCTTGTCTTATTGTCATGTAAACTTGGTGATATATAAACCAAGTGTAACTAGTAGAACAATTAACTAAGCACATACATTTTCAGAGAAACATTTTCAAGCTGTATTATGTAGCATTTCTCTGTAAGTTTAGTTATTCTACTTGTAAGCAGCTGTGAGCTATTCAAACTTCATAGGGTTCTCATTCGATATATATATATATATATATATATATATATATATATATATATATATCTCCGGTGGATACTTTCAAATCCACCAGAAATTTTTAAAAGCTTGTGTTTTTATTACTTTGTGTTTTGATTCATATAAATCATTCATTCCGCACTCTGCAAATCAAACACTTATATATTATCAAGTAAGAACTGTTTTAAAATCTTAAAAAGTAGCCAAAATTACATTCAACCCCCCTTCTGTAATTCTTGGTGTATTGTTAGGGAATAACAATTGGTATCAGAGCAAGCTCTTGAAGTACAAAGAGTGTAAAGATCACAACAAACAGCAAGATGAACAAGAAGGATGTCGGAGTCAAAATTCCATTTCTGGACAAAGATAATTATCATCACTGGAAGGTGAAAATGCACCTACATCTTCTTTTCCAAGATGAGGCCTATGTTGATTGCATAGAGAGAGGTCCTCATGTACCAATGAGAGCTGCAACAGGCAATGAGCCATCTGTTCCCAAGCCTAGGCATGGATAATCAGATCCTGATATTAGGCAAGTCAGGAAAGACAAGAAGGCCATGAATATATTGTTCAACTGAGTTGTTGGTGATATGTTTGATAACATCATTAACTGCAAAACAACCAAAGAGTTTTGGGACACAATCGATATTATTTGTGATGGTACTGAGCAAGTAAAGGAGAATAAGATGCAGCTGCTAATTGAGCAATATGAGCACTTCCACTGTGAAGAAAGTGAGTCTCTCACTGACATTTTTAGTAGATTTCAAAAGCTTCTAAATGCTCTGAAGTTGCATGGAAGAGTCTATCAAACAAAAGACTCTAACCTCAAGTTCCTTAGATCTCTTCCAAAAGAGTGGAATCCAATGACAGTCTCATTGAGAAATTCTCAGGATTACAAGGAGTTCACCTTGGAGAGACTGTATGGCATCCTAAAAACTTATGAGCTTCAAATAGAGCAAGATGAGAGGATGGAGAAAGGAAGGAAGAAAGGAGGGTCCATAGCACTGGTTGCTGAGTTAGAGAAGGAGAAAGAGATGAAGGTAGAAGCTGTTGAGTCTATATCAAAGGTCTGTGAAAGCAAGGGTAAAGGGCTGGTAGCTGAAAATGAAGATCATTTGAGCCAATATGACATGGATGATATTGATGAACATCTAGCATTCCTATCTAGAAGATTTTCCAAGCTCAAATTCAAAAAGAATTTTGGAGCAGCCAAGCCAAGTAGAAACATGGTGGATAAATCCAAATTCAAATATTTCAAATGTGGCTTGGCAGGGCATTTTGCAAGTAAATGTAGAAAGTCTGATTCTAGCAAGAAGAAGTTTGAGCATGGTGATTTTAAATAGTAATACTTTGAGTTGCTCAAACAAAAGGAAAGGGCTTTCATCACACAGGACAATGACTGGGCTGCAGATGGTTTGGATGAAGATGAAGAAACAAACTATGTCAATCTAGCCCTGATGGCCAAGTCTGATGAAACAGAAACAAGTTCTTCAAGTAATCAGGTAATCACCACTAACCTAGCACATATATCTAAAGCTGAGTGTAATGATGCAATAAATGACATGTCCACAGAATTATATCACTTGCGTGTTACACTTAAGTCCCTCACTAAGGAAAATGCTAAAATTAAATAAAACAATTTGTTTTTAAGTGAGAGGAAAAATGTGCTAGTGTCTTAGTTTATTGAATTTAAAAAATTGAGAATTGAATGTAAGATTGCTAAGGATGAATTAACTGAGTCCTTGAAGAAAGAAGAGATCTTAAAGAAGCAGTTTGAACGAGAACATGAAGTGATTACAGCATGGAAATCATCCAGAGATGTCCATGCTCAAATCACTAAAGTTCAAGGTATTGAGTCCTTTTGTGATGCAGCCTGGAAAAAGATTAAGGAGAAGCTGGAATCCAACTTGGTTGAAGGATTGTTGACAGACGTGGACTTGACGGATGATGAAAATCATACATCGGATAATCAAAAGGATTATCCGTCAAGTGACAAAGAGCCATATCCGTCGGCTGTGAGTAAACCTGTGAGTAAAGCTAAGCTTGCCAAGCTGAATGAGAAATATGGATCAGTTTCCAAAACTTTGTTATTGGAGAATCAAGTCAAGTAAAGAAGGAGAAGAAAGTTAATGTTGTTCATCTGTCCATCAAGCAATTGAATGACAGATTAGAAAAGATTGAGGTTAAAACAAAAATTAAAAAGAAAAATAATAGAAATGGGAAAGTAGGAATTAACAAGCATAATAACTACACACTTGATAAATATGCACCAAGAAAAATATTTGTTAAGTGTGGTAGTGTTAATCACATGTCTGTTAATTGCAAACTTGCCATACCTACTCCTGTGTCTGTGCCTCCCTCTTTTCCCAACATGACTGTTATGCCTACCATGCCTATGAATGTTATGTCTACTCAGAATATGAATGCACAATTTGCTAATATGCCATTTGCACCTAATCCTTATTATGTTGCATTTAGTATGCCACAAATGTCATTTAGCATGCCTTACTGGAATAACATGTTTGCAAATAACATGCCTTTTCCTGTTAATCAAAATGTGCTTGATAATTCTGTTTTAATGACTGGTTTCAAAGGTCCAACTCAAATGACTAAGGATGAATCAGAAATTCCCAAGTCAAATGAAATTAAACCTAAGAAACCAAAGAAGAAAGCTAACATGGTAGAACCCAAGGAAACTTGGGTACCAAAATCAACTTGATTTGGTTTTGATGTGTGTAGGGAAACAGAAAGAATCTTTGGTATCTTGATAGTGGTTGTTCAAGACACATGACTGGAGATTCTACCCTGCTCACAGAGTTCAATGAAAGGGCTGGCCCAAGTATTACTTTTGGAGATGACAGCAAGGGTTATACTATGGGATATGGCTTGTTTTCAAAAGACAATGTCATCATTGAAGAGGTTGCCCTAGTGGATGGTCTCAAGCACAATTTGTTGAGTATCAGCCAGCTTTGTGATAAGGGCAATTCAGTAACCTTGAATTCAGAAGCCTGTGTTGTGACAAATAAAAGGAACAACAAAGTTGTTCTCACTGGAGTGAGAAAAGGAAATGTGTATTTAGCTGACTTCAACTCATCTAAAGCAGAATCAGTCACTTGTCTTCTCAGTAAAGCAAGTCAAGATGAAAGTTGGCTATGGCACAAGAAGCTGTCCCATCTGAACTTCATAACCATGAATGAGCTTGTCAAGAAAGAACTAGTTAGAGGTATTCCTCAAGTGGAGTTTACTAAGGATGGATTGTGTGATGCCTTCCAGAAAGGAAAGCAGATCAAAGCATCATTCAAAAAGAAGCTTGATTCAACAATTGAAGAACCTTTATAATTGTTACACATCGATTTTTTTGGACTAGTCAATATGTTGTCTATCTCAAGGAAAAGATTTTTCCTAGTAATTGTGGATGATTTCTCAAAGTTCTCTTGGACATATTTCCTAAAGTCTAAAGATGAAGCTAGTGAAATCATCATCAATCACATAAGGCAAGTCAACAATCATCCTGATTTTAAAGTAAGAAGAATCAGGAGTGACAATGAAACTGAGTTTAAGAATTCTGTGATGAGATCATTTTGTGAAAAGAATGGGATTATGCATGAGTTTTCAGCAACAAGAACTCTACAACAAAATGGAGTAGTGGAAAGAAAGAACAGATCTCTTATTGAAGCTACAAGAATAATGCTTGAAGAATCAAAGTTACCAACATATTTTTGGGCTGAAGTTATGAATACTGCCTGCTACACTCAGAATATTTCTTTGGTTAATCAAGCAAAGTGTATGACACCCTACCAATTGTTCAAGAATGGGAAGCCAACTCTAAATTTTCTTCATGTCTTGGTTGCAAATGTTATATCTTAAGGAATCAAACTGATCAACATGGGAAGTTTGATGCTAAAACGGATCAAGGAATTTTCTTTGAATATGTTATGGGAAAGGAATATTGGGTCTACATGTTGTGTTTGATGACAAAAAGATTGAAGGATTGCAAAATAGAGATTTCCATGAAAGCCTCAAGTTTGATAATATGGAGATGGTTAGTGATGACAGTGATGATGAAATTGATCAAAAAATAGTGAATAAGGATAATGTAGAAAAATCTACAACTAATTAAGCACATAATTCAACATCTTTCGAGTTGCAAAATGTTTCATCCGTCGGGAGACAATCTGCCTTATCCGTCGGGAGACAATCAGCTTCATCCGTCAGGACACAAAGTGCATCATCCGTCGGAACAGTAAAAGAAGCTGAAAGTCAGAATATATCACCTACAGAAAGTTTCCCTTTCTCAAATCATGGATTCACAAACTCAGGGGGAGTTTCTAATAATCAAAACTCAGTCACACATCAAGACAACAATGAGGCCTCTTCATCTAGAGCTAATTTACCTCAACAAATAAAATGGACTAAAGATCACCCTTTTGAGCTCATCATTGGTGATGCATTTTCTAGAGTTCAAACAAGAAGAGAAACTCAAAAAGAATGTCCATATAGTAGCTTCATATCTAAGGAAGAACCAAAGAAGGTAGAAGAAGCTTTGTTGGATCCTGATTGGATTTTAGCTATGCAGGATGAGCTGAACCAATTTGAAAGGAATAAGGTATGGAAGCTGGTACCCAAACCTAAAGGAAAGAATCCAATTGACACCAAGTGGGTATTCGGAAACAAGATGGATGAAAATGGCATAGTGGTCAGGAACAAAGCTAGATTTGTAGCTAAGGGCTACTGTCAACAAGAAGGAATAGATTTTGATGTAACCTTTGCTCCTATTGCAATACTTGAAGCAATCAGAATCTTTTTAGCCTATGCAGCCCATGCCAATTTCAAGGTCTATCAAATGGATGTCAAAAGTTATTTTCTGAGTGGAGATTTGGAGGAGGAAGTCTATGTTAGTTGGCCTCCTGGTTTTGAAGACCCAAACTTTCCAGAATATGTCTATTATCTTTTGAAGGCACTTTATGGACTGAAGCAAACACCTAGAGCCTGGTATGACACTTTATCAAAGTTTCTTTTAGAAAATCATTTTATAAGAGGTACTGTTGATAAAACTTTATTATTTGGAAATGTTAATGGCTCTAGTATACTTGTTCAACTTTATGTAGATGATATTATATCTGGCTCTACAGATGAAAAACTTTGCGAAAAGTTTGCCAAATTGATGCAAAGTAAGTATGAAATGAGCATGATGGGATAACTAACTTACTTTCTTGGCTTACAAGTTAAGTAAGTTAGTGATGGAATATTCATTAATCAAACTAAATATATTCATGATCTTTTAAAGAAGTTTGATCTAATGGATTGCATATCTACAAAAACTCCTATGGCCACTGCAACTAAGCTTGAATTAAACACTACTGAAAAGTCTGTGGATTTTTCAAGCTACAGGGGCATGGTTGGCTCACTTCTGTACTTAACAGCTAGTAGGCTAGATATAATGTTTGCTACTTGTCTTTATGCTAGATTTCAGGCTGATCCCAGAGAATCTCACTTAGTAGCTATTAAGAGAATTTTCAGATATCTCAAGGGAACACCGAAACTTGGCATTTGGTCCCCTAGATATTCTGGTTTTGATCTAACTGGTTATTCAGATGTAGATTATGCAGGTTGTAAAATAGATAGAAAAAGTACAGCAGGAATCTGTCAATTTCTAGGGAACAAGCTTGTGTCCTGGTTCAGTAAAAAGTAAAATTCAGTTTCTACTTCTACAGCTAAAGCTGAATATATTGGTTCTGGTAGTTGCTGTGAACAAATTTTGTGGATGAAAAAACCTTTATTGGACTATGGTCTACAAGTGGATAGAATTCCCATTTTCTGTGATAACACAAGTGCAATTACCATCACTGAAAATCCAGTGCAGCATTCAAGAACAAAGCACATAGAGATCAAGTACCACTTCATTAGGCAGCATGTGATGGATGGTATCGTGGAACTTCATTTTGTTCCAAGTGAAAAGCAGCTTGCAGATATATTTACCAAGCCACTTGATGAATCCACCTTTTCAAGGTTGGTAAGTGAGTTAGGTATGCTCAATTATTCTTGAATTATTTCAGATATTTTTGCAAGTTTTAATGCAGCCATAAAATTAATTGATTTTTCAGCTTTGGATGAAATTTTGGATAAGTCAAAATTTACGTCCCGACGGATGCTCATTATCCATCGGGTTTGGTCATCCGTCGGAATGTTACTTGTTAACAAAAATCAATTACTTTTCTGGATTATTTCATAACTCAGCGGATAATTGATTTATCCTCATCCGTCGAATTGTCTCAATCTTAGCCGTTAAAACTCTGAACATCATCCATCAAGTAGACTTACAGTTTGTAAGCATGACACGACGGATAAGTGACAGAATTTTTACAGTTTATTTATTTTTAAACGGCTATTTTGATTGGTCACTTTATTTCACTTTATTATGTTTGACAGTTTATTTCTGAGATAGTATAAAAGTAGAATTCATTTTTATTCTACTCTTTTATCATTCTCAATTCAATTGCTTTAACTTCCTTTCTTCTCCAAAGCAAATATTTTCTCTATAAATTACTTAGTCTCTAACAATGGCACCAGTCGTCAAAATCAAGTCTCAAACTGGATATATCTATGAAAAGAACAACTTCACAACTCTTGTAAACAAGGAGATTCAACAGTCTGGAGAGTTTCACAAAATGATGGACTTTGTGAAAAGCTGTAAACTCAACTATGCGATGCTGGAATCTCCCACAATCTACTATGAGGTTGTAGAGGAGATATGGACAACTGCAGTGTATAATTCTACTGACAAGACCATCACTTTCACTCTCAAAAGTAAACAGTTTTGCATCAATAGTGACATTGTCAAAGCATCCTTTAGAATTCCTGATAATACTGCTACTGTTCCACACACAGACACATATATAGTTAACATGCTAAATTCTACGGGCTATGCACTTTCCACTTCTAAGTTAAGTGAAATTAGGAGATTAGGTCTTAGAAAGGAATGGAGCTTTTTGTGTGATGTGGTAACTAAGGTATTTTCTGGTAAGATTAGTAACTTTGATTCTGTTAACATTTCCATGCTTAACATGCTTTACATGCTAGTTACTGTTAAGTACTTTAATTTCAGTGACTTGGTATTGTTTGAGTTAAGTTATAAGTTAGGAAAACTGAATAAGAGAGGTAAAAGTGTCTACTATGCTAGATTCTTTATGATGCTTGCTAACCATCTCATTGAGAACATTGAAATTGATAACCCAACCAACAAGCTGAATTGTTGGGTTCAAGAAAGGAGGATTATTGCAGATCTCAACAGGACAAATCACCACAAAGAGGTACTTCTCCAATATTTTCCAAACATAGAGGGACCTTAGGTAAGTGAGGTAAGCACCACTGTCTACACTCTTCCAACCTTACACATTTCTTTGCATTCAAGTGTAGCAATGGCATCTGTGTCAATGATCCAACAGATGCCTACCCAAGCTACCAAAACAACAACTTCTAAACCCAAAACTAAGAAAGCCCCCTCTGATTTCTTTCAAAAGAAATCCGTTGTAAAATCCACTAAACACAAAGAGGGGAGTGTGAAGGTGAGTGAGCAAGGTGAGGGGCATGGTGAAAATCAAAGAAACCCTAAGGATAAGGCTGGTGAGATGAGTGTACACAAGCCTAGCCACACCATAATTTCCCAACAAACTATGGTTGTTAATAGGGAAATTAGCTCATTTCTAGTTTCATCCTCCCAAAATGATGTTACTATTGATACAAGCTCCCAACCAGGAGCACAGGCCAAGAGGGGTAGGTACACAAGTTCACCACAAACTTATTCTTGAAAGAAAAGATCAAAAACCCTTGGAGATGCACAGGGAACACACACAGTGCAAACTGGAGCTAAAGACCCAGTCACTGCACCATCTCAAAGTCAGATTGATGTGACTCCAATAAATATGGAGTCACAGTCAAAATCCTTAACAATTGAAGCACCTGAAACACCAAATTCACCCACACACTCACTGGATGTTGACATGATCAATACATCACTTCCAAATTCTATATCTTTAAATCTTTTGGAGAAGCCAAAAATCCAAGAAAGTGAGCATCATTTTTAGATGATTTGTTGGCTCACTTGCCATTTCTTTCTGAGTTTGTTGAGACATATGTGCCTAAATATTCATCAATATGCACAGAGTCTACAATAGTCTCCACTCCAAACTTATTCATTTCTTCTATCCCGATGGATATTCATCATCCGTCAAGTAGTGATTGTATCCCAACGGATAAGCCTAAAAGCAGTCATCCATCGGATAGCCATACTACTATCCCGGTGGATATTCATCATCCGTCGGGAGTCTCTGCACAACTTCAAATTTCCTCAATTCTCACAAGTACAGAAGACTTAGTGGTAGTGCAATCACTTTTAGGACGGAGGGAAGGGAGTGAACTGTGTGAGAGGTTGGGTTGTTCCCAGGCAAAAGGAGAGAATATGAGTGAACAAATGCAGTCCATTTCTTCAGGACCGGCAAAAGTGAGTGAGAGGAGTCCCACCTTAGATGGTGAAGGTGAGGGTGTGAGGGTGGGAAGCTAAGGGGAGCCCTTGATGCAAAAAGAGAGAGATCATGAGAGAAATGCAGGTACTGGAGAGATAAGGATGGACACCATTGATAGTGAGTCAATGAATGTCAATGAGGCAGAAAGGAAAAGACTATTTCAGCAAGAATATCAAGTTGTCATAGATTCTATTTCCCTAGATGCTGAGATATTTACTCATCCTATTACAACTTATCAAACATTAGTTGTACAGGGCAATGAGGAGGCTGAAAGAATTCTGAATCTGGTGCATACTATTCAATCCTTACAGAGAGCAAAGGATACAATCTTTGTTATGCCTTCAACTACTGGCAGTGATTTTGAACTGGCTGAAGACTCATTAATGGATGCTGGTGAAGATGATGAGGAAGACTGCATGAGCATAGGGGGAGATGCAGATGTTCCTTCCTGGATGCTAACAAAGGAATGTTCCTACTCACATCTTCAATGAACACTATTCAAGCTGATTCATGACTCCCAAACAGCCATTCAGACATCTACAAATGCCAGCACAAAGAGGCTACTAATAGCACATCTTGATGCACTCCAGCTACATAAAATTCAAGATCTCCAACATAATCAAAGTATTGATGAAATCAAGCAGGAAGTCTCTGAAGTAAAACAAGATTTCATAGCAAGGCTGGATGCTAGACTTCTTGGACCACCATGACTGAGATAGCTCAGAAGCTAAGGAATGAGGCTGATCTCAATAGAAAGGTTGAGGACATGGACTCTAGATTATTTGATATGGAGAAGTCAATGGCCAAGATACTTTATAATCAAGAAACTCAGACTGCTTTGCTCCAACAGTTGGTGGCTGCTCAACTCCCTTCCACTCTCCAACTTGATGCTAACAAAAAGGGGGAGAAAGGCTTATCTAGTGAGGGGGAGAAACAGCTCAACATACAAGTCAACAAGGTAATTGTGCCAATAATTGCTTTCATAAAGCCACCATCCATGGACAGTATTAACATCATAAATCTGGCAGCAGCTAAACTGGAAACAAATAACAAACTGCTAAAGATTGATGTAGCAGCAGCTGAGAAGGAGTTAAAAGAGAAATGGAGGAAAATAGATGCAGAAATTTGGACCCATTTAGAAATAATACAAAGTCTTCAATCATCACTCTCAAGTCAAGCACATCTCTGTGAATGAAATGAGTTTGAACTATCTGGAAAAGGGTTAAACATCTTGCATCAAATCTCCAAAAGCAAAGCTGATCATGAAGCCTAAATGAAACTACTCAAAGTTTTCAGACAAGAATCATATGGATATTGTGTATAAAACACCTAGGCCAGATGAGAAGAAGCTGTTGGCTAGGTCAATTGCATTTTTCAAGGATCCAGCTGATTCAGCACTTAAAAGAAGAATTTCCAAGATTTACAAAAATGGTAAAGAAATCTATGTGGTGGCTGGACACCCTTAGTTTGTAGAAGCTAAAAAGGAAGAGAAGGAAATAATTAGGAAAGAAAAGAAGCAAGTTGCCTTAGATGCTAAGAAGCTCAAACAAAAGAAGGAGCAAGCTGCTATCTTGGCCAAACTTCAAGCTGCAAAGACTACAACTGGGATTTCTGAACAACCATCTGTAATTGCTAAACCTCAAGATCAAAAAGTGCAAGATGAACCACAACTGAAAAGAAGATTCAGATACAAGCTCCACTCTAAAAGAAAATTGGACTTCAGTGATGAGGAAATGGAAGACTACATTCCCAAAAAGTCTACAACTTCAACTCAGACATCAAAACCCTCAATGGTATTTGAAGAATTCAAGGTGGTGGATCCAACAAAGAATATTAATGGTGAGCCCATAATTCCAAAGGATGAACCAGTAGACTGGGATAGCTTGTCAATTCCTGAACTAAACTTTCCAATCTTCAACAAGCCAAAGAAGACAAAGACTAGAGCAAGCAAGAAAGTGAAGCCTGTGACTCTCAAATCAAAGACCCTAACCAAATCTAAATCTATAGTCAATAAGGGAGATTTGTTATACATTTGTGATATCAAGGAGTTCTCTGACATAAACCTCTACTTAGATGAATTGGAAGAAGTAAGAGGGATTGATGCTCACAGACATCTTCCTGAAAGCCTGGTGTTTAAATATATGGGAGGAAAAGAGATAATATGGCCATTTCACAGGATTCTTCTAGAGAGTCAATCTGTTTTAATAAAGATCTACTCATCTTTCAAAAATAACTTTGGATATAATGTGACTGCAAGGAGATTAGTTCTAAAGAAGATTGAGGAGCTAAGGAGTAATAAAGCTAAAGATGCACTACCAAAAACTCTATCTATTCCCTTCACAGGAAAGAGGGTGCATTTGAGGCCTTATTGGATGATGGAATTCAGGGATGAAAAGGGAGTAAGAAGATTCTTCAGATTGGAGGACCAGTTGAGTATCTCTAGCAATGAGACTCTACTGGAAATGCAAAAAATGTTAGATCTCTCAGAAGCTGATGAACTTGAGTTCGACAGACAACTCCAAAATCAGATAGAAGAGAACAACAGGAGGTTTGGGAAGAAATCCAGACAATCAAGGAAATAGACTTATATGCTCAGGCTAGAGGAGCACCTTGATAATGATTGTGAGAAACTTCTTTGTATATTTTGCTTTGTTCAATTTTCAGTAAATATTGTAGCACTTATCAGTTTTATCTACTATTTTTATTCTATATCTTTTGGATGTTTTGTTATCATCAAGTTTCTCTTAATTTATGCCTACAATTCCATTAGACATAAATTGGGGGGGATTGTTAGGAATATGTTGTGAAATTGATGATAAATTAAACAAAACACCTTAGTAGATTTAACTTAGTGAATTTTGTAGCACTCGACGGATGATCAAATATAGTCCTGATGGATGATTCAATATATTCTCGACGGATGATGATTTGACATCCACCGGGTGAGTAGCTTATGTAACAAATAAGTATTGTAGCATATTTCTGCAAACAACTTTGTGTAGAATCTATAGG
Organism: Apium graveolens; assembly: GCF_009905375.1. NCBI lineage: Eukaryota > Viridiplantae > Streptophyta > Magnoliopsida > Apiales > Apiaceae > Apium > Apium graveolens. Next base: position 173,164,814 of record NC_133654.1, read on the forward strand.
AGCATATGAGTCATGTTGACTACTAGTGGATATACAGAATAGGTTGATTAATTATAAATATGAGATGTCTTGTAATTTTGTATAAATGAAATGGAGTCAAGTGACAAATAGCTACCCGACGGATGATCAACAAAGCTACCCGACGAATGATCCACAAAGCTACCCGATGGATGATCAACAAAGCTACCCGACAGATGACAAGCATGTAACTGATAGATGATTAAATTCAAATATTGGTTGATAGTGACAACACAGTCACATGCATTGGGTGTTTGCAAAAGGAATGTGGCAGCCTGTTAAGCAGGAATTTGAGAACAAAGAAGCATTACCATTTCCATGCAAATGTGAAGATATTCAAAGATGCTGGAATAGAGTAGTGAAGTAGCATGGAGTTAGACTAGATATGTTTTGCTTTATTATATTGCCTTATTGTCATGTAAACTTGGTGATATATAAACCAAGTATAGCTAGTAGAACAATTAACTAAGCACATACATTTTCATAGAAACATTTTCAAGCTGTATTTTGTAGCATTTCTCTGTAAGTTTAGTTGTTCTACTTGTAAGCAGCTGTGAGCTATTCAAGCTTCACAGGGTTCTTGTTGTGTAAGTGTTATGTACTTGATGATTTCATGAACAAAACATCCTGGTAGATTTTACTTTGTGAAATAATGTAGCACTCGACGGATAAGGTTTATAGTCCCGACGGATGACTTAATATAGTCCCGACGGATGATGACTTATTATCCATCGAGTGAGTAGCTTATGTGACAATAAGTCTGTAGCACATTACTACATACACATTGTTTAGAATCTGTAGTAGTATTTAATTCATGTTGACTTTAGTTAGATATGCAGAATAGGTTGATTAATTGTACATAGACGATGTCTTGTAATTCTGCATAAGTGAAATGAAGTCAAGTTCCTGATTGCTACCCGACGGATAAACAACAATGAATTTGACAGATGATCAACAACCCGACGGATGATCAATACCTCGACGGATGATAATGAACCCGACGGATAAAGAATTCAAATATCTGTTGACAGTGATAACACAGTCACATGCGTCGAGTGGATGCAAATGAAATGCAGTAGCCTATTCAACTGGGTTTTCGAGAACAAAGAAGCATTGCCATTTCCATGCTATTGTGAAGATATTCAAAGATGCTGGAATAGAGTAATGAAGTAGCATTATAATAGACTAGATAGTTTTGTTTTATAATCCTGTCTCATTACTTTGTAATCTTGGTGATATATTACTCAAGTAGTAGCAACTATATAAAAAAATCTAAGAAACTAGCAAATAAATTATTGTAAGCAAAATCCTCAGCATTTCTCTGTATTCTTAGTTGTTCAATTGTTGTAAGCAGCTGTGAGCATTTTGCACACAGGGTTCTCTCGATATATAATATATATATATCTCTGGTGGAATCATTCAAATCCACCAGAAAGTTTTTAAAGACTCCTGTTTTTAATTACTTGTGTTTTGATTCATTTAAGTAACTATTCCGCATTGTGCTAATCAATTCACACTTATATATATATTCGAGTTAGAACAATTTTATTTCAAGAAAAAGTTTCAAGAATTCCATTCAACCCCGCTTATGTAATTCTTGTCATATTGTTAAGGGACTAACAATTGGTATCAGAGCAAGCTCTTAACTTACAAAGAGTTTAAAGATCAAAACAACACAGCAAGATGAACAAGAAGGATGTTGGAGTCAAGATCCCTTTTCTGGATAAAGATAATTACCATCATTGGAAGGTAAAAGATGCATCTTCATTTGCTTTTTCAAGATGTGGCCTATGTTGACTGCATAGAAAAGGCCCTCATGTTCCAATGAGAGTTGCAACAGGAAACGAACCATCAGTCCCCAAGCCAAGGCATGAATGGTCTGATCCTGACATTGAACAAGTTAGGAAGGATAAAAAGGCCATGAATATCCTGTTTAATGGAGTTGATGGAGATATGTTTGACAACATTATCAACAACAAAACTGCCAAGGATGTTTGGGACACAATACAGATCATCTATGATGGCACTGAGCAAGTTAGAGAAAATAAGATGCAACTCCTGATTCAGCTATATGAGCATTTTCATAATGAAGAAAGTGAGTCTCTTACTAAAGAAAATGCTAAAATCAAAGAAAACAATTTATTTTTGAGTGAGAGAAATAATGTGCTAGAATCTCAGTTCATTGATTTTGAGAAATTAAGAATTGAGTGTAAGATTGCCAAGGAGGAATTAACTGAGTCCTTGAAGAAAAAAGAAATTTTGAAGAAGCGGCTCGAGCGTGAACAAGAGGTGATTAAGGCATGGAAAACATCTAGAGATGTCCATGCTCAAATTACTGGAGTTCAAGGAATCGAGTCCTTTTGTGATGAAGCCTGGAAAAAGAACAAGGAGAAACTAGAACCAAATTTGGTGGATGGACTGCTAACAGATGTAGACTTGATGGATGATGAGGGTCATCCGTCGGATAACAAAAAGGGTTATCCGTCGACTGATGCAAATCCTCATCCGTCGACTATAAGCAAGCCTATCAGTAAAGCCAAACTTGTTAAGCTGAATGAAAAGTATGGGTCTATTTCCAAGAACTTTGTTTCAGGAGAATCGAGTCAAGTTAAGAAAGGGAAAAAGGCTAATGTTGGTCACATGACTGTCAAACAGTTAAGTGACAGACTTGAAAAGATTGAGGTAAAAATAGAGACTAAAAAGAAAAACAATAGAAATGGTAAAGTAGGGATTAACAAACACAATAACTACACACCTGATAAATATGCTCCTAAAAAAATCTGTCAAGTGTGGTAATGTAAATCATATGTCTGTTAATTGCAAATCTGCCATGCCTACTTCTATGTCTGTGCCACCTCAATTTCCAAACATGAATGCCATGTCTCCCTTGCCTATGAATGTTATGTCTACACAGAATATGAATGCACAGTTTGCTAACATTCCATTTGAACCTAATCCTTATTATGCTGCATTTAGTATGCCACAAATGCCATTTAGCATACCATATTGGAATAACATGTTTACTAATAGCATGCCATTCCCTGTTGATTATAATATGCATGATAATTTTATTGCAATGAATGGTTTCAAAGGCCCAACTCAAATGACTAAGGATGAATCTAATATCCCCAAGTCAAATGAGATAAAGCCTAAGAAACAGAAAAAGAAAGCTAACAAGGCAGGACCCAAGGAAACTTGGGTACCAAAATCAACTTGATTTGATTTTGATGTGTGCAGGGAAACAGAAAAAATCTTTGGTACTTGGATAGTGGTTGTTCAAGACACATGACTGGTGATTCTACCCTGCTCATAGAGTTTAAGGAGAGAGATGGCCCAAGTATTACTTTTGGAGATGACAGCAAGGGTTATACTGTGGGATATGGCTTGATTTCAAAGGAAAATGTCATCATTGAGGAGGTTGCCTTAATGGATGGTCTCAAACACAATTTGTTGAGTATCAAGCAGCTTTGTGATAAAGGCAACTCAGTAACCTTCAACTCAGAAGCCTATGTTGTGACTAATAAAAGAAGCAACAAAGTGATTCTCACTGGTGTGAGAAAGGGAAATGTGTACCTAGCTGATTTCAACTCCTCCAATGCAGAATCTATTACTTGTCTTCTCAGTAAAGCAAGTCAGGATGAAAGTTGGCTATAGCACAAGAAGTTATCCCATTTAAACTTCAAGACCATGAATGAGCTAGTAAAGAAAGAATTGGTTAGAGGCATTCCTCTAGTGGAGTTTTCTAAGGATGGACTGTGTGATGCCTGGCAAAAAGGGAAGCAGATTAAAGCATCATTCAGGAAGAAACTTGATTCAACAATTGAAGAACCTTTGCAACTGCTACACATGGATTTGTTTGGACCAGTCAATGTGTTGTCTATCTCAAGAAAAAGATTTTGCCTAGTAATTGTAGATGATTTCTCAAAGTTCTCCTGGACATATTTCCTAAAGTCTAAAGATGAGGCTAGTGAAATCATCATCAATCACATAAGGCAAGTCAATAATCATCCTGATTTCCAAGTTAGAAGAATCAGGAGTGACAATGGAACTGAGTTCAAGAATTCTGTCATGAGAGTATTTTGTGAGGAAAATGGGATTCTGCATGAGTTTTCAACAGCAAGAACTCCACAACAGAATGGAGTAGTGGAAAGGAAGAACATATCACTTATTGAAGTTGCAAGGACAATGCTTGAAGAATCTAAACTGCCAACATATTTCTGGGCTGAAGCTGTAAATACTACATGCTACACTCAGAATATTTCCCTGGTTAATCAAGCAAGATGCATGACTCCATATCAATTGTTCAAGAACAAGAAGCCAACTCTAAACTTTCTTCATGTCTTTGGCTGTCAGTGCTATATTCTGAGAAATCAAACTGATCAAAATGGGAAGTTTGATGCTAAAGCAGATGAAGGAATTTTTGTTGGATATACTATTGGTAAAGCATATAGAGTCTACAATCTAGAAACCAACATTGTTATGGAATGTATACATGTTGTGTTTGATGATAAAAATATTGAAGGACTACAAGATGGAGATTACCATGAGAGCCTCAAATTTGATAATGTAGAGATGGTTAGTGATTACAGCGATGATGAAATTGATCAAGAAATAGTATCTAAGGATAATGCAGAAAAGTTCACTTCAAATGAAGTACAAAACTCAACATCTGTCGAGTTGCATAATTCTTCATCCGTCGGGAGGCAATCTGCGTTATCCGTCGGGAGACAACCAGCCTCATCCGTCGGTACTCAAAACTCACCATCCGTCGGGTTATCAAGAGAAGCTGGAAATCAAGATAGATCACCTGTAGAAAGTTCACCTCTCTCAAATCAAAGATCCACAAACTCAGAGGGAGTTTCTAACAATCAAAACTCAATCACACATCAAGACAACAATGAGACCTCTTCATCTAGAGCTAATCTACCTCAACAAAGAAAATGGACAAAAGATCACCCATTTAAGCTTATTATTGGTGATGTTTCTTCTAGAGTTCAAACAAGGAGAGCAACTCAAGAAGAATGTCTATACAGTAGCTTTCTTTCCAAGGAAGAGCCAAAGAAGGTAGAAGAAGCTTTGTTGGATCCTGATTGGATTTTAGCTATACAGGAGGAGCTAAACAAATTTGAAAGGAATAATGTATGGAAGCTGGTGCCCAAGCCTAAAGGAAATAATCCAATAGACACCAAGTGGGTATTCAGAAACAAGATGGATGAAAATGACATAGTAGTCAGGAACAAAGCTAGATTGGTTGTTAAGGGCTATTGTCAACAAGAAGGAATAGATTTTGTTGAAACATTTGCTCCTGTTGCAAGACTTGAAGCCATCAGAATTTTCTTAGCCTATGCAGCCCATGCCAATTTCAAGTCCTATCAAATGGATGTCAAAAGTGCCTTTCTGAATGGAGATTTCGAGGAGGAAGTCTATGTCAGTCAGCCCCCTGGTTTTGAAGATCAAAATTTTCCAAATCATGTCTACTATCTTTTGAAAGCACTTTATGGACTAAAGCAAGCACCTAGAGCCTGGTATGACACTTTATCAAAGTTCCTTTTGGAAAATCATTTCACAAGAGGTACTGTAGATAAAACTTTATTCTTTAGAAATGTTAATGGCTCTAGTATACTTGTTCAAATTTATGTAGATGACATTATTTTTGGCTCTATAGATGAGAAACTTTACAAAAAGTTTGCCAAATTGATGCAAAGTAAGTATGAAATGAGTATGATGGGAGAATTAACTTACTTTCTTGGTTTACAAGTTAAGCAAGTTAGTGATGGAATATTCATTAGTCAAACTAAATATATTTTTGATCTATTAAAGAAGTTTGATCTAATGGATTGCACATCTGCAAAAACTCGCATGGCCACTGCAACTAAGCTTGAATTAAACACTACTGAAAAGTCTGTGGATATTTCAAGTTATAGGGGCATGGTTGGCTCACTTTTGTACTTAACAGCTAGTAGGTCGGATATAATGTTTGCTACATGTTTATGTGCTAGATTTCAGGCTAATCCTAGAGAATCTCACTTAATAGCTATTAAGAGAATTTTTAGATATCTCAAGGGAACACCAAAGCTTGGCATTTGGTACCCTAGAGATTCTGGTTTTGATCTTATTGGTTATTCAGATGCAGATTATGCAGGTTGTAGAATTGATAGAAAAAGTACAACAGGAACCTATCAATTTCTAGGAAACAAGCTTGTGTCCTGATTCAGTTAAAAGTAAAATTCTGTTTCTACTTCCACAGCTGAAGCTGAATATATTGTTGCTGGTAGTTGTTGTGCACATATATTATGGATGAAAAATCAATTGCTAGACTATTGTTTGCAAGTTGAGAGGATTCCTATTTTCTGTGATAATACAAGTGCAATTGCCATCACTGAAAATCCAGTACAACACTCAAGGACAAAGCACATAGATATCAAGTACCATTTCATTAGGGAACATGTAATGAATGGTACTGTGGAGCTACATTTTGTTCCAAGTGAGAAGCAGCTTGCAGATATCTTTACCAAGCCACTGGATGAATCCACCTTTTCAAGGTTGGTAAGTGAGTTAGGTATGCTTAATTTTTCTTAAATCTATATGAGTTAATTTGCAAGTTGAGATGCAGCTAGAAATTTAATTAATTTCTCAGTAAAGGATGAAATTTTGGCTAAGTCAAAATTTACATCTCAACGGATGGTCCTTATCCATCGAGTTTGATCATCCGTCGGTATACTATTTGCTAATAAAAATCAATTATTTTTCTGGAATATTTTATGACTCGACGGATAACCGTTTATCCTCATCTGTCGAATTGTCTTAATCTTAGCCGTTAATTCCCTGTACATTATCCATCGAGTATACTTACAGTTTGTAAGCATAACACGACGGATAATGGGTAGAATTTTTACAGTTTATTTTTAAACGGCTATTTTAGGTAATTCCTATTGGTTACTTTATTTTACTTAATTACTTTTAATAGTTATTTTTGAGATAGTATAAAAGCATATTTCATTTCAATTGCTTTTCTTTTATCATTCTCAATTCAACTGTTCTAATTTCATACTCTCTCAAAGCTCTTACTTTCTTTCTCTTCAAGCTCTTATTCTCTAATAATGGCACCTGTTGTAAAGATTATGTCTCAAACTGGGTTCATTTATGAGAAGAACAATTTCACTGCACTAGTAAACAAGGGTATTCAGCAATCTGGTGACTATCACAAGATGATGGACTTTGTGAAGAATTGCAAGCTCAATTATGCCATGCTGGAATCACCCACAATCTTCTGTGAAGTTGTTGAAGAGATGTGGACCACTGCTACCTACAACTCAACAGATAAGAAAATCACACTCACCATTAAAGGTAAAGAGTTCTGTATTAATAGTGATGTTATAAAAGCATGTTTTAAAATTCCTGATAACACTGTGACCTCACCACACACTGACACTGATATAATCAATATTCTTAATTCCATCTACTATGCTCTTTCTACTTCTAAGTTAAGTGACATTACGAGAATGGGTCTTAGGAAAGAATGGAGTTTTATGTGTGATGTTGTGACAAAGGTCTTTCAGGTAAAGTCAGTAATTTTGATTCAGTCAATATCTCAATGCTTAACATGCTTTACATGCTAGTTACAGATAAATTCTACAATTTTAGTGATCTTGTCTTGTTTGAGTTAGGCTTTAAATTAGGAGAATTAAATAAAAGAGGTAAAAATGTGTATTATGCTAGATTCTTTATGATGTTAGCTAACCACCTATGTGAAGAGATTGTGCTTGAGAACCCTAACAACAAACTAGATTGTTGGGTTCAAGAGAGAAGGCTCATTGCAGATTTGAACAGGGCCAATCATCACAAGGATGTGCCATTGTTCTATTTTCCTGTAATGCAAGCACCTCAGGTAAGTGAGGTAAGTTCATCTATCCCTACAACTATTCCAAACTCAACAATTTCTTTGAATTCTAATGTGGCTAAGGCAACTGTTTCAATGACCAAATAGTTGCCTACCCAAGCTACCAAAACTGCAAAAATTTTCAAACCCAAGTCAAAGAAAGCCCTCTCTGGTATCTCCCAAAAGATGCCAGTTGAAAAATCCACTAAAACCAAAGAGTGGAGTGTGAAGGAGGGCAAGATAGGTGAGGGAAGGGGTGAACATAAAAGAAACCCCAAGAATAAGGTTGGAGAGTTGAGTGGATCTCAGCCTAGCCACACTGCAGTTTCCCAACAAACTGCAGTGCTTAAAAAGGATAAAAGCTCATTTCTAGCTGCATCCTCCCAAAAGGATGTAGTTATTGAACAAAGCTCTCAACCAAGAGCACAGGCCAAGAGGGTTAGGGACACAAGCTCACCCCAAACTTATGCCAGAAAGAAGAAATCTAAAACCCTTGGGGATGCATAGGGTACACACACAGTGCAAACTGGTGTAACAGACACAGTCACTGCACCTTCACAAATTCAGTTTGATGTGGCTCCAATAAATGTGGAGTCACAGCCAAAATCTCTAGTTATAGAAGCACCTCAAACACCAAACTCACCAACAAATTCTCTGGATGTGGATATGATAAACACATCAATTCCTGATTCCCCCTCTTTAACTCTGTTGGGGAAGCCAAAATCTAGTGCAAGTGAGGATCATCTTTTAGATGATTTGTTGGCTCACTTGCCAATTCTTTCAGGAACTGTTATATCATCTGTGCCCAAAATATCTTCAATCAGCACAGAGTCAACAATAGTTTCTATTCTCAGTTCATTCATTTCTACTCTCTCAACGGCTATTGCTCATCCGTCGAGTAGTGATTGTATCCCGACGGATAAGCTTAACAGCAGTTATCCGTCAGATAGCAAAACTACTCACTCGATGGATATCACTCATCCGTCGAGTATCTCTGCACAGCTTCAAACTTCAATTATTTCAAGTGCAGAAGATTTAGTGGTTGTACAGTTACTCTTAGGATTGAGAGAGAAGAGTGTTTTGAGTGAGAGTCTGGGTTGTTCCTAGGAAAAAGGAGAGGTAATGAGTGAAACTATGCAATCCATTTCTTCAGGATTGGCAAAAGAAAGTGAGAGGAGTCCCACCTTAGTAGGTGAAGGTGAGGGTGTGAGGGTGGGGAGCCAGGGTGAGACCCTGATGCAACAAAAGAGAGAAAACGAGAGAAATGCAGGTAGTGGAGCTATAAGGATGGATGTCATTGCTAGTGAGTCAATGAGTGTCCAGGATGCAGACAGAGAAGGACTATCTCAGCATCCTAAAGATATTATAGATTCCACTTCCCTTGATGGTGAGGCATTTACTCACCCTGTTCCATCTTATCAACTTCTAGCTGAACAGGGCAATGACAATGCAGAAAGGATGCTGAATTTGGTGCATACCACACAGTCTATGATGAGAGCTAAGGATGCTATCACAGCTTTTCCTTCTATAGCTGGTGATGTGGACTATGAGACTGGTGGTTCAGCTGATTTCTTTGGTGATGGGAGTGGGGATAGTGAAGATGAGCAATGGACATAGGGGGAGAAGTAGGCTCAAGTTCAAGATCATGTATGCCATCATGGGCATTCTCAAAGCACTGTGATGAGCACTACTTCAAGACCACCCTGATCCAACTAATCAATCAGACAAATACTGCTCTTCAAACCACTACTAATGCCAGTATCAAGAAGCTCCTTTAGGCACATCTAGCCTCCCTGCAACTTCAACAAATCCAGGGCTTTCAGCATGCTAGGGATGTAAACACCATGAAGGGTAATATTGAGGAAATGAAGAAGGCCATTTCAGACAAGCTAGATTCTAAACTTCCAGAAGCTACAATGTTTGATATCAAAAGGCAATTAAGGAAAAATTTTGATCTTGCAACCAAGATAGATGCCTTGGATACAAGAATGTCAGCCATGGAAGCATCTTTAACAGCCATCCATCTTCATCAAGCCCAACAGACAGATCTACTTCAAAAATTGGTGGCTGCTCAAACCTCCTCCTCTACTCAACTTGATGATAACAAAAAGGGGGAGAAAGGATCAAGTGAGGAGGGGAAGCTTCAAATTCATATCAGTAAAGTAATTATGCCTTTAATTACTATCTCAAAGCCATCAGTTACAAACAGCATAGATCTGATAAATGCAGCAGCAGCCAACTTTAGAGCAGCTGAAAAGAAGCAGTTGAGTCCACTTAACTGGGAGAAGATTGATGAGAATATACAAAAGAAGTTTGGACTTGTCAAGGATCCAGTTAAGTCATCCATCCATCACTCTCAAATCAAGCAAATTAGTGTGAATGAGATGAGCATGAACTATCTGGAAAGAGGACAACCTTCCTGCATCAAATCTCCAAAGGTTGAAACAATTCTGAAACCAAGGGTAAACTACTCAAAATCATCATTGAAGAACCCCTTGGATACTGTGTATGAGACACATAAGCCTGATGAAAAGAAGCTTCTGCCAAGGTCAATTGCATTCTATAAAGATCCAGCTGACTCAGCTTTGAAAAAGAGAATTGCTAAAGTTTTCAGGAATGGGAAAGAAATTTGTGTGATGGCTGGACATCCTCAATTTGCTCAAGTAAAGAGAGAAGAAAAGGCTAGATTGAAACAGGAACAGAAGCAAGCTATTCTAGATGCCAAAAAGGCTAAACAAAAGAAAGAGCAAATTGCTATCTTGGCCAAGTTATATGTTGTAAATTCATCACAACAAACTTCTGCTCAGCCATCTGAAATTACTGAATCACAAGATCCAAAGAAGCAAGTTGAATAACAGAAGAAAGCTCCAAGAATCAAGGAATCAGCTAAAAGAACTAAAAAGAAACTGGACATGGTTGATAAGGAATTGGAGGATCAGTTTCCCAAGGAATCCACTCCAACCACAACTCAGGCATCAAAACCCTATGTGGTATTTGAAGATATCAAAGTGGTGTATCCCTACAGGAACATCCATGGTGAACCTATAGTTCATAAGGATGAACCAGTATTATGGGAGAACATACCAATTCCTGACTTCTATTTGCCAATCCTTAACAAGCCAATGAGAACAAAGTCAAGAGCATTCAAGAAAGTGAAGCTGTCACCTCTCAAATCCAAGTCAGTAAGGGAGATTACATGTACTTGTGTGACATCAAAGTACTTTCTGATCTAAACCTCTATCTAGATGAACTAGATGAAGTGAGAGGAATTGATGTATACAGAAACCTACCTGAATGGTTAGTGTTCAAGTACAAAGGAGGAAGGGAGATTCAGTGGCCTCTTCACAGGATCCTTCAAGAAAGCCAAGCTGTACTGATTAAGATTTATTCATCCTTTAAAAAGAACTTTCGGTTCAATGTTACTGCAAGAAGATTGGTACTGAAGAAGATTGAAGAACTAAGGAGTGTTAGTGATAAAGATGCACCCCCAAAGACTCTAATTATCCCCTTCACAGGGAGAAGAGTGCATCTAAGGCCCTACTGGCTGATGGACTTCATAGATGACAAAGTAGTGAGAAGATTTTTCAGATTAGAAGACCAATTGAGCATCTCTAGCAATGAGACTCTTTTGGAAATTCAAGAAAAGATAGATCTTTCAGAATTTTATGAACTGGAATTCCACAGGCAGCTCCAAAATTAGATTGAAGAAAATAACAGAAAGCTTAGAAAGAGATCCAGACCTTCAAGAAAGTAAATAAATCTGCTCAGGCTAGAGGAGCATCTTGAAATTGACTGTGAGCAAAACTTTGTACATCTTGTTAATTGAAGCACTTTTCAGTAATATCTACTTTCTTTCAAAGTTGTATTTTTAAGATGTTTTGTTATCATCAAGTGTCTCTTAATTTATGGCTACAATTCCAGTAGACATAAATTGGGGGAGATTGTTGTGCAAATGTTGTGTACTTGATGATTTCATGAACAAAACATCTTGGTAGATTTTACTTAGTGAAATAATGTAGCACTCGACGGGTAAGGTTTATAGTCCCGACGGATGACTGAATATAGTCCCGACGGATGATGACTTATTATCCATCGAGTGAGTTGCTTATGTAACAATAAGTCTATAGCACATTTCTGCATACACATTGTTTAGAATCTGTAGTAGTATTTAAGTCATGTTGACTTCAGTTAGATATGCAGAATAGGTTGATTAATTGTACATAGATGATGTCTTGTAATTCTGCATAAGTGAAATGAAGTCAAGTGCCTGATTGCTACCCGACAGATAAATAACAATGAATTCGACGGATGATCAACAACCCGATGGATGATCAATACCTCGATGGATGATCATGAACCCGACGGATAAAGAATTCAAATATCTGTTGACAGTGACAACACAGTCACATGCGTCGAGTGGATGCAAATGAAATGTGGTAGCCTATTCAACTGGGTTTTTGAGAACAAAGAAGCATTGCCATTTCCATGCTTTTGTGAAGATATTCAAATATGCTGGAATAGAGTAATGAAGTAGCATTATAATAGACTAGATAGTTTTGTTTTATAATCCTGTCTCATTACTTTGTAATCTTGGTGATATATAAACCAAGTAGTAGCAACTGTAAAAAAAATCTAAGAAACTAGCAGAGAAATTTTCGTAAGCAGAATCCTCAGCATTTCTCTGTATTCTTAGTTGTTCAATTGTTGGAAGCAGCTGTGAGCATTTTGCACACAGGGTTCTCTCGATATATAATATATATATCTCTGGTGGAATCATTCAAATCCACCAGAAAGTTTTTAAAGACTCCTATTTTAATTACTTGTGTTTTGATTCATTTAAGTAACTATTCTGCATTGTGCTAATCAATTCATACTTATATATATATATATTCGAGTTAGAACATTTTTATTTCAAGAAAAAGTTTCAAGAATTCCATTCAACCCCTCTCCTGTAATTCTTGTCATATTGTTAAGGGACTAACAGTTCTCATTCGATATATATATATATATATATATATATATATATCTGGTGGATACTTTCAAATCCACCAGAAAGTTTTAAAAGCTTGTGTTTTTATTACTTTGTGTTTTGATTCATATAAATCATTCATTGTGCACTCTGCAAATCAAACACTTATATATTATCATGTAAGAACTGTTTTAAAATCTTGAAAAAGTAGCCAGAATCACATTCAACCCCCTTCTGTAATTCTTGTTGTATTATTAGGGAATAACAATCCTTCAATCCTTATCACACCCTGAGATGATGGTCCTGCAATCCTTGGAACATTTACACCTTGTGCTTACTCTTTATAGTTGTTAGCATAATGCCCTGTCTTCCCGTATCGGAAACATGTAACTTCTGGCATCTGATTACGCTACTCATATGCATGATGTCCCTTCATATTACATTTGTAGCACACAGAATTAGCTTTGCAAACCCCAAAGTGCTTTTTGCCACAAAACTTGCAATCCGGTGTTGGTGGACGATTGGACCTCTGCTGAATTGAATTCTGAAAACGGCTACCTTTTCCCCCATTTCCTGATTATGGTCTTCTGAATCCCACATTCTTGTTACCTTGAAACTCTGGCCTTTTGTTGAAACGGCCCTGGAAAATACCTTGTTACTGTCCTCCTCCTGAGGTTTCTATTTTCCTTTTCTTTCCATCATTTTCTCTCTGAGACATGTCATTTCTACTTTCGATCACCATTTCTTTCTGAACCACTACCACATATGAAGTCAATTCAAACATGGCCACTCTATTCCGAATCCAAAATTTCAATCTTTGTTCAAACTTTCTTGCTTTCTTTTCATCTGTATCAACCTGATCTGGCACAAACCTTGCCAATTTAGTAAACTTGGCCTCATATTCCACTACAGTAAGATCACCCTGTGTCAGATTCAAAAATTTGATCTCCATTTGGTTCTTCATATACCTCAGGAAATACTTCTCTAGAAACAGCTCTGTAAACCTTTCCCAAGTTACGAACTCACCTCTTTCCAATGCTTGCGTGGATTCCCACCAATAGTTTGCCTCACCCTTCAGAAAGTAACTCACAAACTTGGTCTTTTGCTCGACTCTCGCTCTAACTAAGTCAAAAGATTTCTCAATCTCTTTAAGCCATGCATTGGCTTCTACTGGATCAGCACTTCCCTTAAACTCAGGTGGTTTCACAGCTTGAAATTGCTTTAAAGTCGCCGCAAGTGGAGCTGCCGGTTGTTGCTGCTGCTGCTGCATGAGATGCAACACCTGCTGCTGCATCAGTCCCAAAATCTAGACAATCGCTGGATCTGTACGACTCTCGGTACGATCCTCTCCTGAATTATTCCTTCTCTTTGGTGCCATTATTTTGGTAAGAAAACAAGCAACTTATATAATAATCAATCAAGCATGGTGTCAAATATGTAGCAACCTTTTAGCATATCAAAATTCTCACACATTAGCTCTTTTCCAAAATATCATAAACTTGCTACCATATTAACACATGCGACATGATTATCACATAATCCTGCTTATTATCTCAAGATTAATAACACAAAGAAAAATTAACGAAAAACAATCCAATCCTTCCAACTCTTGCTCAAAATCTCAAATAAACCAACAAATGGTGGATAAGGTGGCAACCCAACCTTCCAACCCTTTTCATCACTTCTTACTATCCTCGGAAACCAACAAAATAACAAAGCAATGGCACAAAAGCCTAATGCTAAACGCAAAATAGGAAACCTGAACAACTTAGCTATAGACCAGCCCAATACTCTAAACTCAACTCTATAAGAGTTAAACTACACGCGCCTATCTTATGTGATCTTCCTATGACTTACTTATGACAACACTAAGCCTGTTTCAGTGACTATAACCTGTAGCTTTGATACCAACCTGTGACGCCCTCCAAATCTGGGGTCTATATTTGGGAGTCACTGACCAGTAAACCATAACATAATAGACACAGCGGAATAAAATAATAAATATGACCCCTTGCATACAACTGGATCGATCACATGTTATAGTATGAAACAAGCACTAATACAAACCAAATGTTATTACAACCCATAAGTCTATTTAGTTTTACAAACTATTCAGATTTTATTACAAACCTCTAGACTAGTTAAACGTCCCAAAACAGTCTACCTGGAAAACACACCAAACTATTTATAAGCACACCTCTCCTGGTGAAACCTAGACCTCAAGCCTGATCTGGCTTAGCTGAACGATCAGAATAATAAACAAGTATAAGCGAAGAAATGCTCAGCAAGCAGTATATAACTTATAATTAAACGACAACAATATCTGAGTAAAACCAGAAGCTAATATAAGCTTTAATGTTTAAGTGACATTTTTAACAAAACACAATTATGCATTATGTTGTTCCTGATGATCAGTCATGAAACAACACTGGTATCCCGAAACCATACCGTAAATATAGGTATCGGTATCCCGCAGCCATACCATACCTATAGGATATCCATAAAAAGGCATACACTCGCCTTGCAAGATATTACACTTTCGTATAATAGCTCATGTTGGACCGGTGCCTCGGCCTCTTACGCTAACCAATAACTAATTCATAAAATATTTTTTGATTAATGGATTCGTATCAATGACATCCTTATCCATTCAACTCCCCATTTCACATGATTCGGAGCAATCGCATCAACTGGTGGTGAAATAACTAGAACAAATAGTTATTCGCTAATCTCATCGCAAAGTTTCATTGTATAGATATATATGGATAACATAGTTATTCACTACCTATCGAATCGAATGAATTGTTCTAGCAGAATAATTGCTAAAATAAAAGGATTCCAAAAATCAAATAACTGTTGGTATCTAATGTACTACCTAAATATTTATAAATAGTTCTAATATTTTGAATACATAAAATAATAAACTATTTTGAATTTAGAATAGCGGAGCATACTTGCCTGGTATGCTCGATAACTTCGCACTATTACCTTGGCTCATAACTGCTGGCTATCAACTCCGTCTAACACTTGACTACGCTCCTTGTTACTTGATTTTATAAACAAAAAGACTATCTTAATTGTCGGAACCAAACTCAATCGACATGACTATACGTCTTGACGTCTACCCGATCATTTATAACTAATCATGGCATTTTAAAACTGTAAATAGATAGCATGCATATCACATATCACGTAATCATGTTATTCATATAACACGTAAATACGTAATTCATGTAACACATAAGTCAGATCGTCAAAAGATAGGACTCAGTACGTTTGGAATTGAAATCAAGTCAATAATAGTGCTTAACGATCAGATACCAACTCAAAATGATTCATAAATCAAATGACCTTTCAATACAAAAGAAATTAGGCCTCGAATGTATTTTTCTTGGAAGTAGAATGTTTTTCTGAGTCTATACGCGCTCGTTTCGTATTAAACGGACGAACGGTTTATTTATTACGAATAAAATAAGAATAAATAAAAATAAATCAATTAATAATAATATTAATTGATTTTTTTAAACACCTAAATAAAAAATATAAAAGCTCAAAAGTAATATTTAGGAATTATTTGAATTAGGTATAAATAATTATAGTTTATTTAACTATTTATAAATAAAATTAATTGATTAAATGAATTAATCTATTAATTAAATCCATAAATAATTAACTAAAGTAAATTATAAATAATTAAATCAAATTGAATTTTTGAAAATCATAAAAGAAAAAAAAATTGGTATTTAAAATAATTAAGTAAATAATTTTTAGAATTTAAATTTTTTAACTAAATAATATTTAAAAATAAAAGAAATGGTTTTTGGAAAATAGAAAACCCAGAAATCCGGCCGATGTCACGTCGTTTTCCGGCGTCCCAAAACCAACAAAACCGGCATGGTATTCTCTTGTTTTTAACACCAAACTGATCCAAATCACAATCCAGACTCGATAATGATTCTAACATCACCTCAGACACACCAGAACTCAATATCCGATCAAAATAATCGAACTCTTGTCGATTTTTCCGGCGAAAAACGAAATTCGATCATTTTTTAACCAAAACCAACAAGCCATATATCAAATCAAAGCTCAAGATGTCTATAATCTGCTACAACAATCACAACAATCAGAAACAACACATACTAATCGGAAAATCGAATTAAAAATACGGCAAAACAGAAAACCTTGTTTAATCAATCCTGAACTAAAACAAACCAACCAAATACACAAATTGATTCTACGGATCAAACTAAAGATATATATAAAACAAACCCAATCAAAGATCAACAGAAATCAAAAACAATTTCAAGAACAAGAACTTAAAGATCGATTTTTACCACTACTCAATCTCAGGTGTTGAAACTGGTATCAAATTAACGGGCTCATTGAGAGCTTTGATTTGGTTATAAAAGCTTTACAAATGGATCCTCGAGTCACCAAATATCATCGAATCTTTGTTCTTGAATGGATTTTACCCTCAATTTGTTCTTGGATTTTCCTATTTTCTGAATTTTTATTGAAAATAAATAAAATAAAATTTTTTTTGCAGCTATTTTATATTTTCTGAAATTTTTATACCCAAAATCAATTAAGGGTGTTTTTATCCCTAATTAAAATATTTAGGCCCAAAATTAATAATTATGGGGAATAATTTAAAAGCAATTAAATATAACATTTATATCAAAATTCCCCAAAAATTGCGAATAACTCAAAAAATAAAAATATAGGGTATTTGAAATATGTATAATTCTATAAAAATAAAAACATGAATTTTGTGGGCTTTGACGTCCCGGTGGGGTCCTGGTCCATCGATTTTTGAGAAACCGAAGCAATTCCTAAATTAACAGAAAACCCCGAAAACACATAAAATACATTCGAATGCACATAAAACGAGATAAAACGAGTACCTCGATAAAGACGCTAATAAACACGCATCCAAATTGCGGATCGATTTATATAAATGCAGTTTAAACACATAACAACCAATCGAAAAAAATTATGGTCCTTGCGGGGCCACATATAACAACTATAACATGTAATATCATGGAAATAAACATTTTAAACTTATTTCAACGCTAAATATTTATTTATTTAGCATAAACTATTCACATAATTTTCCCGGATATTACAACAAGGGCTTTGTGGTTTATAAAGTACTGATCTACCACTAATATCAGACTCAGAAATCTTACTGACTTTCCTTTTAGGATTCCCGCAATCATATCAATATAATTAGTATTACCACAGTTAAAACAAACTTTTCTAGGAGTATGAAGAATGTACTTATAGTTGCTTGCCTTATTTATCCCTTGTTTACCATTTCTACCTCTCTTAGTCCTAGATTTGGGAGTCCTAGAAGTTTACTCACAAATTTTCTTGTCTAACTGACTTTTAGAAATAAGTCCTATATTTTTACTTTTCTTTTCTTGTATTTTAGGTTGTTCTTTCCTTTTATCAGAGACTCTAGGTTCAGCTTTCTTTTCATCAGAATTCTTAGAGGTAGAACCAACTTTATAAATAGACTTCACTCCATTTTCATAAGTTGTAACAAACTTAACATGAGTAGTGTTATTAATAGCCTTATTGATATTCCTATCAGTAAATTTATTATAACCTAGACATTCTTTCCAATTTTTATTATTGATGAAACTATGAACTTTCTTTCCTGAAGTCATCCATGTTTTAAACACCTCTCTCTCTTTCTCAAGAACTTTCTCTAGTCTGGCATATTTGATATTTATCTGAATTTCATTATGTTGGGACTTTTTACATGCTTTTTCATTCTCATGCATGCATACTAAATCAGCTTCTAAGAAATCATTTCTTTCTCTAAGCTTCTTATTATAAGCAATTAAACTGTCACATTCAATAGTCTTATTTTTAAAAGTGACATGCAGAGAATATAAGAAATTTTTCAGTTCAGAAAAATTATCAAGATCAACAGGGAATATTGAAGAAGGTACCTTATCAGTTCCTGAAGCATCGTCTCCATGAGTTGCCATGAGTGCATAGCATTCATCGTCATTGTCAGTTCCTGATGAGTCCATCCAGTCTTTGTTGGAGTTTGTTGTGACCAAATCATTTCTAGTTGTCTTGGGGCACTTAGAAGCTAGATGTCCCCTTTCATTGCAGTTGTGACAAGTCACCTTGGTCTTGTCAAACCTCCTTCCCTTGGTGTATTGTTCATCACTCTTTCTGAACTTGCCTTTCTCATCATGAGAGAATCTTCTGTTAAAACCACCTCTTCATTGTATTTTTGCAAACATAATCCTTCTAAAGCCTTTAACTAGCATTGCAGCCATTTCAACAACTTGAGGATCATCCAGATCAATCTCAAAATCCTCATCAGTCTGTGTGTTAGGATCTGATGAATCATCAGTATCTGACTCTTCCACTATGTTCCTTCTTCTTGACCTCTCACTCAATTTTTTCCTTGACTTTATGAGTTTCAGTATTAAGATCCACAGCCTTCATCTTCTGACCCTTTCTATTCTTCCTTTGCTGGATATCCAAATCGTGAGTTTTCAGCATTTTATACACTTCATCCAAAGTTAGTGAATCAAGATCATATTATTGCCTGATTATTGAGGCTTGAGTATCCCAATCTTCTGGAAGAGCTCTCAGAAACTTGGTGTTTGAGTCTTCTCTTTCATATTCTTTTCCAACCAATGATAGATCATTCAATAGTGTCAGAAATCTATCATAGATGTCGGTAATTGACTTATCAGCCTTGGCATCAAATTGCCCATATTCTTGCACAAGAACAGCTCTTCTATTCTTCTTGTTTGCCATTATACCTTGACACTGTCTCTCCAAGGCATCCCATATCTCCTTTGCAGTCTTACAGGAAATCACCCTGTTGGATATCACATTGTCAAAACTATTGTGCAGAGTATTCCTGACTTTTGCATCCTTCAGCATTGATGCTTTCTCAGCATATGACCATTTTGACTTCTCCAAGCTGACATAGTGTTCAGGAGCATCTGCAGTTAGAGCCACAAATTCCATGGGATAAGGAGGTCCTGATTTAATGATATCAACATATGCATCATCAATAGCTTCCAGGAACATCAACATCTTTACTCTCAATATAGAGTAATCAGCTTTCTTCAGGATAGGAATTTTTATTCTTTCATACTTACTTCCAGACATCTTGACCTTTGCAAATTAATAGTTAATTTGACCTCTCTGATACCACTTGTTGCCCAGTAAATTAATTGTTTAAGGGGTTTGGATGCAATT
The DNA here is from genome assembly GCF_009905375.1 of Apium graveolens. NCBI lineage: Eukaryota > Viridiplantae > Streptophyta > Magnoliopsida > Apiales > Apiaceae > Apium > Apium graveolens. Next base: position 173,184,922 of record NC_133654.1, read on the forward strand.
ATTAAACAAATCGATGTATTAAGAAAGTAAAGTAAGAATAGATGAATCAAATAACAGTTTATATTGATCTTTAATAAATTGTTACAAAACTCTTTCCAGAACAATATTCTTAAGAGCTTCCAGGTTTTGCGAATACTCAAGTTAAGCACCATACCTAAAGTGTTAACCTATTCTGTGTTTATATACTACACAACTACAATCAATCCCTATCAATCACAAGATATGTTACAATATAATTTTAGCACTTTCTATACATATCTAAATCAACTACGATCCTATAAATCAGCACCTTCTGATTTATCTCGCAGTCTGACTTGTCATCCAAGTCATTCTCAACGGATAACCTGATCAATGGATATATGCTATAGCTTCAATGGATATTCATATGTAGATATCAATGGATGACTGAATAGATTGTCAATGGATGATAATGAAGCTTTCAACGTATAATCATATCCTAACAGTTGATCATATCATGATTCCTCTGTCAGAACATAACGCCTTGATAAATCTTGATTCCCGACATAGACAGTTCCTAACAGAAAGTCTAAGAAACTTAAGAAAAAATCTAACAAGGAAGGACCCAAGGAAACTTGGGTAGCAAAATCAACTTGATTTGGTTTGATGTGTGTAACGACCGAGAAAATTACGCTTGTATTATATTATAATAAAGATATTTATGTGTATTATTATGTGATTAAATGTGTTGAGTCGTAAAACCTTAATTGATAAGTGGCATGTGTTGTATGTTTTGATCGGAACGTGTTTCGGATATTAATTGAATGTTTTATCGTAAGTTATATGTTTTATATCAAAACTCGTACAGTTCAAACAATGTTTTAAAAGCCCGTATTTCAAACAAAATTATTGGCCCTATTTTTCCAAGAACAGCCTATACCATATCGCTATTCTGAACCCCTAGACGTTTTACAAATTTACCTTTTCCGCGAAAAATGACTTTTCAGGACCCCTTCAGGAGTCAAAAACCCCACAAAAATCACATTTTTATTTTTATATGATCATGAAATTATCAAACATCTTTTTTCTTTGCATTTTTGTAATATTCATAATTTTTGGGAATTTTTAGCATTTATTTTGTATTTATTGGATCATTAAAAGTTCAAATTTAATACCCAAAAATTATAAAATTTGGGGCCAAATATTTTTATTAGATGTATTATTAGCCCCTTAATTTTATTTAGGGGTATTATTTTCCATAATATAAATAGCTGATTTATTATTAATTAATTAGTTAATTATTATTAAAAATTCAGAAAATCAAGAACAAGGAGTTGTTGGTGAAGAACAAGCAGGAAATTAAATCTCAGATTTCAGAGTGATTCTGTTATTCGATTTGATCATGTGAGTAACCAAAACGTTCCTCTTGATCTCTACTTTCTATTCGTATAATCAATTTCATGTTTCAGTCATGAGATTTTCAATTCGTTTTTTTAGGGTTTATGCTAGAATTAGGGGTTTATGATTCTGGAATTGTTTGCTGATTTTAATGATTTGTATAGTTTATTCATAGTTCAAAGAATGATTTGCATAGTTAATTAGCTCATATAACCCCGGGAAGGTGATTCCCGAGTTCTTGTTTTTTTGAAATTTTTGAATTCATATTTAGTTAATTTAAGGGTGTTGTTGATTGTTGTTTATTGCTGGGAGCGATTCTAGAGAAGTGTAGCTTTGTTTTGGTATAAGAATCACGAAGTTTGGTATACGAACGAGGATGATGGCGTTTTTTCCGGAGAACGCCGCCGTCGCCGCCTATTCTTCGAGCTCCGGTGTCGTGGATGGTGAAGGAGAAAGGAGGAAGGCTGGGGATCGATCACGGAGTGGTTGCGGTGTTTATTTTGATAGAAAATGATGAAGAAATCGTGGTCGATATAACACCCCCAAATCCGGGGTCGGGGATTCGGGTTGTCACGAGTTCCATTTCCCTTATCAATACTTAATCTTAACAGTCAACCAACTACTGCGTACTGTGGCCCCACAATATACACACACACACCACAAGTTATAGTCTCAGAGATGAATACCAAAAATAACACAAGTCGTTTTATTCCACAATTATAAGCCATTACACCTCAAAATGGTTTCTGAATAAATTTACATTTCTTTTCCATTATTACAATTTATATAGATACATAAGTCTGGTACATCAGAAGTTGAAAGCCTAGCCTATTGGTAATTTCTACCTCAGCTACAGCGGCATCAACGCCTACAGGAAACTGCGGAACGTTTCCTATCCGCTCACAAATTGGGAGCTTAGTCATGTTCATCTTGTCTATCTGTTGTTGTGTGATGAAAGAAGAAAGCAAGGGTGAGCAACAAGCCCCCCGAAATAATGTGTATAATAATTAACAATATATGAGCATTCTCATAGTACTCATGAAAGTCTTGGTCAAGAAGAAATGAACCAAGTTTGATATCTTAACGCGAGCAAGTCGCAAAATATTCAGTATATATACATATATGCTTTTCAAAATCTTGGAAGTCCTCTTCCATGCATAATACACACAGAGTTCCAGTGTATAACTGTATAAAAATATCGTTGCAAGGTGATCTCATATATCTAGCCTTGTCTCAACGTTTTTCTGAAAATCTTTGTCATGCATCAGATAATCATTAACCAGATATAAGTTGAAATGATGAAGTTACAAGATACTCCAATATACTTATATCTTTTCCAAATACTACTTGAACTACCACCGTTCAAGTTATAATCAGTTTCAAAAGTTCATCACACTGATGACACTACAAGATAAGACTTAAATAGATGCAATCTTTGAAATATCATTATAAATAATGAAGTTACGAGATACTTCATTAAGTCCTGATATATATATATACACACCTATATATATATACATTTCATACATGTTACGACCGGTATCTTCGTGTAATATTATTTGTGGATTTGGTATAATATTAAAGCCGAATGAAAATATATTCAATGATTGTACGTTTGTGTGAGTGCAAATTTCTGCATTATAAATTTGCTTTATGTAGTATATGATTTTTCAAAGCAAGAGTTTATTTAATTTCTTTATTTTTGATTTATAAAGAATATTCTAAGCCTTGGAAAATGTTTCTTTTAAAAGGTATTTTTGTTCACAAATTTTGAAAATGATTTTATAAAGTCTCTAAAAATCCAAGTTATTTTATGGTATAAATTTTATAATTTTTGAACTTGTATTTTATTTTATAAAAATAAATCATTATAAATTTTAGTTGTCATATTTAGCAAATTACAAGAAAGCCCTTGCATGCAAACCACCCTCTCATTCTTTTCAAGGACAAAGAGGACAATTCCAACCCCACTAACTCTTATTTCTCTAGCCAATTTCCTTCTTTACCCTAGCATGCAAAATGCACCAAGTATAAGTGGAGAGATAGACTTGTCAATTCTCCTTTCCACTCAAATTTTGTCAAATCAAATACCATAAAATAAGCAAATGTCATGATCATTCTCATACTTCACCCACACCTCACTCTCTTCTCCCTCCCTTCTCCCTCCTCTCGGCTCTCCTCTCTCACTCTCGGCTAAAAGCCGAAACCCCCTCCCCATTTTTTTCTTCAATCCTCAACCAAGCTTCCACTCTTTACACAAGTAAATGTTACTTCACATACCATGATCACTCATATTTCAAAGAGTTTTGAGTAGAAAGTTTAAGTTTAAAGGTTGCGTGTAAAAGTTTTAGTGAAACTAAAAATACAACCTTGATTCTTGTGAGTTTAGGGTTATTTTTGAGAGGACTACAAGGAATGGATAAGTGTCAAGTCTTGAGAAGGAAACTCTTGATGATTAAATGGCCATTCCCAACCATTTCATTCGGCCATGACCATATGGGAGCCGAATGAATGGTCCTTGAGATCATTCTTGTTGTTTTGTTCAATTTTTGCATATTTATGTGATAATGACTTGAATTTTGTGGTGAAAGTGTGATAAAACTCCTTGCATGCTAAGTGATCATCTAGGTATATCTTATGCTAGGCTTGCATGTCAATTTTATGATAGAACATATGTAGAAAATGTGTTGTTTTGGATTGAAAAACCCGAAGGCATGCATGCATGTGGATTTGTCTTAGAATATTGTAAGATTTTGATCATTTGGAAAGATTTTGTTTCTGAGCCTTAATTTCAGTAGGTATAATGTGTTAATATTGATTTATGCTTCTTGTTGCATGGTAATAATTCGTGGTTATCTTTTATAAAATGCATATCTTGTGGTTTCAAAAACTTAATGATTGGTGAGTTGAGAAATGTGATCTCTTTTGTTTTGCCATAATTGTACCTTAGGTAAGGATGATCTCACCCAAGGTTATTTTGAGAATAAGGGAGTTAGTTCAGTAGAATACCATGTATAAGTCTTTTTTTAAGTATTGAGTTGTTGTTAGTTGAGTTTGTCAAGTCAAAACCTTGGAAAATGAGAGTTATAGTTTCTGCAGAAAAATCAGTTTAGCACCCTGAGGTTTAGAGTAAGTTTTGACCATGTCATTGATGTGCACTTTGAGGCCCAAGCTACCAGAAGTTAGTACTGGGAATATATAAAAGGTTTTAGGAGTTGGTTGGAGGTTTGCATGTCTTTTGGTTAGGTGCACAAGTAGAATAACAAAATCTGTCCAGCAGGGGACAGTTTTGTTGCAACTTAAAAATAAGAAGATTTGACCGTCATGGGTAGGCCCTTATTAGGCCCAATTGGGCCTTAGTTAGAGGGAGTGTCAGAGAAGTTTTTCCAACCATAGTTCATAGGATATGAGTTAGAACCATGGGTCACAAGTTAATTCAAGTCAGGGCATTTTCTGCCCAGAAAAACAGGGGAACCTTGGACTTTTAACTTAGGCCCAAGAAGGCCCAAGCCAGGCCCTTGAGCCACATCAAGTTTGTGAGATGCCCTTAGGTCAGGAGAGTCTTGTGTAAAATTTTGATGGAAAACTTGTAGTTTAAGAGTGTCTAATGCACTCAAGAAACTATAGTTGTCATTCCGAAATTTGCACCGGTGAGCGTTTTCACTTATCACATAGTTTTAGAACACTTAGAAGTGAGTATTCGGTCAACCACCATAGTTGTAAGATGGTATAAGGTCAGTAGAGCTAAAGGCATAAGTGAAGGTCAATAGGTTTTGGATAATTTAGGAAAGGCACATCGAGTTAGGAAGCCAAAATTAGAAGACCTTGTCTAGTTTAGCGACCAAGTGACTTAAGATGTGAGTCGAGATCATCCAAGCCTAGTGTTGCATTATGGTATATATGGTGTTATTTGGTATGTGAATATGTGGCTATGTGTGTACTTTTGTAATTTAAAAGTGAATATAAAATTAAGTGCGTATAGGCCTAAGTGCCATCCGTGTTTAATTTCAAGTTGTAAATAGGTTAAGATGGTAAGAATATATTATAATGAGGATTATTATTATTATGTAGGATCTCGAGACGAGGGAAAACTTGCCATAAAGGTCGAGTAAAGCTCCAGTTGCTCCTACCAGTCAGACCAGACCAGCCTTTCTCAAGGCAAGTGATTCAACTTGACTTTCGTATTTACTATAAACAGTTCATATATATATTGATGCAATTATCCTGAGTCATTTGATATGTTTTAAATCAAGCGTATCTTTTGTTTATCTTTGAATTATATAGAAATGCCATGAACCCTCGAGTATGTATTGCAAGTAGTTCAAAAGCCTCTTGATGATAGTTAAATGTTATGATAAAATGAAGAGTTGATATATTACTTGATTGATCCTCTTGATTAACATGCCGATGATTCCTAAGTATTGATATCTCATCCTGATACTTGAATCCCTATAGAACCTTACCTTGAACCCTGAAAGTCAGAAACTTATCAAAATGATCCCTCATTGATTGATACCCCTCTTTCTTATCATAAAGCTTGACAACTCTGATATATCCTGAGCTAAAGAATCATTTCTTCATAACTTAACACCCATAGTATTCATGAAGCTTATCTTCTTGATGATCCAACACCTGTACCTTGACGAGAAACCATTGCTTTAAGCCCAGTTTGGCATTACCCCTTTATATTATCCATTAGTCTCACTAAATTTTCCTGTCCAAGTTCTGACATATGAAAACCTTTTGGTTACCCTAATAGAGTAAAATTTTGTAAATCATGGCCCTGAAATTTAGTACCATATTTCCCGTGTTTCGAGTTGATCTATAATCCCTTAATAAAAATGTTTGTTGTTAAAAGAGATTTTGTTATAATTCGGCATCAGTTTTTGAAATAAATAGAATATGGGTTTTCAGTCCCAAAGGGGGATAAATGTTTTCCTTGAATAGTGGATCTGGACTGAGACGCGAGTCCTTTCCACACTTATATTAGGCTTAAAAGTTGCCTAGGGATTCCCGTTAATGTTTTAGAACCCAGCGAGGTTCGGGATTACTTCGCGGCTGATCACCGGCTGTAATCCGTAGCGTAATAAAATAATTTTGATTAAGACATGATTTTAAAATTGTTTTGATACAAGCAAAATGATGCCATCTCACATAGTTTTATCTCTCGTTATCTTTGGTTATGTCTTTCCATTGTCATTCTTTAATGTATATCTCGATTTATGTTTTGTGTCGTACTGTTAGCACTTGTTGAGCATTTGGCTCACTCCTTGCTTTACCCTGATATTACAGCTAGCAGCTATGGTTAGATTAAAGCAGACTGCCTGTAAGACCTGTGATGCTGATGCTTATGTTCGAGCTCAGGTAAAATAAGTAATAATAGATTGTGTGAGGACTCAGTACTTTTAATCAGATGTAATAGTTGGTAGTGTTGGACTGTTCCAAACCCTAAACTGTAAGATCTTGGAGTTGGTTGTGTATTCTTCTTTTAAAATGTTGTAATAGTTATATTTAATTTGCTGTTTAAGTTGGGGGAGTGACAGGTTTTGGTATCAGAGCTACGGTTTAGAGTCCCTGGACAGTCCAAATAGGTTATAGGATATGTGTGTAGGTTATAGATAATATGCGAGAGAGTAGGTTAAGTAAATTATTATTAATACTCCTCTTATTGGTTGTCAGCAAAGGGTGCATTCCTCGTCATCCTCTGGGTCGGACGACACTATTGCTTTCTCCGTGTATGCTGAGTTGAGGCGCGAGTTCGACATGCTTCAGGGCAAGTACGACCGACTGATAGACTGACTGAGGAACGTGTATCCGGATAGCCGAAACTACGAAGGGAAGCCCAAGGAGCAGATGACTGCGAGACTTGAGACATTGGTTCAGTACGTCAACACTAAGCTTGAGGAGATGCCAGCGCACCGGGACCGTACCAGCCAGTATGTCATTCAGATGGTGGCGGATGAGCTCCAGAGCATTGTGAAGACGCTTCGAGAGGAAAAGACTACCAAGCCCCGTTTCGATGGAGTGGAGCCTTAGTTCTTTCCATTTACCTTTCATGTTGTTATACTATCAGACTCTATGGAATCCCCAGTTGTTTCCGTTGTTTCCTTTAAATAAGCCTGTTATTCCTAGAATCAGACTTTGTCCCAATCCTATGTATTGTGACCTTTAAAATTTCAATAATTATGTTCTATTGTTCCATTTGCTCTCAACTGTTATTTTACGTTTTTATATGCATCATCATATCTGCTTAATTTGGAAACTTGACCCCATATGTAAATAAGAATGCCATGCGATACCCTCAAATCATTTTATCATTCATATCTGTTTTAACATAACTCTTATTTCAGGATTATGCCTCCCAAAAAGAACCCAACAACCACATCCACCACAGACCCAAACATTCTTCGATTACTGGAAACTTTGCAACAACACACCAATGCTATAGCTCAACAACAACTAACTCTTCAACAACGAATTGAAAACCAAGATAACCATGAGCCACACCAACCACCTGAACCACCAGTACCACCTAGACAAATTGTCACTTTCAAGGCTTTTCAGAATATGAATCCACCTGCATTTCATGATACCACTGATCCAGTGATAGCTAACACATGGATCAAGGAGATGGAAAGGGCTTTTAAGTTGGTACAGTTAGGAGACGATCAGAAGGCGTCGTATGTTACTTACTTCTTGAAGGGAGAAGTCATCTATTGGTGGGAATCAGTAAAAGCTATGGAAGTCACTCAACAGGTTTCTTGGGAGAGATTTAAGAAGTTATTTCTGGACAAGTATTACCCTAAGTACATGCAGAATAAGATGAAGCTAAAATTTCTTAAGTTGAAGCAAGGGAACATGACTGTATTGGAGTATGAGAAGAAGTTCACTGAGTTGTCAAGATTTGTGACAAAGTATACCAGCACTGAGGAAGAAAAAGCAAAGAAATTTCAGCAAGGATTGGAGCCTTGGATCAGAGATAGGGTGGCTATGTTTGAGCTTGAAACTTATGCGGGAGTAGTATAGAAAGCTGCTCTGATTGAGAATAATGGGATGCAGTCAAGGAAAGAGAGGGATAACAAGAAAAGAAAGGTTCCATTTTGTGGAGAAAAGTCTGAAGCCGGAAGTTCACAAGATCGGAATGTAAAGAGGATTGGTTTCCAGAAGGGCAAAAATTTTTAAAAGAAAGGAAATTTGGGTAAAAGGCAAGAATCGAAGGGGAACAATCAGGCAAGCCAAGGGCAAGTTGGAGAAAACAGGTTCCAGAGGCCAGAATGCAAGCACTGCGGAAGAAGGCACCCCGGAGTGTGTAATAAGCTGAGCATGACATGCTACAGGTGCAATCAGAAGGGACATTGGTGAATGAGTGCAAGATGCCGAAGCCAGGAGTTACGTGCTACAAGTGTGGGAAGACTGGACACATAGCTAGGGAGTGCAAGGCAACCGGACCAGTCAAAGCTCTGATGAATGTGGCAAGTACCAGTGCAAGCGTGCCAGCCGAGGTATTGGCATTACCTTCACCACCCGCACCAACCCCGCAAGCAACAACAAGGACATTTGATTTAAAGATGAAGGATGCTGTACAGAATTCGGAGGTGATAGCAGGTACACTTTTACTCAATAATGTCAAAGCTAAAGTATTGATTGATTCGGGAGCAACAAGATCTTTCATATCAGAATCTTTTGTTGATAAGCTTCAATGTGAGAAAATGATTATGAGTGAGGTAATAAATGTGGTAATTGCGAACCAAGAGAAGATTCCTGTGAATTAATTTTGTCCAAAGTGTGAGATTGATATTTCGGGGTATAAGTTTTCAGCCGACTTGATACTCTTCAAGTTGGGAGAGTTTGATATAATTTTAGTAATGGATTGGTTAGGAGAGAATAGCGCTCAGATTAATTGTAAGACCAAGTGAGTATATTTAAAGACGAAGAGTGGAGAGAAGGTAGTATTTAAGGGGCAGAGGCAAGAGCAACTATTTCTTACAATTGTTCAGGCTAAGAAGCTACTTAGAAAAGGTTATGAGTCGTTCCTAGCTTATGTAGTGGATTCGGAAAAAGGCATCCCCAGCATGGAAAATATCCCTGTAGTTAACGAGTTCCCGGATGTGTTTCCCGACGAACTACCAGGCTTACCACTAGATCGAAAAATTGAGTTCGAAATCAACCTTGCTCCAGGCACGGAACCAGTTTCAAAGGCCCCGTATAGGATGGCACCAACAGAAATGAAAGAGTTGGCGAGCCAGCTACAAGAATTATTGGATAAAGGAGTGATACGACCAAGTACGTCGCCATGGGGAGCACCTGTTCTGTTTGTAAAGAAGAAAGATGGGAGTATGCGTCTATGCATAGATTATCGGGAGTTGAATAAGGTGACGATCAAGAACCGCTACCCGCTACCAGGGATAGATGACCTTTTTGATCAGTTGAAGGGAGCAAAATGCTTTTCGAAGATTGATTTGAGATCGGGATACCATCAATTAAAGATCAAAGAAGAAGATGTTTCCAAGACCGCATTCAGGACCAGATATGGGCATTATGAATTCCTAGTAATGTCGTTTGGATTGACCAACGCTCCGGCCACATTTATGGATCTGATGAATCGGGTATTTAAGAAGTATTTGGACAAATTTGTCGTGGTATTTATTGATGACATCCTTATTTATTCTAAGTCGGAAGAAGAACATAAGCAGCACCTCTGGATAGCATTGGAGATACTCCGACAAGAGAAGTTGTATGCCAAGTTTACCAAATGTGAGTTTTGGTTAAAGGAAGTTCAATTTTTGGGGCATGTCATTGGAAATGAGGGAGTTAAAGTGGATCCGGCAAAGATTGAGGTAGTTATGAGTTGGAAGAGGCCAAAGACTCCTACGGAAGTGCGAAGTTTTTGTAGGATTGGCCGGATACTATAGAAGATTCGTCAAGGATTTCTCGAAGATCGCCACGCCATTGACCAAGTTAACCAGAAAGAATCAAAAGTTTGAATGGAGTGCAGAATGTGAAGATAGCTTTCAAGAGTTGAAGCAGAAGTTGGTAACAGCTCCGGTGTTGGTACTTCCAGATGATCAAGGGAACTTTGTAATATTCAGCGACGCTTCACATAAGGGTTTGGGTTGTGTGTTGATGCAACACAGTAAAGTGATCGCATATGCGTCAAGACAGTTGAAACCGCATGAGTTAAAGTACCCGACGCATGACTTGGAACTAGCCTCCATAGTGTTCGCACTTAAGATTTGGAGACATTACCTCTACGGAGAGAAGTGTGAAATCTACACAGATCACAAGAGTTTAAAGTACATTTTTACTCAGAAAGAGATCAATATGAGGCAGAGGAGATGGCTGGAATTGATCAAGGACTATAGCTGGAATGGGTTGCGAAGTGCTATACTTGTCAGAAAGTAAAGGCAGAACATCAACGACCAAGCGGATTAATTCAGCCCCTGAAGATTCCAGAATGGAAATGGGAAAATATTGCTATGGACTTTATAGTAGGACTACCGTGAACGAAATCCGGACATGACGCAATATGGGTTATAATTGATCATCTTACGAAGTCGGCGCATTTCCTTCCAATAAATGAGAAGTCGTCACTGGACAAGTTGGTTCATCTGTATGTGCGCGAAATTATACTAAGGCATGGAGTACCCGTATCAATAGTTTCAGACAGAGATCCCCGATTTAACTCGAGATTCTGGAAGCAATTTCAGGAATGTCTTGGCACGAAGTTGAATATGAGCACGGCATACCACCCGCAGACTGATGGCCAGAGTGAAAGGACAATTCAAACAATTGAAGACATGTTGCGCAGTTGTGCAATCAATTTTACAGGAAGTTGGGACGACCACTTGCCTTTGATTGAATTCTCTTATAACAACAGCTATCATTCCAGTATCGGCATGCCACCATAAGAAGTTTTGTACGGGCAAAAATGTAGATCACCAATAAGTTGGGATGAAGTAGGAGAAGGAAGAATTCTCGGCTCGGAATTGGTACAACAGTTGTATGATTCGGTCAAGTTAATTCAGAAAAGGTTGCTTGCTGCTCAAGATAGACAGAGGAAGTATGCGGATCTAGTGCGTAAGGATGTTCAATTCCAAATTGGCGAAGCTGTGTTGCTGAAGGTGTCACCTAGAAAAGGGTTGATGAGATTTGGCAAGAAAGGGAAGTTAGCACCTAGATATATAGGTCCTTTTGAGATTTTGAGTCAAGTAGGAAAGGTGGCCTGTGAGTTGGCCTTACCACCTCAGTATCAGCATGTGCATAATGTGTTCCATGTGTCGTTTCTTAAGAAGTACAATCCTGATGCTAGCCATGTGATAGAATATGAACCTGTAGAAATTCAGGCAGACCTGTCATTTGTGGAGCAACCGGTTAAAATACTCGACTGGCAAGTAAAGAGTCTTAGGAATAAGTCGGTAAAGATAGTAAAAGTGCTTTGGAGGAACCCTAAGGTCGAAGAATCGACTTGGGAGTTAGAGTCTGATATGCGTTCCCGGTATCCTCATCTGTTCTCTTATAGATTCTGGGGACAGAATCCTTTAAGGGGGAGAGGATGTTACGACCGGTATCTTCGTGTAATATTATTTGTGGATTTGGTATAATATTAAAGCCGAATGAAAATATATTCAATGATTATACGTTTGTGTGAGTGCAAATTTCTGCATTATAAATTTGCTTTATGTAGTATATGATTTTTCAAAGCAAGAGTTTATTTAATTTCTTTATTTTTGATTTATAAGGAATATTCTAAGCCTTGGAAAAAATTTCTTTTAAAAGGTATTTTGTTCACAAATTTTGAAAATGATTTTATAAAGTCTGTAAAAATCCAAGTTATTTTATGGTATAAATTTTATAATTTTTGAACTTGTATTTTATATTATAAAAATAAATCATTATAAATTTTAGTTGTCATATTTAGCAAATTACAAGAAAGCCCTTGCATGCAAACCACCCTCTCATTCTTTTCAAGGACAAAGAGGATAATTCCAACCCCACTAACTCTTATTTCTCTAGCCAATTTCCTTCTTTACCCTTGCATGCAAAATACACCAAGTATAAGTGGAGGGATAGACTTGTCAATTCTCCTTTCCACTCAAATTTTGTCAAATCAAATACCATAAAAACAAGCAAATATCATGATCATTCTCATACTCCACCCACACCTCACTCTCTCCTCCCTCCCTTCTCCCTCCTCTCGGCTCTCCCCTCTCACTCTCGGCTAAAAGCCGAAACCCCCTCCCCATTTTTTTCTTTAATCCTCAACCAAGCTTCCACTCTTTACACAAGTAAATGTTACCTCACATACCATGATCACTCATATTTCAAAGAGTTTTGAGTAGAAAGTTTAAGTTTAAAGGTTGCCTGTAAAAGTTTTAGTGAAACTAAAAATACAACCTTGATTCTTGTGAGTTTAGGGTTGTTTTTGAGAGGACTACAAGGAATGGATAAGTGCCAAGTCTTGAGAAGGAAACTCTTGATGATTAAATGGCCATTCCCAACCATTTCATTCGGCCATGACCATATGGGAGCCGAATGAATGGTCCTTGAGATCATTCTTGTTGTTTTGTTCAATTTTTGTATATTTATGTGATAATGACTTGAATTTTGTGGTGAAAGTGTGATAAAACTCCTTGCATGCTAAGTGATCATCTAGGTATATCTTATGCTAGGCTTGCATGTCAATTTTATGATAGAACATATGTAGAAAATGTGTTGTTTTGGATTGAAAAACCCGAAGGCATGCATGCATGTGGATTTCTCTTAGAATGTTGTAAGATTTTGATCATTTGGAAAGATTTTGTTAATGAGCCTTAATTTCAGTAGGTATAATGTGTTAATATTGATTTATGCTTCTTGTTGCATGGTAATAATTCGTGGTTATCTTTTATAAAATGCATATCTTGTGGTTTCAAAAACTTAATGATTGGTGAGTTGAGAAATGTGATCTCTTTCATTTTGCCATAATTGTACCTTAGGTAAGGATGATCTCACCCAAGGTTATTTTGAGAATAAGGGAGTTAGTTCAGTAGAATACCATGTATAAGTCTTTGTTTAAGTATTGAGTTGTTGTTAGTTGAGTTTGTCAAGTCAAAACCTTGGAAAATGAGAGTTATAGTTTCTGCAGAAAAATCAGTTTAGCACCCTGAGGTTTAGACTAAGTTTTGACCATGTCATTGATGTGCACTTTGAGGCCCAAGCTACTAGAAGTTAGTATTGGGAATATATAAAAGGTTTTAGGAGTTGGTTGGAGGTTTGCATGTCTTTTGGTTAGGTGCACAAGTAGAATAACAAAATCTGTCCAGCAGGGGACAGTTTTGTTGCAACTTAGAAATAAGAAGATTTGACCGTCATGGGTAGGCCCTTATTAGGCCCTATTGGGCCTTAGTTAGAGGGAGTGTCAGAGAAGTTTTTCCAACCATAGTTCATAGGATATAAGTTAGAACCATGGGTCACAAGTTAATTCAAGTCAGGGCATTTTCTGCCCAGAAAAACAGGGGAACCTTGGACTTTTTGCTTAGGCCCAAGAAGGCCCAAGCCAGGCCCTTGAGCCACATCAAGTTTGTGAGATGCCCTTAGGTCAGGAGAGTCTTGTGTAAAATTTTGAAGGAAAACTTGTAGTTTAAGAGTGTCTAATGCACTCAAGAAACTATAGTTTTCATTCTGAAATTTGCACCGGTGAGCGTTTTCACTTATCACATAGTTTTAGAACACTTAGAAGTGAGTATTAGGTCGACCACCATAGTTGTAAGATGGTATAAGGTCAGTAGAGCTAAAGGCATAAGTGAGGGTCAATAGGTTTTGGATAATTTAGGAAAGGCACATCGAGTTAGGAAGCCAAAATTAGAAGACCTTGTCTAGCCTAGCGACCAAGTGACTTAAGATGTGAGTCGAGATCATCCAAGCCTAGTGTTGCATTATGGTATATATGGTGTTATTTGGTATGTGAATATGTGGCTATGTGTGTACTTTTGTAATTTAAAAGTGAATATAAAATTAAGTGCGTATAGGCCTAAGTGTCATTCGTGTTTAATTTCAAGTTGTAAATAGGTTAAGATGGTAAGAATATATTATAATGAGGATTATTATTATTATGTAGGATCTCGAGACGAGGGAAAACTTGCCATAAAGGTCGAGTAAAGCTCCAGTTGCTCCTACCAGTCAGACCAGACCAGCCTTTCTCAAGGCAAGTGATTCAACTTGACTTTCGTATTTACTATAAACAGTTCATATATATATTGATGCAATTATCCTGAGTCATTTGATATGTTTTAAATCAAGCGTATCTTTTGTTTATCTTTGAATTATATAGAAATGCCATGAACCCTCGAGTATGTATTGCAAGTAGTTCAAAAGCCTCTTCATGATAGTTAAATGCCATGATAAAATGAAGAGTTGATATATTACTTGATTGATCCTCTTGATTAACATGCCGATGATTCCTAAGTATTGATATCTCATCCTGATACTTGAATCCCTATAGAACCTTACCTTGAACCCTGAAAGTCAGAAACTTATCAAAATGATCCCTCATTGATTGATACCCCTCTTTCTTATCCTAAAGCTTGACAACTCTGATATATCCTGAGCTAAAGAATCATTTCTTCATAACTTAACACCCAAAGTATTCATGAAGCTTATCTTCTTGATGATCCAACACCTGTACCTTGACGAGAAACCATTGCTTTAAGCCCAGTTTGGCATTACCCCTTTATATTATCCATTAGTCTCACTAAATTTTCCTGTCCAAGTTCTGACATATGAAAACCTTTTGGTTACCCTAATAGAGTAAAATTATGTAAATCATGGCCCTGAAATTTAGTACCATATTTCCCGTGTTTCGAGTTGATCTATAATCCCTTAATAAAAATGTTTACTGTTAAAAGAGATTTTGTTATAATTCGGCATCAATTTTTGAAATAAATAGAATATGGGTTTTCAATCCCAAAGGGGGATAAATATTTTCCTTGAATAGTGGATCTGGACTGAGACGCGAGTCCTTTCCACACTTATATTAGGCTTAAAAGTTGCCTAGGGATTCTTGTTAATGTTTTAGAACCCAGCGAGGTTCGGGATTACTTCGCGGCTGATCACCGGCTGTAATCCGTAGCGTCATAAAATGATTTTGATTAAGACATGATTTTAAAATTGTTTTGATACAAGCAAAATGATGCCATCTCACATAGTTTTATCTCTCGTTACCTTTGGTTATGTCTTTCCATTATCATTCTTTAATGTATATCTCGATTTATGTTTTGTGTCGTACTGTTAGCACTTGTTGAGCATTTGGCTCACTCCTTGCTTTACCCTGATATTACAGCTAGCAGCTATGGTTAGATTCAAGCAGACTGCCGTAAGACCTGTGATGCTGATGCTTATGTTCGAGCTCAGATAGAATAAGTAATAATAGATTGTGTGAGGACTCGGTACTTTTAATCAGATGTAATAGTTGGTAGTGTTGGGCTGTTCCAAACCCTAAACTGTAAGATCTTGGAGTTGGTTTTGTATTCTTCTTTTAAAATGTTGTAATAGTTATATTTAATTTGCTGTTTAAGTTGGGGGTGTGACAATACACTCCTTGAAAACCTCTGTTATGAAAATTATAAACAGAGTTGTAATATCCAATGAATTTGGAAAGGAGAGAACCTTAGCATAAATCTGATATCTTGCTGATCAGGAAAAGATACCAATAAGTAACATTTTCTACTAGTAGATGGATGAATTCCCCACTGGTCATCACCCTGGCCGCAATAGGACCTTATGCTGGACTGCCACTCAGCCACTTACACATTTGATGGACTCCCACTGAGCCACTTACACTTTTATGGACGCCCACTGAGCCCATTTTGCTTATGCCGACTCAAATAGATGAACTTACTTCCCGAACGTTGGGTAAGTAATCAATTCATTTATCAAAACAGCAAACTTTTTGCGAATGTAAAATATACCACTGAGCCGTATCCCTCAAGTTTTGAGCGAGTATTTAAATCCCCTTCGAAAGGAAGATCTTAAATATAAAAATGAGTTTTGGGATCCGCTCTAACTTTTAAAATCATTTTGAAGACTCGGAAACATTTTTAAGAATGTTTGGAATAATGCTGATTTAATGAAATAAATCAGTCCCGATATATTAGAAAATATCTGAATATTATTATTTAAATAATATTCCCAAAAGGATAATCTCTATATAAACAATTTGAAGTAGAAGTTTTAAAACTCATACTTGAAATGAATATTAAATAACCAAAGATATACTTATACGAAAGTACTATCTTTATTTGAATAATCGAAAATAAGTTTGATTATCGAAACATTATTCTTTAATAAAATAAAGAATAATATTTGGCAAATAAGCGGAGTCATAAGTCCTCAAATGAATATTCAAAAATAATATTCATTAAATAAAATAACGGAGTCATAAATCCTCGAATGAATATTCAAAATAATATTCATTAAATAAAATAACGGAGTCATAAATCCTCGAATGAATATTCAAAATAATATTCATTAAATAAATAAAATATAGTTATCGAATAAACCTTATTCGATTAATAGTTTGGAAAACTATATCAATATATATATATAAATATATATATATATATATATATATGATACTCGGGAACATCGACTCCCGGTTTAGAAAAATGTTCACCTTTGGGTCCCCTATACTAAGGGTATACACAACTACTGCTTATCTCTAGCATAGGTATTATGCAACTATAAGCATTGAAATCAACAGATAAATAACCAGATTACGAAACAGACATGCATATATATACCATCTCAGCATGCTTCAATATATCGCAAAATTTGCTTATTAACCAACATGCATTTATCACAAGATAATGCATATACATATATACATCACCACAACAGTATAACAAGTAGAAAACTTGTCTGAGTGCTCCCAGATAGACTTAAGCTTAGAGTGAGTCCGATAACCTATGAACAACAACATAAGTTGGAATTAAACCCCGATCGCTTAAGAAACTAGACTTTAACCAATTGAACCCTAACGTTCCCTTATGGTCACTCTTACGTTTAACGAAACACCTAAGTCGTTCGAGTACCCTCGGCTCCACCATTTTTAATAAATTAACCATTAAGAGTTTTAAGGCGATTCTTTTGCGAGTACCTTACCAACTGCCTAATCCACTTAACATAATTGTTTCATATCCCAATTAGTCATTTAAAGTCCTTAACCAAGGTTTCAAAGTAAGGTGAGGGGAAATGGTTCGTTCGCAAAACGCCGTTACTTAAAACGGTCGTTTCTCCTAAACCGTACATCGGATTCAAGCGTACCACATATCAAAACGAAGCTCGTAACATGAACTATCTAATCATGGCAGTGGTAAAAACCTAACAGTGAGTTCATGGGTCCTGATGTTATGAACAAAAATAGTCTAGGATAATCGGACATTACGACGGCTATGTTTACGGGATTACCAAATTTGTACAACTCCAAATCAATCCACAATCAACCCACAATCAACATTACAACCCAAAATCCCTCCAAACCTCACCACATCATTCCATTACTTCATGTTATAACCAACTCATTCAATCACAACAAAAACTATTAACCATATTAAGGTTCATTAACTAATAACCAAGATTCAACCATCAAAATCTCTACAAACTGAACCAAACTTTAAATAAACAAGCATCATGCTTTGCATATACTATATCAATCATAACCATTCCTAAATACTCAAAACTAAAGCTAGGGTTTGGAGTTTATACCTCCTTGAAGCTTCTTAACACAACACAAGAGCTTTGAATGCCTAAAGAACCTTGATCCTTGCTTGTATAACCTTAAACTTTCATAAAAATTCAAGAAAACTAAAGTTATTATTTGAAAGTTACTATTCACCATCTTCTTCCTTGAATTATTGGAAGAGATTATGAAGTAATTTGAAGCTTAAACTTATAGGATATCCATATCTATGTACAAGGAACCTTAGATAATTACCTCACTAACTAACAAGGCTTGGATCTTGAATTTTGGAATTTTCCTCTTTGAAAAAGAAGAAAAGCCGAGAGCTCTTCTTGAAAATGGAAGTGTTTTGTGTTTTTTGATGTTTATGATTTTTTTTTGGCTTGGTTGATGTTGTTTTGTTTGTTAATTACTTTTTACCATGGTAACTTTTGCATGGCCAAGAATCAACCAACAACACACTTCCTTTTTGTCATGCTTATGTCACCTTTCTTATGTCATCTTGTTACACTTGTCTTCCTCTTGTTGGTGTGATGACATCATCATCCACTAACCCCTTGATTAACTCCTAATTACTTGGCTAATGACTGCTGATCTGTTATGCGGTTCGCTTAACTTTTGTTTTCGTTTATCGTTTGAGGGATCATACCCGAGATCTTATTACTTAGGTTTCCTTAACCTTTCTCAATACATTATATTCCTTTTATGATCCTCTCTTATAATCCTTGAATTTAAATCCTTTTTATTCTGTTATCTTATACTCAATTCTTTTTGTATCTGGTAGATTTCCGGGAAAAAATCAAAGTGTTCGAATTTGGATTCTGACAATCTTTACATACACTTATATATCATATAGAGTACTAATAAGATCTCAGAATAACAATAAAAGAACCCCTATATAGTGTGGCATGAAAAGTTTTCTTATTCAGCATTATCCGCAAAATTACTATTCATAAGGGTTTCAAAAAAATTCCAAAAATTGGGGTTATTACAGTCTCCGCTCCTTAAAAGGATTCCGTCCCGGAATCAGATAGAAAATGAATAGAAATACTCTCTTAGCACTGAACTTTCTAACTCTCGAGTAAATTTTCCCACATTGTGGTCCTACCACCAAACTCTGCCTAGTTTGATAACCCTTCTCCAAAGCACTTGTTCCTTTTCAATCTATAATCCTTCCTGGTTGCTCCATATAGGTTACGTCGGGTTGCATGTCTATGCGCTCATATGCCCCTATTTGTCTAGCATCTGAATTACACTTCCTTAACATTAATATATGGAACACGTTATGAACTTGCTACATGTTTGGGGGTAGGGATAGCTCATATGCTAACTTCCCAATACGTCTTAATACCTCCAAGGGTCCAACAATTCGTGGGCTTAGCTTTCCTTTCTTTCCGAACCTCATCCATCCTTTCCAAGGGAATACCTATAACAGCACTAGGTCCCCTACTTCCTATTCATTGTCCTTTTGTGTCAAATCAACATACTTCGTGTCCCCATCTTGGGCTACTACCAGCCGTCCTCTGATTAAATCTATTATATCCTTGGTCCTTTGGACCACTGCTGGTCCGAGCATCTTGCGCTCTCCAACTCCATCCTATCATAAGGGAGATCGACATTGTCTTCCCTCAAGGATCTTATAAGGCGATACCTCGATACTGACATACGATCGATTATCGTGAGAAAACTTAATCCGCGTTAAGTGATCATTCCAAATTCTTTCAAGTCTATTGCACAGACTCTCATCATAGCTTCTAGCACTATGGCTTTTACTTCTCAATACCCATTCTTTTCCAGTTCGTAATCATTACCATCTTTCGCACCTAATATTATACTAGTTATACTTTTGCTCGTTAGCGTTCTATAACCTTTTAATAACCACGTCAACCTTAGTATCACGAACGTGTTAGAATCAGAATACCACCGTACTGATACTACTTCCTTTCTAGCTGCTTCTATCTTCGAAAGCCTGATCCATCATATAGAAGTAAAGGAATTTATTGAGAGATCACTATGATCATGAACACTTGTTATATCGTATAGTTAGTACAGAAGGTGGCCAGCCTTTAGGACTTGACAAGCAATTAAACAATAGATGGTATCCTACTAGGCTTCTATCACATAGATAGATAGTCATTCAGCAATACCTCCCCTTCTGGAAGGGTTGTTCTTCTCAGCTTACATGAAATGAAAAGGAGAGAAAAGAACGAATTGAAGAGAATTGTATATATATTAAAATATATACTGCCACAAAATATCTGGCTTGAAATCTACCTCTGAACTATAGAGGTTTATCATAGGAGAACAAAACATATATGTATATAAATCAACATTAAGCCTTATAGCATCGTATTTCACATGCCTAATTATTTTTGATATTCCGTCCATCATTCTATGGACCCATGCTCTTCCTCGAGCTTATACACAATCACCTTTGAAACTCCCTTGACATCGAAAATCGAATCTGGGATTTCATTCTAGACATCATCATTACTAGAATTCTATGCTTGCACCGCAACCTTCTTCGTATAGTAATACGACTCTCTATTCCTAAGAAGGAATAAATATTCAATAGGTAGATAATCGACTTAATTAGTCTATCAATGATAACTTATACATCACCACGACCCGATTAGTGGTAATCAATCTCAACATCCATTCTAATACAACTCTTACGGTTGTAATCGACTCATTACTCGCAGAATCATTGTTGCATTACTATGGTCCATCGCCGACCCACTGTAGTCATTCGTTTTCCTTGGATCTTAATAGTT
The DNA here is from genome assembly GCF_009905375.1 of Apium graveolens. Lineage (NCBI taxonomy): Eukaryota > Viridiplantae > Streptophyta > Magnoliopsida > Apiales > Apiaceae > Apium > Apium graveolens. The sequence continues at coordinate 173,205,766 of NC_133654.1, forward strand.
AACCATACGGAGTCCATACCTGTCGTATCAAATTCTTCTAAGGAGTTAATATAATCACCATTCATAATTCATGAAGAACACTCCAGATCCTGACGTACTTTCATGACATGAAGCAGATAAAATTGCAGAAGAGTTTCAATCAAAGCAACGATAGCAGGTTAATACCATTCCTAATCATATGCCTTCAATAGAAGACTTAACTTAAAGGTTCGTTTAGTCCTTTTTGAAACATGGTCCTGGATTATTCTCAAGATAGGACCTTCTAAGATAGATAGCCCGCTCATGGCGATTACACGAATTAAACCTTTACCAAACTACTATTACGGTTGGGTATTGCACAGTCATCAGAAGGAACGTCAATCTTCCAAACCATAATACAACCTTCACGGCTTCAACCATTATCACTATATTCCTCTGGCACGAGCGCCTATGATTGTCCTTTTACACTTAAAGTGTCGGCCACCTCTTTGGCCTTTCCTGATAGTAAAATTTCCTTATAATCAATGTCTTTTAAATGATCTTCAACTAAATTTTCTACCTCATTTCCAATCACTACTTGCGTGAAAATGCTCTTCCTTACGCTTTGGTGAAAAAATATATCACCATTTTTCCATAAGTTATTGCCTCGGTCTTTTAGAGGTTAACATTGTCACAACTGACTCTCGATCATACTTAGGACGTCTCTTATCTTGGGTCCTACATGTTTTCACCAATCTCGACCTTCATTGGGTCGATCTAGACTTTCTTATGGTTCAACACATGCCCACCTGGCATCATTATAATTATGTCATATTTCCTTTATCAAAATTTCTATTCTTGAGAACTTTGAATATTACTTTTTTTCCTTGTAAAACCTCTTAGGTTATTCTTGAATCATTCCTCCTGTATTCCCTAGATACAGGGCATATCAAAATACCATTTACTAATACCAGAATCATTGTCTATATACTTTTGAAAAATTTCTCCACTGATCCTTAAAGGTTGTTGTTACCTTAATCCTTTCCAATTCATACTGTCAAAATCATACTATCCCTATTAAGGGTGAAATGCCAACCTTTATGCATTCCCCTAGGATTCATTTTAAGTTACCGATGTTCTATCCTTAATTCCACCTTTAGAAAAAGTACATGTATCCTTCCATGGATAAATCAAGTCATATATCCCTGATGAGGGTGTCTTATTCAATCATTCCCACCTCGATAGTATATGCCTAATTTTACAATAACATCTGTATTCAAAAATGAGGTCAATCAATATGGCCTCCAAAAGATAACAACGGTTATCCACTTTTCTTTCCTAATTTGGTAATGACAACAGGGATGTCCTGGAAGATATTGGTCGTGTTCAACGTGAACTTCTTCTTAATAATTCCTTATTTACTCTTGTTGTTTATCTCAACATTCATCTCAATGTTGGAATATCTCTCATACCTGGCGTCTCCCTTTCTGGGTATCATGCCACCGGTCTTACACTTCACATTCTTGAAGATCACTTCCTTCATCCAATTTTCCTAATTTCTTACTTTCTTGTCTCTTCAGTTTATCCGCGTCTCATTATTTATCCTTTGAACTATCCCAAGGTTTCCCCGAATCCTTCCAACTTGAAGGGGGTACAACATATATATCTCTTATGCCTTCAACCATCAACTTTAACTCATGGTGAATCATCCTCATCCTGACGATCATATACTTTTCTATTTCTATTACTACGAGTCTTTAGGGATTCCTCATACCCGACTCCCTTATCATTCCTCAAACTCTATTACCTTTATGCTCCTTTTCACTTCAGTTTCTTTTTTATTTTCCTTTCTCTTACAATCATTTTACGTACCCACTAATCATTGACTTCAAACATCACGTCATTCTAGGATTCTTGTCCTCCACACGAATCTTGACAACTTTTACAATCTTAGATTCATAATTCATCATATTCGTCCGCCTTTATTCTGGCTCTTAAAACTTTTACACTATCTCCATAACCTTAGAATTTACTTTCTCAAAAATTTTTTGACTGAACTTTAATCAGTTTATCATAACCTCTTGCTCCGTGCCTTTTTTGGTCTTTCACCAGTGGGTGGTCTCTCTCTTAGGAGGGTAAGTGGAAAAAATAATCTTTTGTGATTCGTCAATCATTTAGAATCTCAAATGATTCCTGTATTTCCTTTAGCCAGGCTCTTGCCTCGACTGGGTCAGCTTGTTCCTTGGAACTCTGAGAGCTTAGCGACTTATAGAACCTGAAAGAATTTCTCACCGCATTGTTTCCTCAGGGTGGTGGTTGGGGATAATAGTCTAAGTTCTGTCTAAAATGGTCCATAAATTATCGTATAGGAGTACCGTCTCGGGTCCCCTTTCCTTACTCGACTCCCGTTTCCTTAGTCTGAACGTTCCCTCATTCTCCCCATAATCGGGGTCATCCTACATGTTTTAAATCCTCATTTTCCAATCCATTATGTTATGGGTTCCTTCTATCTTGATGGCGACCTCCCTGACTATCACGTTCAGGGTTTGCTCTAAATCTTATTCCTCAAACTAGCTTTCATCTAAGATTTCATCTTTAAGCTCTTGAACATTTGGAACCCAAATTCTGTAGGAATACCTCATTATTCCCTTATCATCTTTCTCGGTATTAATCTCTTATCTATTTGTTGGCTCTCTGCCTTCATTCATCACTTTTTCTGGCATAATATGTTCTTTTCCAATAATTCGGGCTGTATTGCAATCTCAAACAGCTTTTCGGTACCGACTCCGGTTACCTTCACTTCTATTTCCATTTTCTCAAAATCTCTTATCAACTCTCCCAAAGACATTATCATCTTGAGTCTCTCCTTTAAACTAAGGGCATTAGCCACCATTTTGGCTTTTCCTGGATGATAAAGAATCTCATAATCATAATCCTTGATTAGCTCTAATCACCTCCTCTGGCGCATATTGAGCTCTTCCTGCGTGAAATGTACTAGAGCACTTATGGCTAATGTAAATCTCTCACTTCTCTCCATACAAGTAGTGCCTCAAATCTTTAGCGTAAAACTATTGCCACGAGCCCAAGCTCATGGGTGGGGATATCGAATTTTATATTCCCTTAATTGTCTTGACGCGTACGCGATTACCTTGTTGTGCTGTATAAGAAGCACCCTAATTCCTTATACAAAGTGTCACTACACATCCCAAAATCTCCTTTTCCATCCGGCAACGCCAACATAGGGGTCGTCACCAACCTTTGCTTCAATTCTTAAAAGCTTTTCTCGCATTTCTCTATCCATTCAAACTTTTCAGTCTTACGAGTAAGCCGCGTTAAAGGGCTACTACCTTTACAAACTTGAACGAACCTCCAATAGTGACCAGCCAATCCTACCTCTGGTAGTTCCCTAACCATGGTCATCAATTCCTCAGTGGTCCTTTATTCATTCTTGTCAGGATCCTCCACGGGATCCTCCCCAGCAACAATCCCTTCTAGGACAACATCCTTAACCGCTACATCCTCAATATGAACATCATCCGGTCCTCCGTTAGGACGCTCTATCGAATCCACAATCCGATCCTCAATTAGTAATAAAACATCATCGCGCTGTTGCTCCTCAACCTCAGGGTTCGGAGTCCCGCTTCCATATACGATAACGAACTACGCTTCTATCACGATATTTATAAGGGTTCCCATAAGGGTTTTAACTGTCAGTACTACGTTAGGTAGCCCGACTATGAACTTGGAAAGAGTTCTTATTATCTTAGTGAACTTATTATCTTAACGTCACATCATCTCTAAGGTTTATAACGCTTGGCTCTGATACCATTTCTGTAACACCCCCAAATCCGGGGTCGGGGATTCGGGTTGTCACGAGTTCCATTTCCCTTATCAATACTTAATCTTAACAGTCAACCAACTACTGCGTACTGTGACCCCACAATATACACACACACACCACAAGTTATAGTCTCAGAGATGAATACCAAAAATAACACAAGTCATTTTATTCCACAATTATAAGCCATTACACCTCAAAAGGGTTTCTGAATAAATTTACATTTCTTTGCCATTATTACCATTCATATAGATACATAAGTATGGTACATCAGAAGTTGAAAGCCTAGCCTATTGGTAATTTCTACCTCAACTACAGCGGCATCAACGCCTATAGGAAACTGCGGAACGTTTCCTATCCGCTCACAAATTGGGAGCTTAGTCCTGTTCATCTTGTCTATCTGTTGTTGTGTGATGAAAGAAGAAAGCAAGGGTGAGCAATAAGCCCACCAAAATAATGTGTATAATAATTAACAATATATGAGCATTCTCATAGTACTCATGAAAGTCAAGAAGAAATGAACCAAGTTTGATATCTTAACGCGAGCAAGTCGCAAAATATTCAGTATATATACATATATACTTTTCAAAATCTTGGAAGTCCTCTTCCATGCATAATACACACAGAGTTCCAGTGTATAACTGTATAAAAATATCATTGCAAGGTGATCTCATATATCTAACCTTGTCTCAACGTTTTTTCTGAAAATCTTTGTCATGCATCAGATAATCATTAACCAGATATAAGTTGAAAAGATGAAGTTACAAGATACTCCAATATACTTATATCTTTTCCAAATACTACTTGAACTACCACCGTTCAAGTTATAATCAGTTTCAAAAGTTCATCACACTGATGAGACTACAAGATAAGACATGAATAGATGCAATCTTTGAAATATCATTATAAATAATGAAGTTACGAGATACTTCATTAAGTCCTGATATATATATATACACACCTATATATATATATACATTTCATACACTCCTTCAAAACCTCTGTTATGAAAATTATAAACAGAGTTGTAATATCCAATGAATTTGGAAAGGAGAAAACCTTGGCATAAACCTGATATCTTGCTGACCAGGCAAAGATACCAATAAGTAACCTTTTCTACTAGTAAATGGACGAATTCCCCACTGGTCATCACCCTGGCCGCAATAGGACCTTATGCTGGACTGCCACTCAGCCACTTACACATTTGATGGACTCCCACTGAGCCACTTACACTTTCATGGACGCCCACTGAGCCCATGTTGCTTATGCCGACTCAAATAGATGAACTTACTTCCCGAACGTTGGGTAAGTAATCAATTCATTTATCAAAACAGCAACCTCGCTGCGAATGTAAAATACACCACTGAGCCGGATCCCTCAAGTTTTGAGCGATTATTTAAATCCCCTTCGAAAGGAAGATCTTAAATATAAAAATGAGTTTTGGGATCCGCTCTAACTTTTAAAATCATTTTGAAGACTCGGAAACATTTTAAGAATGTTTGGAGTAATGCTGATCTAATGAAATAAATCAGTCCCGGTATATTAGAAAATATCTGAATATTATTATTTAAATAATATTCCTAAAAGGATAATCTCTATATAAACAATTTGAAGTAGATGTTTTAAAACTCATACTTGAAATGAATATTAAATAACCAAAGATATACTTATACGAAAGTACTATCTTTATTTGAATAATCGAAAATAAGTTTGATTATCGAAACATTATTCTTTAATAAAATAAAGAATAATATTTGGTAAATAAGCGGAGTCATAAGTCCTCAAATGAATATTCAAAAATAATATTCATTAAATAAAATAACGGAGTGTAATAACCGGGAAAATTATGTGAATATTTTATGTTAAATAAATAAATATGATGTGTTTTACAAATTTAAAGTGATTATTGCCATGATATATTTACGGTATAGCTGTTATGTGTGCTTCTGTGCGGGCCAGAAAATTTTTCGATCGATTAAGATATGTTTAACTGCAATTATATGACTTCATCTGCAATCGGGGCGCATATTTATTAGCAACTTTATTAAGATACTCGTTTTATTTTATTTTACGCGTGTTTCAATGCATTTTATGTGTTATCGGGTTTTCTGGTAATTTAGGGATCGTTCCTGTTTTTCAAAAACAAAATAAAATAAAATCAATGGACCGGGACCCCACCGGGATGTTAAAACCCACAAAATTTGTATTCGTATTTTTTATAAAATTAAAGATTCCTCAAATAGTTCGTGTTTTCGTATTTTTGGATTATTCATAATTTTCGGGGAATTTTGGTATAAATGTTGTTGTTATTTACAAATAATATTTAATAATAAATTATTAGATCCGGGCTTGTTATTTTTAAGTGCGAGATAGAAGAGTACCGATTTGTGATTTATTGGGATTAATTACACATGTATAAGTAACCTTCATGTTTATCTATATATATATATATATAAATATAAATAATGAATAAGCAGATAAGGTCGGTTTCTTCTTCTATTTCATTTATCTGATTAGAAGAATTTGAGAACTCAGTTCCCAAAAATCAATTCAAAGAAGGAGATTTATCAGTTCGTTCGTAGCAATCAACATATCAAATTAAAGCCCTGATCGAGGCGATCATTTTGATATCGAGTTCATCGATTAAGGTCGAGTATTTCGCATAATCGATTGTTCTTCAAATTCTTAAAATTTGGAACTTTCATGTTCTTTGATTTTGAGATGATTTTGTTGCCCAATTAAGTATCCTGATAGCCCCTAGAATCGAATCATGTTTTCGTTGGTATCATTCGACTGCAAAACCTACTAAGTCGAGTTAATTTTATAAAGTTTCAATTTTGTTCTTCAATTACTTAGTTTTTGATTGTTTGTTTGTGAGTTTAGATGTTTGTATTGAATTGTATTCGTCTCGGGCATCAGTTTGATAGGTGATTTGTAGAGATTTGGTTGTGTTTTTGTAAAAATCGGAAATTGCCCTGTTTTTCAAATCAATTTTATGTTCTTATCAGTGATTGATAGGAGATATGGTTATAGGGAATAGATTATTCGTAGCGTAAGCTTCATTTTCATATGTACTACGTTGAATTTGGTTCCGTTTTCTGAAAATCCGAGTTTTTGTCGGAGTTGGGTTAAGTTCGTCGGACTTTGATCGGAAGTTGACTGGTTTTTGGATTGTGGTGATGATTTAAGGTTGTTTAAAACGTGATTGTGCTGCTGTGTTGTTGTGGACTGTTTTGGCATCGAAACCGGAACAAAACCGTAGGAATATATGAGTGAACGGAACTCCCCGGATAATTCCGAGGTCACCGGAATAGTCACCGGTTTCTGGGTTTCCCAGAAATCCGGCGATTGTTCTTGGGAACCCGGATTAATCCGGCTGACCCATTTCCAAACCCGAAAGCTGACCCGCCTTTGATCTTTTATTCCCCAAAACTGAACCTTAAAACTTGTTTCTGTTATTTTCTTTTTACTTTTATCCCAAAAATTCATTTTCTTATTTTTTTTTTTTTAAAAAAAATCATTTAATTTGTTTTCAAAAATCATTTAATAATTATTTTAAATACCAAAAAAATTATTTTCTTTAATTATTTTCAAAAATACAATTTGATTTAATTATTTATAATTCATTTTAGTTAATTATTTATAAATTTAATTAGTTGATTAAAAATCAATTAATCAATTAATTTTATTTATAAATAGTTAAATAAATGTAAATTATTTATAATTAATTCAAATAATTCCTAAAAATTATTTTTAGGTTTTAAAAATTATATTTTGGTATTTAAAAATCAGTTAATATTATTATTAATTGATTTAAATCTATTTATTCCTTATTTTATTCATAATAATTAAACCGTTCGTCCGTTTAATACGAAACGAACGCGTACAGACTCAGAAAAATATTGCGCTTCCAATAAAAATACTTTTGAGACCTAATTTCTTTTGTATTGCAATGTCATTTGGTTTGTGTATCAGTTTGAGTCGGTATTTGGTCGGTAAATGCTAATATTGACCTAATTTTCATTCTTAACGCACTGAGACGTACCTTTTAATGATCTGACTTATGTGTTACATGAAATATGTGAGTACGTGTTATACGAATACCATGATTACGTGTTACGTGATATACATGCTATCTGTTTCAGTTTTAAAATACCATGCTAGTTATAAACGATCGGGTAGATGTCAAGACGTATAGTTACGTCGATTGAATTTAGTTCTGTCAATTAAGATAGTCCTTTTGTTTATAGAATCGAGTAGCAAGGAGTGCAGTCAAGTGTTAGACGAAGATAATAGCCATCAGTTAGAAGCAGAGTTAAAGTAAGAGGTTATTGAGCATACCAGGCAAGTACCCCTAACTTCACTTATTGTTCAAGTGACGTTTATTTTGAATTATATTATGCAAGTACCTCTATCTTCATTTATCATTCAATTGATATTGACTCTGAACTTTATTCTTTCGATTTCCATACTATTCTAAGTTCAGAATAGTTAAACGTTTTATATATTTCGCTATAAATCACTCTATACAGTGGAACATTGAATTGAGATTAGCGAATAACTAATTATTCTAGTTATTTCGCCATCGATTGTTGAGATAACTCTGGACCATGAGAAATGGGGAGTTATATGGTTAAGGATGTCCTTTGATTCGGCTCCTTTGATCAAAATGTTTTATGGATTGGATGAATGCGTAAGTGACCGGGACGGACGGTCCAGCGGAGGGCTATTTCTATGTGTTATATGAAATATTATGACACCATTTTGCCACAGGCAGGTATATTGCCTTTTTAATTGAGTACTCGTATTTTGGGGACATGTTTCTATGAATCATGACCTTGTGCTATCACACGGGCTGATCAGCATGTGATAGTACGTCCGTCGGAGTTAGATTCCAATCTAAAAGTTATCGTTTATTGTTGATAGTTTGTGAAGCTTTTATTAATGATCAAATATTACTGCTTTTATTCTTTTGTTCAGTTATTATTGGAATGTGGTTTATCATTTCAAGTACATTTTATATTGCTTGCTGAGCATTTCTTTCGCTCATACTTGTTTATCAATCTAATCTTTCAGCTAAGCCAGAGCAAGCTTGAGATCCAGGTTTGGTCAGAAGTCGAGTGTTTGTAAATAGTGGTGTGTATTCCAGGTAGACTGTTTTGGGACGCTTGGATAGTCTAGAGGTTTGTAATAAAATTTGAATAATCTGTAAGACTAATTAGACTTATGGTTTGTAATAACACTTGATTTGTAGTAGTGCCTGTTCCATACTATAACCTGTGATCGATCCAGTGCAGGTAAAGGGGTCGTATTTATTATATTATTCCGCTGTGATTATTTTATTATAATTTAGTGGCAAGTGACCCCCAAATCTAGACCCCGGGTTTGGAGGGCGTCACAGGTTGGTATCAGAGCTACAGGTTATGGTCACTGAAACAGGCGTAGGATTGTCATAGATGAGTCATAGGAAGATCACATAAGATAGGCGCGTATATTTAGCTTTTATAGGATTAAATTTAGGATATTGGGCTGGGTTATAGTTAAGTTGTTTAGGTTTCCTGTTTTGCGGTTAGCTTTAGGCCTTGTGTCATTGCCCTTCTATTTTGTTGGTTTAGTTAAGATTTCGAGCAAGGATTTAAAAGGTTTGGATAATTCGGAGTAAATTTTCTTTGTGTTATTATTCTCGAGATAATAAGCAGGATTATGTGATAATCATGTCGCTTGTGTTAATATGGTAGCAAGTTTATGATATTCAGGGAAGAGATACTGTTTGCGAACTTTAATATGCTAAGGAATTGCTACATATTTGACACAATGCTTGACAGATTATTATATATATTGCTTGTTTCTTACCAGAATAATGGCACCAAAGAGAAGAAATAATTTAGGAGAGGATCGTACCGAGAGCCGTACAGATCCAGCGATTATCCAGATGTTGGGACTGATGCAGCAGCAGATGTTACATCTTACGCAGCAGCAACAACAGCAACAACAGCAGCAAGCAACAGCACCACCAGCAGTGACTTTTAAGCAGTTTCAAGCAGTGAAGCCACCTGAGTTCAAGGGAAGTGCTGATCCTGTGGAAGCCAATGCATGGCTCAAGGAAATGGAAAAGGCTTTTGAATTAGTCGGAGCAGGAACTGAGCAGAAGACCAAGTTTGCAAGTTACTTTCTGAAGGGTGAGGCGAACTATTGGTGGGAATCCACGCGAGCATTGGAAGGAGGTGAGTTTATAACTTGGGAGAGATTCACAGAGTTGTTCCTGGAGAAGTATTTCCCGAGGTATATGAAGAATCAAATGGAGATTAAGTTCTTGAATCTGACCCAGGGTGATCTTACTGTGGCTGAGTATGAGGCTAAGTTTACTGAGTTAGCAAGGTTCGTGCCAGACCAGGTTGATACAGATGAAAAGAAAGCAAGAAGATTCGAACAGGGATTGAAGTTTTGGATTCAGAACAGAGTGGCCATGTTTGAGTTGACTTCATATATGGCAGTGGTTCAGAAGGCAATGGTGATTGAGAGTAGGAGTGATATGTCTCAGAAATGAAAAGATGGGAAGAAAAGGAAAATGGAAACCTCAGAGGGAGGTCAGCAGTCAAGTAATTTTCAGAGTCGTTTCAACAAAAGGCCAGAGTTTCAGGGTAATAGGAATATGGGATTCAGAAGACCACAATCAGGAAATGGAGGACAAGGCAACCGTTTTCAGAATTCAAATCAGCAGAGGCCCAATCGTCCACCAATACCAGATTGTCAGTTTTGTGGTAGGAAGCACTTTGGGAATTGTAATGCTAATGTGACGTGTTTCAAGTGCGGCAGGAAGGGACACTTTGCTAATGTGTGTCAGAATCCGACTCAAGGTCAGAATGTGGGAACTGGATGTTATAAGTGTGGAAAACCAGGGCATATTTCTAGGAATTGCCCAACACAAGGTATGACGAGCAACACCCCAAGGCTGACAGGTGCTCCATCTCAGAATCTGCCAAGAATTGAAGGACCACCAGCAAAGGACCAACCAAAAGCCAGGACATTTAACATGACTATGAAGGATGCTGTTCAGAGTTCAGACGTGGTGGCAGGTACGCTTCCAGTCAACTCCGTAGATGCTAAAGTTCTATTTGACTCTGGAGCTACAAGGTCATTTATTTCTCAAAGTTTTGTCGATAAACTGCATTGTGAAGTTAAATTGTTAGAACAAGCATTAATGATAGAGCTAGCTAATAAGAATCAAGTTTTAGTCGACCGAGTATGCCCGAGGTGCGATGTTGAGATAGGAGGACATTATTTCTATGCCAACTTGATACCTTTTAAGTTGGGAGAATTTGATGTTATTTTAGGAATGGATTGGTTGTCAGAAAATAACGCCCAGATTGATTGTAAGAATAGGAAAGTGAGACTTCAGACCTTGGATAATAAGAAGAAGGTGATATTCCGAGGAAATAAGCAAGAGAAGAAGTTCTTAACGATCGCTCAAGTGAAGAAGTTATTGCGTCAGAATTGCGAAGCATATTTGGCCCATGTGATAGACACCAGTAAAGAAGTTCCAGCACTAGAAGCGATTCCAGTTGTCAACGAATTTTCAGATGTTTTCCCAGATGATCTACCAGGATTACCTCCCGACAGAGAAATTGAATTTGCGATTGATCTAGCACCCGGAACAGAACCAGTTTCTAAAGCTCCGTACCGGATGGCTCCAGTGGAGATGAAAGAATTGGCAACTCAGCTGCAAGATCTTTTAGAGAAAGGAGTGATAAGACCCAGTGTATCCCCATGGGGCGCACCAGTACTGTTTGTAATAACCCCAATTTTTGGAAATTTTTGAAACCCTTATGAATAGTGTTTTTGCTGAACGAGAAAACTTTTCATGCCACGCTATGTAGGGGTTCTGTTATTGATCTTATGGGATATTATTAGTACTCTATGTAGTATATAAGTGTATGTAAAGATCGTCAGAATCCAATTCCGAACACTTTGGTTTTTCCCGGAAATCCACTAGATACGAAAAGAATTGAGAAAAAGGTAACAGGATAAAAAGGATTTAAATTAAAGGATTATAAGAGAGGATCATAGAAGGAATACAATATATTGAGAAAGGTTAAGGGAACCTAAGTAATAAGATCCCGGGTATGATCCCTCAAACGATAAACGAGAACGAAAGTTAAGCGAACCGTATAACAGATCAGTGGTCATTAGGCAAACAATTAGGAAGTTAATCAAAGGGATTAGAGAGGATAATGTCACCCAACCAATGAGAAGAGGACAAGGAGGGGAGGATGACATCATGAGGATGATGCAAGCATGACATAAGAGGGAAGGAAATGTGGTGGAATATTAACCACACAAAGTCAAGGCTACAAAGGGAATTAACCAAAAAAACAAGACAAAAAGCAACCAACCAAGCAAAACAAATCACAAAACACCAAACCTTCCATTTCTTCATGAAGCTCTCGGCTTCTTTCTTAAGAAATGGGAAGTCCAAGCTCCTCCACTTGCTATTTTACAAGGTAATTATCCTAGCTTCTCCTAGTTAAGTTACATACTTCCTAGAAATCTTAGCTTCAAAATCCTTTCCTAGCATTTCCTATAAATCATTCAAGAAGATGGTGAATAGTACTTTGTTGAAATTAATTTTTGTGTTCTTGATTTCTTTGAAAGAACAAGCTTGTAGGAGGTTAGATTAAGGCTTCCATGGGCATTCCAAGGACCTTTCATGGATTAAAAGCTTCAAGGAAGGTATAACTCTTCATGGTCTTAGATTTAAGTTTTGTTGTTTAGATTTCCTAATGTTTAGATGATGGGTTAGTGTAATGGGTGTGTAATCATGTTTAGAGCTTGTTATGAGTAGTTTAGTTGGTGAGAGGCATGATTATTGTGTGTTTAGAGATTGGTTGATTTTGTGATATTTTTGGAGTTGGAAATCTTGGTTATTAGTTAAAGAACCTAAGTAAAGCTTTTAGTTCATGTGAGGAATAAGTATAAATGGTTAATATGGATTTGTTGGGGCTGTTATGATGTGGTTTGGAGGAATATTGGTTGTATGATTGAATTGGGGTTGATTGTGGTTGATTGAATTGGTTTAAATTTGGGAAATCGCGTAAATATAGCCGTCGTAACGTCCGATTTCCTGTAGACTGTTTTTGTGCATAACATTAGGACCCGAGAACCCCCTGCTAGATTATCACCACTGCCATGTTTAGATAACTCATGTTACGAGCTTCGTTTTGATATGTAGTTCGTTCGATTCCGATGCACGGTTTAGGAGAAACGACCGTTTCAAGTAACGGCGTTTCGCGAACGAAACTTTTCCCCTCGCCTTACTTTGAAACATAGGTTAAAGACCAAAAAGGGTTAATTAATGTATGAAACATTTATGGTAAGTGTGCTAGGCAGTTAGTAAGACACTCGCGAAGGAATCGCCTTAAAACTCGTAAAGGTTAAATTATTAAAAATGGTGGAGCCGCGGGTACCCGAGTGACTTAAGCGAATCAGTGAGCGCAAAACAAGCGTTAGAGTCTAAGTTAGTTAAAGTATAGATTTACAAGTGACTTTGGTTTAATTCCAACTTACTTGTTGTTAATAGGTTACCAGACTCGTCCCGAGCCATTCGTAACCCCAGTCGCTCAGGCAAGTATTCTATCCGTTATACTGTTGTTGTGATGTATACACTTGTATATGCATTATCTTGCGATAGATGCATGTTGGTTATTTAGCAAATTCTTGCGATATATTGTAGCATGTGATATGGTATATATGCATGCCTGTTTCATATTCTTGAAATATATATCTGTTGGTTCAGTTGATAATACCTATGCTAGAGGATAGCGGTATCTTGCATATACCCTTAGTATAGGGACCCAAAGGTGAAAATATTTTCTAAAACCGGGAGTCGAGGATCCCGAGTAGATTTTGTATATATATGGATATGGATATATATATATATATATATATTTATATATATATGGTTATAGTTTTCCAAACTATTAATCGAATAAGGTTTATTCGATAACTTTAAACTTTATTATTTATTGAATATTATTTGAATATTCATTAGAGGGCTTATGACTCTTTTATATTATTTATTGAATATTATTTGAATATTCATTCGAGGGCTTATGACTCTTTTATATTATTTATTGAATATTATTTGAATATTCATTCGAGGGCTTATGACTCTTTTATATTATTAGTGAATATTATTGAATATTCATTTGAGGATCTATGACTCCGATTATTTGCTGAAATATATTCTTTATTTTATTAAAGAATAAGGTGTTAATAATCAAACTTATTTTCGATTATTCAAATAAAGATAATACTTTCATATAAGTATATCTTTGGTTATTTAATACTCGTTTCAAGTATAAATTTTAATACTTCTACTTCAATTATTTTTATAAAGACTATTCTTTATGGGAATATTATTTAAATAATAATATTCGGTCATTTTCTAAATATTCTGGGGACTGATTTACTTCATTAAATCAGCTTTACTCCAAACACTCTTTAAAGTGTTTTCGAGTCTTCAAAATGATTTTTAAAAAGTCAGAGTGGATCCCAAAACTCTTTTTTTATATTTAAGATCTTCCTTTTAAGGGGATTTAAATACTCGCTCAAAACCTGGGGAATCCGGCTCTGTGGTGTATTTTATATTCGCAACGAGGTTGCAGTTTTGGTAAATGAATTGATTACTTGCCCAACGTTCGGGAAGTAAGCCCATCTAATTGAGTCGGCATAAGCGACAGGCCGGGGTACGGTCTATTATTGTGTAAGTGGCTGGGTGGCAGTCCATCAACGCGTGAGGGGCCGGGTAACGGTCTAGCGCGAGGTCCTAATGCGGCCAGGGTGATGACCGGTGAGGAATTCATCCATCTACAGTAGAAAAGGTTACTTATTGGTATCTTTGCCTGATCAGCAAGATATCTGGTTTATGCCAAAATTCTTTTCCTTTCAAAAATTCATTGGATGTTTCAAACTCTGTTCATACTTTATATAACAGAGGTTCCAGGAAATGTTTAAAGAGATATATATGTGGATATATATATATATATCGGGACTAAATAAAGTATCTCGTAACTTTATTTCATTCAATAATATTTCAAAGATTGAATCTATTCAAATCTTGTCTTGTAGTCTCATCTATGTGATGAACTTTTGAAACTGGTTATAACTTGAACGGTGGTAGTTCAAGTAGTATTGGGAAAGATATAAGTATATTGGGGTATCTTGTAACTTCATCTTTTAAACTTATATCTAATTAATAATTGTCTTATGAATGACAAAGATTTTCAGAAAAACGTTGAGACAAGGTTAGATATATGAGATCACCTTGCAACGATATTTTTTTATACAGTTATACACTGGTACTTTATGTATATTATGCATGGAAGAGGACTTCCAATATTTTGAAAAGTATATATGTATATATACTGAATATTTTGCGACTTCATCGCATTAAGATATCAACTTGGTTCATTTCTTTTGATCAAGACTTTTATGAGTACTATGAGAAGGCTCATATAATTGTTAATCATTATACATATTATTTTGGTGGGCTTGCTGCTCACCCTTGCTTTATTTCTTCATCACACAACAACAGTTAGGAAAGATGGCCAGACTCCAGCAGACCCAGCGCAAGCGCGTGGGAAGCGTCCCGCGTCTTCCCGTTGATGTTGTAGCTGCTATAGCTGCAGAGGTAGATCTATTGTAGATCAGACCATCTACTTTTGAGAATCAATTATGTATAATTATAACTTGTGGCAGATAATGGCAATTAACTGTAAATTTATCAAGTAATCATTTTGGGTTGTAATAACTTTTAAATTGTGGATTCAAAGACTTGTACTTATTTCAATTTCATCTCTGAGACTATAACGGGTTGTGGTGTGTGTTAGTGTGGGGTCACAGCATAAGGTTATTTATTATTAATTAAGTGAAGTGATATTGTGGAAAGAAAGACCGTGACAACCCGGATCCCCGACCCCGGATCTGGGGGTGTTACAGAAATGGTATCAGAGCTAAGCGTTATAAACCTCAGAGATGATGGGAAGTTAAGATAATAAGTTAACTAAGATAATAAGAACTCTTGCCAAGTTCATAGTCGGGCTACCTAACGTAGCACTGACAGTTAAAACCCTTATGGGAACCCTTATAAATATCGTGATAGGAGCGTAGTTCGTTATCGTATATGGTAGCGGGATTCCGAACCCTGAGGTTGAGGAGCAACATCGTGATGATATTTTATTACTAATTGGAGATCGGATTGTGGATCCGATAGAGTGTCCTAATGCAGGACCGGATGATGTTGATATTGAGGATGTTGTCCTAGTAGGGATAGTTGTTGAGGAGGACCCCATGGAGGATCCTGACAGGATTGGATAAAGGACCACTGATGAATTGATGACCATGGTTTGGTCGACTACCAGAGGTAGGATTGGCCGGTCACTACCGGAGGTTCGTTCAAGTTTGTAAAGATAGTAACCCCTTTAACGCGGCTTACTCGTAAGACTGAGAAGTTCGAATGGACAGAGAAATGCGAGAACAGCTTTCAAGAACTGAAGCAGAGGTTGGTGATGGCCCTTATGCTGGCATTGCCGGATGGAAAAGGAGATTTTGTGAAGTGTAGTGACGCTTCGCACAAGGGCTTAGGGTGCGTGCTTATGCAGCACGGTAAGGTAATCGCGTACATGTCAAGACAATTAAGGTAATATGAAATTCGATATCCCCGCCCATGAGCTTAGGCTCGTGGCAATAGTTTTACCCTAAAGATTGGAGGCACTACTTGTATGGAGAGAAGTGCAAGATTTACACAAACCATAGGAGCTCTAGTACCTTTTTACGTAGAAAGAGCTCAACATACGCCAGAGGAGGCGGTTAGAGCTAATCAAGAATAATGATTGGGAGATTCTTTATCATTCGGGGAAAGCCAATGTGGTGGTTGATGCCCTTAGTAAAAAGGAGAGACCCAAGATGATAATGTCTTTGGGATAGTTTATAAGAGATTTTGAGAAAATGGAAATAGAAGTGAAGGTAACCGGAGCCGGTACCGAAAAGCTGTTTGAGATCGCAATACAGACCGAATTTTTGGAAAAGAGCATACGGTGCCAGAGAAAGATGATAAGGGAATAATGAGGTATTCCTACAGAAATTGGGTTCCGAAAGTTCAAGAGCGTAAGGATGAGAACTTAGATGAGAGCCATAGTTTGAGGAATAAGATTTAGAGCAAACCCTGAACGTGATAGTCAGGGAGGTCGCCATCAAGATAGAAGGAACCCATGACATAATGGAGTGGAAAATGAGGATTTTAAATTAAAAGATGACCCCAATTATCGGGAGTAGGATGAAACATTTCATACTAAGGAAACAGAAAGTCGAGTGAGGAAAGGAGACCCGAGACGGTACTCCTATATGGTAATTCATGGACCTGTCTAAAAAGAACTTAGACTATTATCCCCAACCACCACCCTGAGGAGACAGTGCGGTGAGAAATTCTTTCAGGACCTTTAAGTCGCTAAGCTCTCAGAGTTCCATGGAACAAGCTGACCCAGTCGAGGCAAGAGCCTGGCTAAAGGAAATATAGGAATCATTTGAGATTCAAAATGATTGATGAACCACCAAAGACTGTTTTTGTCACTTACCCTCCTAAGGGAGAGACCACCCGCTGGTGAAAGACCAAGAAAGGCATGGAGCCAGAGATTATAATAAACTGATTAAAGTTTAGTCAATTGTTTTCGGGAAAGTAATTCCCAAGGTTATGGAGATAGTGTAAAAGCTTTAGAGCCAGAACAAAGGCAGACGAGTATGATGAATTATGAATCTAAGTTGTAAAAGTTATCAAGATTCGTTCTGAGGACACGAATCCAGAATGACGGGATGTTTGAAATCAATGCTTATGTTGTGTTGGTTCATGTAATGGTTGTAATGGAAACGAAAATAAAAGACTGAAAAGGGAAGGAGTATAAAGGGATATAAAGGAAATAGAGTTGAGAAGTGATAAGGGAGTTAGGTATGGGAAATCCTTGCAATAAATATAGAGAAGTGTGTCATCATCAGCGCGATGGTGACTGATCATGAGATAAATTCAAGGTTTGAAGGCGTAAGCGATACGTATAGTTAATTCCCTTGAAGTTGACAGTATTCGATGAAACTTTGAGATAGATCGATTGATTAATAAGGAAACGCGGATGGACGGAGGAGTCAAGAAAGTATGAAATTAGGAAAATTGGATGAAGGAAGTGACCTTCAAGAATATGAAGTGTAAGACCGGTGGCTTGATACCCAAAAAGGGAGACGCCGGGTATGAAAGATATCCCAACATTGAGATGACTGTTGAGATAAACAACAAAAGTAAATAAGGAATTATTAAGAAGAAGTTCACGTTGAACACGACCAATATCTTCCAGAACATCCTTGTTATCGTTACCCAATTTAGGCAATAAAAGCGGATAACCGTTGTTATCTTTTGGAGGCCATATTGATTGACCTCATTTTGAATACAGATGTTATTGTGAAATTCAGCATATACTATCGAGGTGGGAATGGTTAAATAAGACACCCTTATCAGGGATATATGACTTGATTATCCATAGAAGGATGCATGTACCTTTTAAAGGTGGAATTAAGGATAGAACATCGGTAACTTAAAATAAATCCTAGGGGAATGCATAAAGGTTGGCATTTCACCCTTAATAGGGATAGTATGAATTTTGACAGTATGAATTGGAAAGGATTAAGGTAATAACAACCTTTAAGAATCAGTGGAGAAATTTTTCAGAGGTATATAGACAATGGTTCTAGTAATATTAAATGGTATTTTGATATGCCCGGTATATAGGGAATACAGGAGGAACGATTGAAGGATAACCTTAGCGGTTTTCCAAGGAGAAATGAAATATTCGAAATTCTCAAGAATAAAAATATTGATAAAGGAAATATGACATAATTATAATTATGCCAAGTGGGGCACGTGTTAAACCATGAGAAAGTATGGATCGAACCAGTAATGGTCGAAATTGTTCAGGGCAATTAGGACTTAAGATAAAAGATGTTCTAAGTATGATTGAGAGTCAGTCGTGACAGTGATTAACCTCTAAAGACTGAGGCAATAACTTATGGAAAAATGGTGATTTTTTTTACTCATCAGATATTAAAGAAAAGCATTTTCACATAAGCTATGATTGAAATAAGGTAGAAAATTTATTTGGAGGTGGTTAAAATGACATTGACTGTAAGGAAATTTTACTATCAGGAAAGGCCAAAGAGGTGGCCGACACTTTAAAGGTAAGAGGATAATTATAGGCGCTTGTGCCAAAGGATACAGTGATGATGGTTAAAAGCTGAAGGTTGTATTATGGTTTGGAAGATTGACATTCCTTCTGATGACTGTGCAATACCCAGCCGTAATAGTAGTTGGTAAAGGTTTAAATCGTGTAATCGCCATGAGCGGGCTATCTATCTTAGGAGGTCCTATCTTGAGATAAGCCAGGACCATGTTTCAAAAAGGACCAAACAAACCTTTGAGTTAAGTCTTCTATTGAAGGCATATGATTAAGAATGGTATTAACCTGCTATCGGTGCTTTGATTGAAACTCTTCTGCAATTTTATCTGCTTCATGTCATGAAAGTACGTCAGAGTTTGGAGTGTTCTTCATGAATTGTGATTGGTGGTTATGTTAACTCCTTAGAAGAATTAGATACGAGATGTATGGACTCCGTATGGTTAGTTATTAAGACTTCATGGAAAATGAATGACTACAGTAGGTCAGTGGTGGACCTTAGTAAGGCAGCAATGATTCTGCGAGTAATGAGCTGATTACAACCGTGAGAGTTGTATTGGAATGGGTGTTGAGATTGAGTACCACTAATCGGGTCGTGGTAGTGTATAAGTTATCATTGATAGACTAATTAAGTAGAGTATCTACCTGGTGAATAATTATTCTTTCTTATCAATAGAGAGTCGTATTATTATACGAGAAAGGTTGCGGTGCAAGCATAGAATTATAGTAACGATGATGTATAGAATGAGATCCCAGATTCGATTTTCGATGTCGAGGGAGTTTCAAAGGTGATTATGTATAAGCTCGAGGAAGAGTGTGGGTCCATGGAATGATGGACGGAATAGAAATATTTAGGCATGGGAAATACGATGCTATAATACTTGATGCTGATATAAATACGTTTATGTTTTGTTCTCCTATGACAAACCTCTATAATTCAGAGGTAGGTTCCAAGCCAGATATTTTGTGGCAGTATATATATATTTTTTTATATATACAATTCTCTTCAGTTCGTTCTTTTCTCTTCTTTTCATTTCATGTAATCTGAGAAGAACAACCCTTCCAGAAGGGGAGGTATTGCCGAATGACTATCTATCTGTGTGATAGAAGCCTAGTAGGATACCATCTATTGTTTAATTGCTTGTCAAGTACTAAAGGCTGGCCACCTTCTGTACTAACTATGCAATATAACAAGTGTTCATGATCATAGTGATCTCTCAACAAATTCCTTTACTTCTCTATGATTGATCAAGCTTCCAAAGATAGAAGCAGCTGAAAAAGGAGTAATAAAGTGGTGGTAGTATGCGGAATGGGAACACATTCGTGATACTAAGGTTGACGTGATTATTAAAAGGTTATAGAACGCTAACAAGCAAAAGTATAACCAGTATAATATTAGGAACGAAAGGTAGTAGCGATTACGAACTGGAAAAGAATGGGTATTGAGAAGCAGAAGCTCTAATGTTAAAAGCAATAATGAGAGTCTGTGCAATAGACTTGAAAGAATTTGGAATGATCACTTAATTCGGATTGAGTTATCTTACGACAATAGATCATATGTCATTATCGAGATGTCGCCTTATGAGATCATTGAGGGAAGACAATGTCGATCTCCCTTATGTTAGGATGAAGTAGTAGAGCGCAAGATGCTCGGACCCGCAGTAGTCCAAAGGACCAAGGATATGATAGATCTAATCAGAGGACGGCTGGTAGTAGCCCAAGATGGACATGATAAGTATGTTGATTTGACACGAAAGGATAAAGAGTATGAAATAGGGGACCTAGTAATGTTATAGGTATCCCTTGGAAAGGATTGATGAGGTTCGGAAAGAAAGGAAAGCTAAGTCTACAATTTGTTGGACCCTTGGATATATTAAGACGTTTGGGAAGTTAGCATATGAGCTAGCCCTAACCCCGAACATGTAGCAGGTCGTAACGTGTTTCACGTATCAATGTTAAGGAAGTGTAATTCAGATGCCAGATAAATAGAGGCATATGAGCGCATAGATATGCAACCCGACGTAACCTATATGGAGCAACCAGGAAGGGTTATAGAGTGAAAAGGAACAAGTGCTTAGGAGAAGGATTATCAAACTAGGCAGAGTTTGGTGGTAGAACCACAATGTGGGAAAATTGACTCGAGAGTTAGAAAGTGTAATGCTAAGAAAGTATCCCCATTTGTTTCTATCTGATTCCGGGACGGAATCCTTTTAAGGAGGGGAGACTGTAATAACCCCAATTTTTGGAAATTTTTGAAACCCTTATGAATAGTGTTTTTGCTGAACGAGAAAACTTTTCATGCCACGCTATGTAGGGGTTCTGTTATTGATCTTATGGGATATTATTAGTACTCTATGTAGTATATAAGTGTATGTAAAGATCGTCAGAATCCAATTCCGAACACTTTGGTTTTTCCCGGAAATCCACTAGATACGGAAAGAATTGAGAAAAAGGTAACAGGATAAAAAGGATTTAAATTAAAGGATTATAAGAGAGGATCATAGAAGGAATACAATATATTGAGAAAGGTTAAGGGAACCTAAGTAATAAGATCCCGGGTATGATCCCTCAAACGATAAACGAGAACGAAAGTTAAGCGAACCGTATAACAGATCAGTGGTCATTAGGCAAACAATTAGGAAGTTAATCAAAGGGATTAGAGAGGATAATGTCACCCAACCAATGAGAAGAGGACAAGGAGGGGAGGATGACATCATGAGGATGATGCAAGCATGACATAAGAGGGAAGGAAATGTGGTGGAATATTAACCACACAAAGTCAAGGCTACAAAGGGAATTAACCAAAAAAACAAGACAAAAAGCAACCAACCAAGCAAAACAAATCACAAAACACCAAACCTTCCATTTCTTCATGAAGCTCTCGGCTTCTTTCTTAAGAAATGGGAAGTCCAAGCTCCTCCACTTGCTATTTTACAAGGTAATTATCCTAGCTTCTCCTAGTTAAGTTACATACTTCCTAGAAATCTTAGCTTCAAAATCCTTTCCTAGCATTTCCTATAAATCATTCAAGAAGATGGTGAATAGTACTTTCTTGAAATTAATTTTTGTGTTCTTGATTTCTTTGAAAGAACAAGCTTGTAGGAGGTTAGATTAAGGATTCCATGGGCATTCCAAGGACCTTTCATGGATTAAAAGCTTCAAGGAAGGTATAACTCTTCATGGTCTTAGATTTAAGTTTTGTTGTTTAGATTTCCTAATGTTTAGATGATGGGTTAGTGTAATGGGTGTGTAATCATGTTTAGAGCTTGTTATGAGTAGTTTAGTTGGTGAGAGGCATGATTATTGTGTGTTTAGAGATTGGTTGATTTTGTGATATTTTTGGAGTTGGAAATCTTGGTTATTAGTTAAAGAACCTAAGTAAAGCTTTTAGTTCATGTGAGGAATAAGTATAAATGGTTAATATGGATTTGTTGGGGCTGTTATGATGTGGTTTGGAGGAATATTGGTTGTATGATTGAATTGGGGTTGATTGTGGTTGATTGAATTGGTTTAAATTTGGGAAATCGCGTAAATATAGCCGTCGTAACGTCCGATTTCCTGTAGACTGTTTTTGTGCATAACATTAGGACCCGAGAACCCCCTGCTAGATTATCACCACTGCCATGTTTAGATAACTCATGTTACGAGCTTTGTTTTGATATGTAGTTCGTTCGATTCCGATGCACGGTTTAGGAGAAACGACCGTTTCAAGTAACGGCGTTTCGCGAACGAAACTTTTCCCCTCGCCTTACTTTGAAACATAGGTTAAAGACCAAAAAGGGTTAATTAATGTATGAAACATTTATGGTAAGTGTGCTAGGCAGTTAGTAAGACACTCGCGAAGGAATCGCCTTAAAACTCATAAAGGTTAAATTATTAAAAATGGTGGAGCGCGGGTACCCGAGTGACTTAAGCGAATCAGTGAGCGCAAAACAAGCGTTAGAGTCTAAGTTAGTTAAAGTATAGATTTACAAGTGACTTTGGTTTAATTCCAACTTACTTGTTGTTTATAGGTTACCAGACTCGTCCCTAGCCATTCGTAACCCCAGTCGCTCAGGCAAGTATTCTATCCGTTATACTGTTGTTGTGATGTATACACTTGTATATGCATTATCTTGCGATAGATGCATGTTGGTTATTTAGCAAATTCTTGCGATATATTGTAGCATGTGATATGGTATATATGCATGCCTGTTTCATATTCTTGAAATATATATCTGTTGGTTCAGTTGATAATACCTATGCTAGAGGATAGCGGTATCTTGCATATACCCTTAGTATAGGGACCCAAAGGTGAAAATATTTTCTAAAACCGGGAGTCGAGGATCCCGAGTAGATTTTGTATATATATGGATATGGATATATATATATATATATATATATATATATATTTATATATATATGGTTATAGTTTTCCAAACTATTAATCGAATAAGGTTTATTCGATAACTTTAAACTTTATTATTTATTGAATATTATTTGAATATTCATTAGAGGGCTTATGACTCTTTTATATTATTTATTGAATATTATTTGAATATTCATTCGAGGGCTTATGACTCTTTTATATTATTTATTGAATATTATTTGAATATTCATTCGAGGGCTTATGACTCTTTTATATTATTAGTGAATATTATTGAATATTCATTTGAGGATCTATGACTCCGATTATTTGCTGAAATATATTCTTTATTTTATTAAAGAATAAGGTGTTAATAATCAAACTTATTTTCGATTATTCAAATAAAGATAATACTTTCATATAAGTATATCTTTGGTTATTTAATACTCGTTTCAAGTATAAATTTTAATACTTCTACTTCAATTATTTTTATAAAGACTATTCTTTATGGGAATATTATTTAAATAATAATATTCGGTCATTTTCTAAATATTCTGGGGACTGATTTACTTCATTAAATCAGCTTTACTCCAAACACTCTTTAAAGTGTTTTCGAGTCTTCAAAATGATTTTTAAAAAGTCAGAGTGGATCCCAAAACTCTTTTTTTATATTTAAGATCTTCCTTTTAAGGGGATTTAAATACTCGCTCAAAACCTGGGGAATCCGGCTCTGTGGTGTATTTTATATTCGCAACGAGGTTGCAGTTTTGGTAAATGAATTGATTACTTGCCCAACGTTCGGGAAGTAAGCCCATCTAATTGAGTCGGCATAAGCGACAGGCCGGGGTACGGTCTATTATTGTGTAAGTGGCTGGGTGGCAGTCCATCAACGCGTGAGGGGCCGGGTAACGGTCTAGCGCGAGGTCCTAATGCGGCCAGGGTGATGACCGATGAGGAATTCATCCATCTACAGTAGAAAAGGTTACTTATTGGTATCTTTGCCTGATCAGCAAGATATCTGGTTTATGCCAAAATTCTTTTCCTTTCAAAAATTCATTGGATGTTTCAAACTCTGTTCATACTTTATATAACAGAGGTTCCAGGAAATGTTTAAAGAGATATATATGTGGATATATATATATATATCGGGACTAAATAAAGTATCTCGTAACTTTATTTCATTCAATAATATTTCAAAGATTGAATCTATTCAAATCTTGTCTTGTAGTCTCATCTATGTGATGAACTTTTGAAACTGGTTATAACTTGAACGGTGGTAGTTCAAGTAGTATTGGGAAAGATATAAGTATATTGGGGTATCTTGTAACTTCATCTTTTAAACTTATATCTAATTAATAATTGTCTTATGAATGACAAAGATTTTCAGAAAAACGTTGAGACAAGGTTAGATATATGAGATCACCTTGCAACGATATTTTTTTATACAGTTATACACTGGTACTTTATGTATATTATGCATGGAAGAGGACTTCCAATATTTTGAAAAGTATATATGTATATATACTGAATATTTTGTGACTTCATCGCATTAAGATATCAACTTGGTTCATTTCTTTTGATCAAGACTTTTATGAGTACTATGAGAAGGCTCATATAATTGTTAATCATTATACATATTATTTTGGTGGGCTTGCTGCTCACCCTTGCTTTATTTCTTCATCACACAACAACAGTTAGGAAAGATGGCCAGACTCCAGCAGACCCAGCGCAAGCGCGTGGGAAGCGTCCCGCGTCTTCCCGTTGATGTTGTAGCTGCTATAGCTGCAGAGGT
The DNA here is from genome assembly GCF_009905375.1 of Apium graveolens. Taxonomy (NCBI): domain Eukaryota; kingdom Viridiplantae; phylum Streptophyta; class Magnoliopsida; order Apiales; family Apiaceae; genus Apium; species Apium graveolens. The sequence goes on from NC_133654.1 coordinate 173,230,968, forward strand.
AGATCTATTGTAGATCAGACCATCTACTTTTGAGAATCAATTATGTATAATTATAACTTGTGGCAGATAATGGCAATTAACTGTAAATTTATCAAGTAATTATTTTGGGTTGTAATAACTTTTAAATTGTGGATTCAAAGACTTGTACTTATTTCAATTTCATCTCTGAGACTATAACGGGTTGTGGTATGTGTTAGTGTGGGGTCACAGCATAAGGTTATTTATTATTAATTAAGTGAAGTGATATTGTGGAAAGAAAGACCGTGACAACCCGGATCCCCGACCCCGGATCTGGGGGTGTTACACTGTTTGTCAAAAAGAAGGATGGGAGTATGCGACTGTGTATCGACTATCGAGAACTGAATAAGCTAACCATTAAGAACAAGTATCCATTACCAAGGATCGATGATTTGTTTGACCAATTGAGAGGCGCTGTATGGTTTTCTAAGATTGATTTAAGATCCGGATATCATCAACTAAAGATCAAGCCTGAAGACATTCCGAAGACCGCATTTAGAACCAGATATGGGCATTATGAGTTTCTAGTGATGGCATTTGGATTAACCAACGCACCAGCAGCTTTCATGGATCTAATGAATCGAGTATTTAAGAAGTATTTGGATAAATTCGTGATCGTGTTTATAGACGACATCTTGATCTATTCCAAAACAGAAGAGGAGCATGTAGAGCATTTGAGGATAGTTCTGGAGATACTGCGACATGAGAAGTTATACGCAAAGTTTTCCAAGTGTGAATTTTGGTTAAAAGAAGTACGATTTCTTGGGCACGTGATTAGCAATAAAGGAGTGGAAGTGGATCCAGCAAAGATTGAAGCCATAATCAACTGGGAGAGGCCAAAAACACCAACGGAAGTAAGAAGTTTCATGGGATTGGCAGGTTACTACAGAAGATTTGTGCAAGATTTTGCAAAGATAGCTACGCCATTGACAAAGCTCACCAGGAAGAATCAGAAATTTGAATGGGATGAGAAGTGCGAAGAAAGTTTCCAGGAATTAAAGAATAGATTAGTATCTTCTCCAGTGCTAGTCTTGCCAGATGATCAAGGAAATTTTGTAATTTATAGTGACGCATCGTACAAAGGACTGGGATGTGTTTTGATGCAGTATGACAAGGTGATAGCCTACGCTTCAAGACAATTGAAACCACACGAAGAGAAGTATCCAACGCATGATCTGGAATTGGCAGCTATAGTATTTGCATTGAAGATTTGGAGGCATTATCTTTATGGGGAAAAGTGCGAGATCTACACGGACCACAAGAGTTTGAAGTATATCTTTACCCAGAAGGAATTGAACATGAGGCAGAGGAGATGGCTAGAACTAATCAAGGATTATGACTGTACTATTAACTATCATCCAGGCAAAGCAAATGTGGTGGCCGACGCGCTGAGCAGAAAAGAAGGGTTGAACATGATAACTTCATCCGAGGAATTAATCAGGGAATTTGAGAAGCTAGAAATAGAGGTCACTATTCCAAGTGTGTCTACAGAGGTATTGTGTGCAATGTCTTTTCAACCAGAACTATTAGAGAAAATAAGAAGATGTCAGGAGGAAGTTATGAGCCATGAACGAGACAGTTTGACAGGAGAAGAGATAGGGAGTCAAAAGGATGATAAAGGGATATTAAGATTTTCTTCCAGAATATGGATACCCAATGTAGCCGAGCTGAAAGATGAAATTCTTCGAGACGCTCACAACTCTAGATATTCAATTCATCCCGGGAGTACGAAGATGTACAGAGACTTAAGAGAAAACTTTTGGTGGCCAAGCATGAAGAAGGAAATTGCAGAATGGGTAAGTAAATGTTACACTTGCCAGCGAGTTAAAGCAGAACATCAAAGGCCCAGTGGATTGATACAACCATTGGATATTCCAGAATGGAAGTGGGAGCATATAGCGATGGATTTCGTAGTTGGATTACCGAGGACCAGGGCGAATCATGATGCTATTTGGGTTATTATCGACAGATTGACGAAGTCAGCGCATTTTCTTCCTATCAACGAAAGATTCTCAATGGATAAATTGATTCGGTTATATCTTAAAGAAATTGTGACAAGACACGGAGTTCCAGTATCCATAGTTTCAGACAGAGATCCTCGATTTAACTCAAGATTTTGGAGAAGTTTTCAAGATTGTCTCGGAACGAAGCTGAACATGAGTACCGCGTATCATCCGCAGACAGACGGTCAAAGTGAAAGAACGATTCAGACTATTGAAGATATGCTAAGGGTATGTACACTAGATTTTGAAGAGAGTTGGGACGAGCATTTGCCATTAGTTGAATTCTCCTACAATAACAGTTATCATGCCAGTATTGGAATGCCGCCTTACGAAGCTTTGTACGGGAGAAGATGCAGATCTCCAATATGTTGGGAAGAAGTTGGTGAAAGAAAGATTTTGGGTCCAGAATTAATTCAACAGACGAAGGAGAAGATAGAACTCATTCGGAAAAGATTAACAGCAGCTCAAGATCGTCAACGCAAATATGCTGATCCTACCAGAAAAGATATGGAATTTGAAGTTGGTGAAGCAGTGCTATTAAAGGTCTCACCTTGGAAAGGTTTATCAAGATTTGGGAAGAAAGGAAAACTGAGTCCGCGTTATGTTGGCCCTTTTGAGATTTTGAAGCGTGTAGGAAAGGTCGCTTACGAATTAGCGTTACCACCTCACATGCAGCATATTCGCAACGTGTTCCACGTGTCAATGTTGAAGCGTTATTTTCCTGATTCGAATCATGTGATAGAATATGAGCCAATCGAGATCCAGCCAGATTTGTCTTTTGTAGAGCAACCAGTGCAGATTTTAGATAAGAAAGAAAGAGTACTTAGGAATAAGTCTGTATCTTTAGTGCGAGTCTTGTGGAGGAATCCCAAGGTTGAAGAGTCAACTTGGGAGCTGGAAAGCGAAATGCGATCCAAGTATCCTCATTTGTTTTCTTAGGCTGATTCTGAGGACAGAATCCTGTTAAGGGGGGAAGGATGTAATAACCGGGAAAATTATGTGAATATTTTATGTTAAATAAATAAATATGATGTGTTTTACAAATTTAAAGTGATTATTGCCATGATATATTTACGGTATAGCTGTTATGTGTGCTTCTGTGCGGGCCAGAAAATTTTTCGATCGATTAAGATATGTTTAACTGCAATTATATGACTTCATCTGCAATCGGGGCGCATATTTATTAGCAACTTTATTAAGATACTCGTTTTATTTTATTTTACGCGTGTTTCAATGCATTTTATGTGTTATCGGGTTTTCTGGTAATTTAGGGATCGTTCCTGTTTTTCAAAAAAAAAAAAAAATAAAATCAATGGACCGGGACCCCACCGGGATGTTAAAACCCACAAAATTTGTATTCGTATTTTTTATAAAATTAAAGATTCCTCAAATAGTTCGTGTTTTCGTATTTTTGGATTATTCATAATTTTCGGGGAATTTTGGTATAAATGTTGTTGTTATTTACAAATAATATTTAATAATAAATTATTAGATCCGGGCTTGTTATTTTTAAGTGCGAGATAGAAGAGTACCGATTTGTGATTTATTGGGATTAATTACACATGTATAAGTAACCTTCATGTTTATCTATATATATATATATATAAATATAAATAATGAATAAGCAGATAAGGTCGGTTTCTTCTTCTATTTCATTTATCTGATTAGAAGAATTTGAGAACTCAGTTCCCAAAAATCAATTCAAAGAAGGAGATTTATCAGTTCGTTCGTAGCAATCAACATATCAAATTAAAGCCCTGATCGAGGCGATCATTTTGATATCGAGTTCATCGATTAAGGTCGAGTATTTCGCATAATCGATTGTTCTTCAAATTCTTAAAATTTGGAACTTTCATGTTCTTTGATTTTGAGATGATTTTGTTGCCCAATTAAGTATCCTGATAGCCCCTAGAATCGAATCATGTTTTCGTTGGTATCATTCGACTGCAAAACCTACTAAGTCGAGTTAATTTTATAAAGTTTCAATTTTGTTCTTCAATTACTTAGTTTTTGATTGTTTGTTTGTGAGTTTAGATGTTTGTATTGAATTGTATTCGTCTCGGGCATCAGTTTGATAGGTGATTTGTAGAGATTTGGTTGTGTTTTTGTAAAAATCGGAAATTGCCCTGTTTTTCAAATCAATTTTATGTTCTTATCAGTGATTGATAGGAGATATGGTTATAGGGAATAGATTATTCGTAGCGTAAGCTTCATTTTCATATGTACTACGTTGAATTTGGTTCCGTTTTCTGAAAATCCGAGTTTTTGTCGGAGTTGGGTTAAGTTCGTCGGACTTTGATCGGAAGTTGACTGGTTTTTGGATTGTGGTGATGATTTAAGGTTGTTTAAAACGTGATTGTGCTGCTGTGTTGTTGTGGACTGTTTTGGCATCGAAACCGGAACAAAACCGTAGGAATATATGAGTGAACGGAACTCCCCGGATAATTCCGAGGTCACCGGAATAGTCACCGGTTTCTGGGTTTCCCAGAAATCCGGCGATTGTTCTTGGGAACCCGGATTAATCCGGCTGACCCATTTCCAAACCCGAAAGCTGACCCGCCTTTGATCTTTTATTCCCCAAAACTGAACCTTAAAACTTGTTTCTGTTATTTTCTTTTTACTTTTATCCCAAAAATTCATTTTCTTATTTTTTTTAAAAAAAAAAAATCATTTAATTTGTTTTCAAAAATCATTTAATAATTATTTTAAATACCAAAAAAATTATTTTCTTTAATTATTTTCAAAAATACAATTTGATTTAATTATTTATAATTCATTTTAGTTAATTATTTATAAATTTAATTAGTTGATTAAAAATCAATTAATCAATTAATTTTATTTATAAATAGTTAAATAAATGTAAATTATTTATAATTAATTCAAATAATTCCTAAAAATTATTTTTAGGTTTTAAAAATTATATTTTGGTATTTAAAAATCAGTTAATATTATTATTAATTGATTTAAATCTATTTATTCCTTATTTTATTCATAATAATTAAACCGTTCGTCCGTTTAATACGAAACGAACGCGTACAGACTCAGAAAAATATTGCGCTTCCAATAAAAATACTTTTGAGACCTAATTTCTTTTGTATTGCAATGTCATTTGGTTTGTGTATCAGTTTGAGTCGGTATTTGGTCGGTAAATGCTAATATTGACCTAATTTTCATTCTTAACGCACTGAGACGTACCTTTTAATGATCTGACTTATGTGTTACATGAAATATGTGAGTACGTGTTATACAAATACCATGATTACGTGTTACGTGATATACATGCTATCTGTTTCAGTTTTAAAATACCATGCTAGTTATAAACGATCGGGTAGATGTCAAGACGTATAGTTACGTCGATTGAATTTAGTTCTGTCAATTAAGATAGTCCTTTTGTTTATAGAATCGAGTAGCAAGGAGTGCAGTCAAGTGTTAGACGAAGATAATAGCCATCAGTTAGAAGCAGAGTTAAAGTAAGAGGTTATTGAGCATACCAGGCAAGTACCCCTAACTTCACTTATTGTTCAAGTGACGTTTATTTTGAATTATATTATGCAAGTACCTCTATCTTCATTTATCATTCAATTGATATTGACTCTGAACTTTATTCTTTCGATTTCCATACTATTCTAAGTTCAGAATAGTTAAACGTTTTATATATTTCGCTATAAATCACTCTATACAGTGGAACATTGAATTGAGATTAGCGAATAACTAATTATTCTAGTTATTTCGCCATCGATTGTTGAGATAACTCTGGACCATGAGAAATGGGGAGTTATATGGTTAAGGATGTCCTTTGATTCGGCTCCTTTGATCAAAATGTTTTATGGATTGGATGAATGCGTAAGTGACCGGGACGGACGGTCCAGCGGAGGGCTATTTCTACGTGTTATATGAAATATTATGACACCATTTTGCCACAGGCAGGTATATTGCCTTTTTAATTGAGTACTCGTATTTTGGGGACATGTTTCTATGAATCATGACCTTGTGCTATCACACGGGCTGATCAGCATGTGATAGTACGTCCGTCGGAGTTAGATTCCAATCTAAAAGTTATCGTTTATTGTTGATAGTTTGTGAAGCTTTTATTAATGATCAAATATTACTGCTTTTATTCTTTTGTTCAGTTATTATTGGAATGTGGTTTATCATTTCAAGTACATTTTATATTGCTTGCTGAGCATTTCTTTCGCTCATACTTGTTTATCAATCTAATCTTTCAGCTAAGCCAGAGCAAGCTTGAGATCCAGGTTTGGTCAGAAGTCGAGTGTTTGTAAATAGTGGTGTGTATTCCAGGTAGACTGTTTTGGGATGATTGGATAGTCTAGAGGTTTGTAATAAAATTTGAATAATCTGTAAGACTAATTAGACTTATGGTTTGTAATAACACTTGATTTGTAGTAGTGCCTGTTCCATACTATAACCTGTGATCGATCCAGTGCAGGTAAAGGGGTCGTATTTATTATATTATTCCGCTGTGATTATTTTATTATAATTTAGTGGCAAGTGACCCCCAAATCTAGACCCCGGGTTTGGAGGGCGTCACACGGAGTCATAAATCCTCGAATGAATATTCAAAATAATATTCATTAAATAAAATAACGGAGTCATAAATCCTCGAATGAATATTCAAAATAATATTCATTAAATAAATAAAATATAGTTATCGAATAAACCTTATTCGATTAATAGTTTGGAAAACTATATCAATATATATATATAAATATATATATATATATTATACTCGGGAATATCGACTCCCGGTTTAGAAAAATGTTCACCTTTAGATCCCCTATACTAAGGGTATACGCAACTACTGCTTATCTCTAGCATAGGTATTATGCAACTATAAGCATTAAAATTAACAGATAGATAACCAGATTAGGAAACAGACATGCATATATATACCATCTCAGCATGCTTCAATATATCGCAAAATTTGCTATTTAACCAACATGCATCTATCACAAGATAATGCATATACATATATACATCACCACAATAGTATAACAGGTAGAAAACTTGCCTGAGTGCTCCCAGATAGACTTAAGCTTAGAGTGGGTCCGATAACCTATAAACAACAACATAAGTTGGAATTAAACCCCGATCGCTTAAGAAACTAGACTTTAACCAATTGAACCCTAATGTTCGCTTATGGTCACTCCTACACTTAACGAATCACCTAAGTCGTTCGAGTACCCTCGGCTCCACCATTTTTAATAAATTAACCATTAAGAGTGTTAAGGCGATTCTTTTACGAGTACCTTACCAACTGCCTAATCCACTTAACATAATTGTTTCATATCCCAATTATTCATTTAAAGTCCTTAACCAAGGTTTCAAAGTAAGGCGAGGGGAAATGGTTCGTTCGCGAAATGACGTTACTTAAAACGGTCGTTTCTCCTAAACCGTACATCGGATTCAAGCGTACCACATATCAAAACGAAGCTCGTAACATGAACTATCTAATCATGGCAGTGGTCAAAACCTAACAGTGAGTTCATGGGTCCTGATGTTATGAACAAAAACAGTCTAGGATAATCGGATATTACGACGGCTATGTTTACGCGATTACCAAATTTGTACAACTCCAAATCAATCCACAATCAACCCACAATCAACATTACAACCCAAAATCCGTCCAAACCTCACCACATCAGTCTATTACTTCATGTTATAACCAACTCATTCAATCACAACAAAAACTACTAACCATATTATGGTTCACTAACTAATAACCAAGATTCAACCATCAAAATCTCTACAAATTCAACCAAACTTTAAATAAACAAGCATCATGCTTCGCATATACTATATCAATCATAACCTTTCCTAAATACTCAAAACTAAAGCTAGGGTTTGGAGTTTATACATCCTTGAAGCTTCTTAACACAACACAAGAGCTTTGAATGCCTAAAGAACCTTGATCCTTGCTTGTATAACTTTAAACTTTCATAAAAATTCAAGAAAACTAAAGTTATATTTTTGAAAGTTACTATTCACCATCTTCTTCCTTGAATTATTGGAAGAGATTGTGAAAGATTTGAAGCTTAAACTTATAGGATATCCATATCTATGTACAAGGAACCTTAGATAACTACCTCACTAATTAACAAGGTTTGGATCTTGAATTTTGGAATTTTCCTCTTTGAAAAAGAAGAAAAGCCGAGAGCGCTTCTTGAAAATGGAAGTGTTTTGTGTTTCTTGATGTTTATGATTTGTTTTGGCTTGGTTGAGGTTGTTTTGTTTGTTAATTACTTTTTACTATGGTAACTTTTGCATGGCCAAGAATCAAACAACAACACACTTCCTTTTTGTCATGCTTATGTCACCTTTCTTATGTCATCTTGTTACACTTGTCTTCCTCTTGTTGGTGTGATGACATCATCATCCACTAACCGCTTGATTAACTCCTAATTACTTGGCTAATGACCGCTGATCTGTTATGCGGTTCGCTTAACTTTTGTTTTCGTTTATCGTTTGAGGGATCATACCCGGGATCTTATTACTTAGGTTTCCTTAACCTTTCTCAATACATTATATTCCTTTTATGATCACCTCTTATAATCCTTGAATTTAAATCCTTTTTATTCTGTTACCTTATACTCAATTCTTTCTGTATCTGGTAGATTTCCTGGAAAAAATCAAAGTGTTCGAATTTGGATTCTGACAATCTTTACATACACTTATATATCATACAGGGTACTAATAAGATCTCATAATAACAATAAAAGAACCCCTATATAGTGTGGCATGAAAAGTTTTCTTATTCAGCATTATCCGCAAAATCACTATTCATAAGGGTTTCAAAAAAATTCCAAAAATTGGGGTTATTACAGTCGAGGCCACATAATTTGGCAGTGTTCTGTATGCCATCGAATCGCCGGACTATCGCCGGAAAACGCCCCGTCGGCGCCGGATTCTGGGCCGGCCGGCGGCTGTTCTTGATCAACCCAGTTGTCGACCTGTTGACCCGATGCCATGACCCGGTTTCGATCCCGTTAAAACCCAAATTCATTCCCCAATTTCTGTTTTTGATTTTCTATAATTTAGTTTTAATTTTATAAAATAGAAAAATCAGTTTTAATAAATTCTAAAAATCTAATAAAAATTAGTTTTAAATTCTGAAAAATATTATAATTAATTTCTAAATTAATTTATTAATTTAAAAATTCGAAATTGATTATTTATTTAATTATTTAATTATTTAATTATTTATCTATTTATTTAATATTTAATAATTAAGTAATTAATTAATAAATAAAGGTTAAATAATCGAATAATGTGATTAAAAATTCGATAATTGGTTGAATAATACGAGTAACTCGTAATTATACAAGTAGTATTTCAATAAGTTGGAATTAGTATTCGAGCGGTAGTTTATTTATTCGAAGAATATTGTGATAATGATTTGTATCGAATAATTAATCACAGATGATCGATCTAATTGTATAATTGATAATAATTTGTGAATAATTGTACTAATTTGTAATTAATTCTAATAATTAAGGATTAATTATTTTAAATGCAATAAATATTAAATAATTATTTAAAAAAGATAATTAAGGTTTATTTAAATATTATTTATTTATAATTGATTATTAATTAATTAAATCTTGTTTATTGCGTAATAATTAAACCGTTAGTCCGATTTGAGTAAAACGAAGACCCTTAGACTCAGAAAAATGAAACGAATCCATTAAAAATAATTATAAATCATAATTTCTTCTGAAAGTGAGTTATCTTATGGTAGTTAATTGTTTGTAGGCCCTAGTAGGGATCGAATCGAGCCTAATAAATCCCGAAGAATTATAAATCGAACCAAATAGTGTTTGTTATTACAAGTATAAATCTCGTATCGATTCTAAAAATAATTAAGAGTCTAGTATACTATCTATTGAAAGCACTTTATGGATTAAGCAAGTACCTAGATCCTGGTATAAAACTCTGTCAAAGTTCCTTTTATAAAATCACTTCACTAAAGGTACTTTTGACAAAACTCTTTTCATTAGAAATTTTAATGGCTCTAGCATACTTGTTCAAATATATGTAGATGATATAATATTTGGCTCTACATATGATAAGCTTTGAAAAAAGTTTGCCAAATTGATGCAAAGCAAATATGAAATGAGCATGATGGGAGAACTAACTTAATTTCTTGGTTTACAAGTTAAGCAAGTTAGTGATGGAATATTCAGCAGTCAAACTAAATATATTTATGATCTATTAAAGAAGTTTGATCTAATAGATTGCAAATCTGTAAAAACTCATATGGCCACTGCCACCAAACTTGAATTGAACATAAATGGAAAGTTTGTGGACATTTCAAGTTATAGAGGTATGGTTGGCTCACTTTTATATTTGACAGCTAGTAGGCCAGATATAATGTTTGTTACATGTCTTTGTGCTAGATTCCAAGCTGATTCTAGGGACTTTCACTTAGTAGCTATCAAGAGAATTTTCAGATATCTCAAAGGGATACCAAAACTTGGCATTTGGTACCCTAGAGATTCTAGTTTTGATCTAATTGGTTATTCTGATGCAGATTATACAGGTTACAAGATTGACAGAAAAAGTACAATATGGACAAGTCAATTTATAGAAAATAAGCTAGTGTCCTGCTTTAGTAAGAAAAAAAACTCAGTTTCTACTTCTATAGCTGAGGCTGAATACATTGCCGCTGGCAGCTGTTGTACACATATTCTATGGATGAGAAATCAATTGTTGGATTTGTTAGAATATAAGATCCTGGAAAGGGCCATTCTCCAATACCTTGAGGTTTTAGAGTAACTGGTTCCTTAATATTGTATCGGAGCTCAGGCTGCAGAGGACTCAGGTTCGATCCCTGCCACACCTAATATTTCTCACAATTTATCATGGACACAAAGAGAAAATTAATGCCCCAAAAATGGGCTCTCGGGTGAGGGGGAATGTTAGAATATAAGATCCTGGAAAGGGCCATTCTCTAACACCTTAAGGTTTTAGTAATATCTCATGAACATTACAAGTATTTTGTAACTTTCATTGACGATTTTTCTTGTAATACTTGGGTATTTTTTCTTCGATATAAAAGTGAGGTCTTTAATGCATTTAAAACTTTCCATGCTTTAATCGAAACATAATTTTCTTCAAAAATTAGAATTTTGCAATCTAATTCGGGTGGTGAATATACATCAAACAAATTTCAATCATTTCTTCAAAATTATGGAATCATATCATAACGATCTTGTCCATCAACTCCACAACAAAATGGTGTTGCTGAGAGAAAGAATTATCATCTTCGTGATGTCGTTCGAACTCTCCTCACTGAGTCTTGTGTTCCACCTCAATTTTGGTGTGAAGCTTTGTCCACTACTATTTATTTGATAAATAGATTACCATCTCCCACCTTAAAGAATGAATCTCCCTACCTTCGTATATATAAAGATGAACCAGATTATTCTAATCTTCATATTTTTGGATGTGTTTGTTTTGTTCATCTTCAGCCATATGAAAGGAATAAACTTACTGCACATTCTGTCAAATGTGCTTTCTTAGGATACAGTGGCACCCAAAAAGATTTTCTTTGCTATGATCCTAATACCCGTCGAATTCATATGTCTAGAAATGTAATTTTCTTTGAAAATCAGCCATTGTTTAGCACACAAATGACTTCTCAGCTCCCATCAATAGCTATATTTCCTCATTTTCTCGAGTCATCAACCCCAACACACAGATTTAAACCAGTTCATGTTTATAATAGAAGCACGTCTCCCATTATAGCTCCTACGACTCTTTTGGACGCACCTGATCCTGTTACTTCCTGTGATCCACTTCCTGTTCGGAGAAGCTCTAGAAATTCAAAACCTCTCGACAGGTATGGTTTTACAAATCTAGTAGCCATGTCCAGTACTTTATCTCCCATCTCTATTCCCACTTGTTATAAACAGGCAATGGAATAACCTCAATAGTGTGCTTCCTCTCAATTATCTTCCAATCTTTGAGGCACCTCAAGTAAGCCAGGTAAACATCTCTGTCTCTATCTCATCCCAACCTTAAGTTTCTTTACCTTCAACAGTGGCTATGGAATCTGTGTCAGTGACCAAACAGATTCCTACCCAAGCCACTAAACCAAAAGTTTCCGAATCCAAAACAAAGAAACACACCTCTAGTGTCTCTCAAAAGACACCATTTGTAAAAACCACCAAAGCACATGAAGGGAGTGTTCAAGGTGGTGAAAAAGGTGAGGGAATGGGTGAAAATCAAAGAAGCCCCAAGGATAAGGAGGGTGAGGTCAGTGTAACCCAAGCTAGCCATATTATAGTCTCCCAAAAGACTGTAGTGCTATAAATGGAAATTAGCACATCTCTAGTTGCATCCTCCCAAAAGGATGTGACTATTCGAATAAGCTCCCAACCAAGAGAACAGAACAAAAGGGGTATGGACACTAAAGATCTACCTCAAACTTATATTATAAAGAAGAAAGCTAATCCCAGAGGGGAGTCACAGGGTGCACACATAGTGCAAACTCAAGTCACTGATTTGGTATTTGCACATTCTCAAATTCAGCTTGATGTGGCCCCAGTAAATGTGGAGTCACATTCCCACTCTTTAACAATCGAAACATATCAAACACATAACTCTCCAACTACATCTCTTGATGTAGACATAATTTCCACATCAATTCCTGATTCTCCATCTCTTAAAATCATGAAGAAGCCCCATACTCAAACAAGTGATCATCATCTAATTAATGATTTGTTGGATCACTTGCCAATTCTTTCTCAAACTGTTGAAGAGTCTGTGCACCAAAATTTAAAATCAATCTCCATAAACTCAACAATAGTTTCAACCTCTATTCCTCTTATTTATTCTTGATCAATGGATATCCATCATCCGTTGATAAGTGATTTTCCTTCAACGAATATGCTTCACATCAGTTATCCGTTGATAGTCACAATCACACCTTCAACGACTATTTCACATCCATTGATAGTCACTGCTAAAACATGTGATATTTTAAATCTATTACAAGTGCAGATGACTTGGTGGTTGTCCAATCACTTCTAGGATTGGGGGAAGGGAGTGAACTGAGTGAGAGGCTGGGTTGCTCCCAGGCAAAAGGAGAGGCTGAGAGTTCAATAATGCACACTATTTCTTCCAGTATGGAAAAAGTGAGTGAGAGGAATTCCACCTTAGTAGGTGAAGTGAGGGTGTGAGGATTATGAACTAGATGGAGCCCCTGATGCAAGAATATAGAGAAAATGAGACAAAAGCAGGTGTTTAAGGAATAAGGGTGGCAGCCATTGCTAGTGAGTCAATGGATGTTAATAATGCTGAAAAGAAAAGACTATATCAGCAAGAATACAGAGTTATTATAGATTTTATTTCCTTGAATACTGAGACATTTACTCATCCTGGTACAGCCTATCAAACACTGGATGTTCAGGGCAATGAGGAGGCAGAGAGGACATTAAATTTAGTTCACATAACTGAATCAATGCGAAGGGCCAAAGATGCAATTTCAACCATGCCTCCTATAGCTGATGCGGATTCTGATTTTGGAGCTGATGATGATGAGTTTGATGAATAATTTGATGAAAAAAGTGACATGGACATAGGGGATATGCAGGCCCGAGTTCTATAACAGATACTCCTGATTGGATTTTAAGCAATGAATGTAGCTCTCATCACTTCAACTCTAGATTTTTCAAGCGCATCAATCAAACTCAAGCAGCTCTAGATGCTACTTCCAATGCTGGTACAAGGGCCATTTTTCAAGTACATCTAGAGTATCTACAACTCGACAAAATTCAACAACTCAAACAGGCTCTAGATTTGGATGACCTCAAATTATCAATTGATAAAGTCAAACAGGACTTGTATACCAAGGTGGATGAGAAGCTTCCTAAAGCCACCGTAAGGAAGCTACAGCTAAAGCTAAGGAAGGAAACTAATCAAGCAAGAAAAGTTGAGGCCTTGGATACAAGAATGTCAAATGTTGAAGATTCCCTGTCAAGGATATTTTAAGGTCAAGAAACCTAAACTCAGTTGCTCTAACAACTAGTGACTACATAAACTTCAACTTCTACACTTCAACTTGATGATAACAAAAAGGGGGAGAAGAATGTGCATATTTAAGTCTCAAAGGTAATAGTTCCTTATATTACTTTTCCAATGCCACCAATAAAGGGGGAGTTGGACAACCTAGACCTCATCAATCTAGCTACAGCTGAGTTGGAACTTAAAGAGAAGAAAAAGAAGATATATGAAAGAATTGCTTAAGTATTTGGCTCAACTGCAAACCAATCAAAATCTGTGAAACACATCACACTGTTGAGGTCATTTACATTAGGAAATGGAGAAACATCAATCTCAAATGAACTTAAGCCCATTGCGGTGCTCAAGCCTAAATATAACGACTCGTATATTTTTGTATTATTTAAAAGTGCAATTGTTGAATAATTCAATAAATAAAATATGTGTATTGGGTCTGTCATCTGTGTGTTGTCTTGTTAATATTTATGTTTGATTATTGGTGTACTGGGATTATTTGGGTAATTAATTATTGAGCCGTATTATTTTGCTTTCACTTTTAAAAGTGGTTTTATAGCAGATTATTGTTTATATGGTTTTATAATTTCAATAATTATTTTTTTGGGATTTTATAAAATTTAGAAATCAATATTTCATTAATTATTTATCCTTAATTAATTTTCTGATTTCATTAATTTGTAAATTCAGTATTTAATTCCAAGATGCTTCAAAAATTACGAAACTCGTATTTTATTAAGTTTGGAATATTTTGATAATTATAAAATTATTTTGGAAATTTTTCGGATTAAATTCACCCGTGCGTTGGTTCGTTTAATCGTTAAGTGCGGGTATATTGCGCCGATTCAAAAATGCTTTAAAAATTATGAAAACTTTATTTTATTAGTTTTTGATTATTTTGGAAATTTTAAGATTAGTTGGAAATTATTTTGATTTGTTTTTATCCATAACTTATATCGTTAAATTTCCATTAAAGGGACAGAAACCAGTTTTTCGCAACAGGGGTACGTGTCAAAAACATTTTATACGTGTTCAGTTTTTATGATATCACAGACCCGTGGCTTTGTTAAAGCAATTCTCTTTCCTTTTTTCTCCAGTAAACTCAATCTCTCTATCTCTGTTAATCTCTCTCTCTCTCTCTATCCTGTCTCTCCCCTATCTGTTCGCTCGAATCTATCCCGTCTCTTCAGTTTCCCCTCTGTTTCTCTCCCCTTCTCCCGTTTCTTCCCTGTTGCTGTCGTTCTGTTTTACCGCCGCCTAGTTCCGGTGAGGCTTGGTGGTTCGATTAGTTCTATTTGGTTATATATAATGTGTATGTATATATGTGTTCGTGTGTGTGTGATACTATAGTGTGTGCGCATTTTCTATGTATCGTGTGTGTGTGGCCGGTGTTTTTGGTCGCCATTGATCCCCAATTTCCGGTTGTTGTTGTGGCTGTCATGTTCCCTTTTTCGTTTCTACGCGTGTGTCGCGTGTGGCTGTTGGTTTGCTTTTTAATATTATTTATTTAATTTCTCTGCAAGAAATTTATTCGAGTAATATTCGTGATATAAAATATATTTTCGTGCGGTAAATGATTTCTAAATAATCGATGGAATTTTTGCATTGGAAACCTGAAATTTAATCGGGTACCCGCAAAATTTTGCCGCCGTCGACGATGAGCCTCGGCGAGTCGACGGTGGACGGTGATGATTTTTATCTGAGTCTTAAATTTATAAAACAAATAAATTAGTTCGTATAATTATTTTTCGGAACGTAAATAATAATGTAGTTTTAAAAGTTGTATTGAGGCGTGGATTAAAAAATGTGATTTGTTGGGAATTGGACGTCGATTATGTTTCGATGGGTAGTCCTATAAATAGAGGAGTCGCTATCCAAATTTTCCGAAATTTATTTTAGCTACGAGAATACTAGTCGAGCGTGTATATTTGTAAATAAATATTAAATGAACCCTGATTGTTACGTGTATTATATTACTTCGTATAAGTACGAGTCGAGAATTGCTATCGTTGGGGTAAAGTGATTAGCGAGGATATGTCAAGCATAACTCGTCGTCTAACATAGGATATTTCGATTCTGTAGGTTCAAGTCGAAGGACTCGAAAATTAAAGTCGGTTTAAAGTCGAGCTAGTGTATACTTAAAAGGCTTCGTAAGGCAAGTACCCCTGAACAAATCTTTTATAGTTCATTAATATATGAATAGCTGTTGATTTAAATTACGTAGTGGAACAGAACGTTTTAAGTTATGTATCCCCCGTATTTGAAAATTATCTTATTAAAATAATGTTTTGGGGAAAAGTAACTTCTGAAAATGGCTATCTCTAAATTATGAATAAAATCTGAAAGGTTTTGGAAACTGGATAAACGGATCATATATTGGATGGTTGCGTAAGAGGCCTGTAACGGCCCAACGGGTTTGCGTAAGAGGCTAAGTTGGTTACATGCTCAATTTGAACTACTTAGTCCAGCGTGGCAGAGACCTAACTAGTCTCTGAGTTCCGAAACAGGTTTGTGGTGGGATAGACTGATCAGGTGTCCCTAGGATTCGTCCAATATATATCTGATTTTGGTTGATGGTTCCCGTTATGGAACAGATGACTTTATGGTTCCTGTAATGGAATAGTGGATTTAGAAATGAAAATAGCAAGCTAAAATTAGACTCTGGTATTCACACAGCACACATCTGATGATACGTTTTACAGAGCATGCTAGTTATTGATATCCAGTTTATAATTTTTGTTCCTATAACTGTTTTCATAAACTGCTTTACTTATTATTCATATAGTGGTACTATTGAGCAATTGATTGCTCACCCTTGCAGCTTGTTTTGTATATATATACATTGCAGATGCCTAGAAGACCCATTCGACCCAGTCAGCGTAGAGTCCCAGTCCCTCCCGGTCCCGTCTCCTCAGAGGTAGTTTGTATCAGATCAACTGTGGTCTGATGAGTTATTGAATAAGTTAGCGTGTCAGACTTTTTAATATATGATTGTGTAATAGTGAGTAGCTTAAATCATACTTGGACCTGGATTGGATCTTGGATTTGGGGTCGCGTTAGTATATTAATATTAATCTTGTAGTTTATGTTTGTGGTTTGTTATGTTTAGTGATGTCAACTCCTGACCCTGGGGATGAGGTCGTCGCACTAAACCTTCAACTTTTAGGTTTTCAAGGAAACACCCAATGCAGCTAGATTATTTGCCTCACAGGCCTGATGAATGGAAACTTATGGGCAAAACAATTGCTAGCTACTAGACAACTAAGGATGCAGCTTTGAGGAATAGAATAGCAAGAATCTATGGACATAGAGAAATGATCTGTGAAATGAGTGGGCATCTTCACTTTGTAGAAGCAAAGAAAGAGGAAGACATGGAAAGAAAAAACAGGCTCAAAAGAAGATTGAGAAGCCTGCTACTAAATCTGAACAGAAAATGGCTAATAAGAAATAAGAGAAGCCTGAGTGGGCAACAGGAAAAAGGGTAAAGGTGAGAGCAAAGAAGACAAGCAAAGTTTCATAAAAGGAGAGTGAGCCATCTCAATCTATTCCTACAAGTCAACCAACTATGTCCATTATGGAAACAGCTGAAATCAAGTTTAATCCTGAGGTAAACTTTCATGGTGAACCAATAGTGCCAAAAGATTAACCTATCGATTGGGATAGTTTACCAATTCCTGATTTAAACATACCTTTACCAACCAAAAAGAGAACTCCAAGAAGGAAGAAAAAGCTATCCCTACTTTCAACCAAACCCATCTCAAAACCACAAAAGCCTACTGTCAACAAGATGATCAACTCTACATCTGTGACATCAAAGAATTTTTTGACATTCAACTCTTTTTGTAATAACTCTTCCAGAAAAATTGGTCTTCAGATACAAGGGTAGTAATGAGATAATGTGGCCATTCTACAGAATTATTTAGGAAAGCTACAGTGTCTTAGTCAAAGTATTTTCTGCAATGAAGAAGGACTTTGGATTTACAAAGGTTTTCAAGTTAGAAATACACAAGAAAATAAGTCAAATCAGACAAAGCTGGAGAGATCCTAGTGCACTACCAATGGTTCTAACTATTCCAAATACTGGAGATAGAGTGCACATGAAACATTATTGGATTATGGAGTTCAGAGATGAGAACTGTGTCAACAGATTTTTCAGACTTTAAGACCAGCTTAAAATTTTAAGTAATGAAACTCTTAAAGAAATGCAGGAGATGCTGGACATCAATGAAGAAAATGAAGCTGAATTTTACAGACAAATCCAACTCCTGATTGAGGAAAATAATGAAAAATTGTTAAAGAAGATAAGGGAATCAAGGAAAAGGAAACAATATGCTCAGTCTAGAGGAGTACCTTGATAATGGCATGCAAACTTTTTTAACCTTCTTTGTACATTTCAATTATAATGTAGCATTGTACAAATTGTCTACTTTTCAATGTATTAATTTTATAGGGTGTTTTATCATCAAATCAACCTGAATTTATGCCTACAATTCCATTAAACATAAATTGGGGGAGATTGTTAGGAATATGTTGTAGTCTTGATGATAACTCACCAAAATACCTTAAGTAGATCTAGTAAGTATCATTTTGTAGATTCAACGGATAACCACTATAATATTTGGGATATAACGTGTAATCATCTTTGTTAATAAATAAATATTATATGATTATTATATAAATTTTGGTGAATTATCTGTTAATTGGTGTATGTGTTTGGATGTTTATATGTGGAAAAATTTGAGAATTTTAATTTTATATGTCTAAAATAAAGTATAGATAATTTTTATATTTTTCTATTAATTTATATGATGTTATATGATTTTATAAAGGATTTATAGATTTAATAAATAATTTCTCAAATTAATTATAAATTATTTTGAATAATCGGGAATCGTCCAACTTCAACCATTTTTACGTCTTTACAACACGGAAGTCTCGGGAAAACTCCTTTCTAACCGAATTTGATTATTCCGAGCATTTTCCATGTTTTGACTTTTTCGATCCAGAGTACGGTTTTACCTGTGCAGTTCCCCGCGCAAATTTTACGATACAACTTTCGTTTCGGTAAATCGATAAAATCCGTTTTTTTTAGAAACATGATATTTTGATTAAACTATAATATTATCTTCTCGTAATTCGCGTAACCAAAGCGATGAGACCAAGACTTTATAAACAAAAGCCTGGTTTTGATAATTATCCTAAAACCGGTACCGAAAAACCGGTACCGAATTGGATCAGTTTTATTAATACTTAGCGATTAAGTATTTTATTTTTATATCCGACATGATCCAACGGGGTACAAATATTTCATAAATATAAATAGCCGTTATCGTAATTTACTTTATACATATAATCATAATTAAACAGTAGAATTATATAATTTCCAGAGTAAAACCCTGAAATTCATCAAATTCTTCATAATTAAACCAATAAACGAAGGCGTTAGCAAACTCAGATTGAAGTGTACGCGTAACCAAAAGGAAGGTCTTGACGTGTAGAATCGATTTCCAGAATCCATAACACTGCAGAAAGCACAGGTTAATTTCTGGAATTTTATTTAAATTTGAATTAATTTAAATTAAATGAGGAATTTTTGGGTTTGATGTTGTTTGTATGATTTGATGCTTGCATGTTATAGAGGATTGAATTCTGAATATTTTGGTATATCATAATAGTGATTTGGAGTTCAATAACATGTTCAAAATTGAGTTTGATTCTCTGTAAATGAAATTAGGATTCTTAATTTGTATGAATGTTTTCAATTGAAATTAGGAATTTTTGATTGAGGGGTTATTAGTGAAATTGATTGATCCCAAAGTGTAGATCTTGAAAATAGGAATCGATTGGTGGTGGTTTGGTAAACAAACGATACTGAAATCGAGCTGGCCGGAGAAAAAAGAACTCATCGCCCGACGAGTTCTCTTCGAGCTATTCCAACCAACTCAGGGGTTATTAGCTTGATGGTGAATTATAGAATAAATTTGGAGCTTGTTGTGGCCGGAGGATTCCGGGATCGTGTTCTCCGGCGAAACCCGACGTTTTCCAGCGAAGCCCTGTATAATTTACAGTTTAGTCCCTATAGTTTTGAAGATGGTGAAGTTAGGTCCCTGAAGTTTCAGAATTTTGCAAAAATAGAATTCATGTTTTAAAATTATTTAAGATTCATATTTTCTATTTATTTTAATTTCATAAAATGGTTTTTAATATTTAAATATTCCAAAAATCATTATTTTAATTTCAAAAATTATTTTTAATTCAAAAATAAATCTGAATTATATAATTACTTAATTTTAGTTAATATTTAATTATTTAATTGGTCAGTTAATTTAAATTTTAATTGATTAATTGATTTAATTAGTTATTAATTAATTTTAATTGATTATTTGATTAGATTTATTTATTTCCTTTTGATTTAAAAAATTCTGAAAAATAGTTTTGAACTTTAAAATATTATTCTAAATTATTTTCAAAGCTCGATAATAATTAAAAAGTTTGTTAGGTCACACACACACTGTAGAGGGGGTGAATACAGTGTATAGTATACTCAAATCGAACTTTAAGAACTTAAGTAACAGAAAACAAACTTTATTGAAACAATAAACTCTGTTACAGTATGGAACTGTTACTTCTCAGTGATGAACAAATATCACGAGAGCTGCTAGGGTTACAATGAATAATCTTCTCTAATAATGATAACACTTATAGTGTAAACCCTATGTCTGTGTTTATATACTACACAGTTACAAGATAATCACTAATTGATATGGAATATAATTCTGCTTCCTAAAATATATCAATCTGATATCTTTTCTTCCAAGTATTCCATTCTTCACGGAATTCCTTCTTCATGCATATCTCTTCTTATGTTTATCTCAATCTTCTTTCCTTTAATCAGCTACTGTCCTTATCTGATTATCCTTCAGCACTTAAGTTCTGATATCTATCTTCTGATGATTATCTCCTGATAACATACGTACTGATATCCTTAAGTCCTGACTTCCAGTATAAGTACTGATCAACAGTTAAGTACTGATTTATCCTTTTCAGTAAGATCTGAAAGCTAAACATAAAACATATTAGCCATGACATTATCAAATATATCTAACAATCTCCCCCAACTTGTAAATTAACATAATATACAAGTTTAACAGATATTTGATGATGTCAAAAACATTAAGTACAAATGCATGAGAATTAGATTAGATAACTACAACTTACAGTCCTTAAAGTTTTTACCAATTTCAACTTCTGATAACAACTTCAGTCTGTATAAATATCAGAATTTAAGCAGTTGTAGATCTTCGACTTGGCTTCTTCATTTTCTGATCTCTCTGATGTCAGGATTTGTTCTGAGATAGTTCTTCAACAAACATTTCTCAGCATATCTTAGTTCATCAATCATTCTCCTTTTAACATCTTTAAGCTCTGCAGTATCTTCACCAGTTTGAAAGATTGCAGCTCTGAGATCATTGATCTTTGCTTTTCTCAACTCCTGATCTAGTCTTATAACATAAGTTTTGTCAGACTCTAGATTGAATTCAAGTCCCTTAATACCAAGATATGTTCTGATATGTGCAGTATTAGGCTTCATATCAACAATATCACCATTGTGATCTCTGTACTTTGGAACATATATGCTGTCAGACTTAACAGAATAAAGCTTTTCTGTCTCTGAATCTGTTCTTTTAAGTAGTTTGCAGCAGTCCCTGTTATTCTGTCATCCACTTGAAGTAAGAAAAGTACATGCTCCAATTCTTCAAAATACTTCAATGGAATGGCATTTTGTCTTATATGATAAACCCTACCATCTGTCATGAAATACAACATGATGTATTCTTTCAAGTAGGTATGGTAAACCATCTGTACAGATTCCAGTTGATTCAATCTCTCAGGAGTTGCTCCAATACCTGGTTCACTCAAGGAAGTTGGATCATTGGTAGTGTTGTGTACTCTTCTTTCATCAGCACTTCCCAATCCAGTTTTATCTCTAGCTTCCTTTCCAGTAACTACTCTTGCTTCAAAACCACTTGCAGTAGTCTTCAAAGACTGAGTCTGTTTTGCTTTAGTGAATCCTGGTAGGAGTGTCTTTGATCTATTTTCTGATATCAAGTTAACTTGAGCTCTGTCAGAGGTTACTTGCTTCTTCTGAATATCAGAACTTACAATTACTTGACTCTGAACAACTTGAGCCATGTCAGAGGTTGTTTTAAGAACTTTTCTTGAAATCATCTTTTTCATCAGCAATTTCTTCTTCCTCAGGAGGTACATAAACCTTGATAGGTTCACCAACCTTTTCTTTACCCTTGGATCTTGGATCTATCTGTGGTTGTGATCTAGCCAATGTTGCTTCAGTATGTGTCCTTTCTTTGATCACAATGCCTTTAATTTTTGGAAGTGACTTTTTACCAGAATCTTCAGATTTAGATGTGACTTTCTCTGATTTAAGTCTGGCTTCTTCTTCCTTTAAACTTTCCAAGTCCATTCCTGTATTTTCTTGAAGAAATAATTGTCTTGACATTTCTTCATCAAGATCTAGAAGTTCATCAGAACTTATCCTTTTACCAGCAGCAGAACTTATTCTTTTACCAGTATCAGAACTTGTCCTGTTACTAGCTTGTCTTGATGTAAACCCTTTACCTTGACTATGACCGCTACCCATTCCAGAGTATCCTTGATCATCATTTCCATCATCCTTTCCTTGCAGTGTCTTGTTAGTGTTACATTTGGACTTAATTACCTTCTCCCCCTTTTTGGCATCAGTAGGTAGTAAAAGAGAGATAAGTAATTCCACTGAGGATTGGATTTCAGTAAGTTGAGATTGCTGAGAAGCTTGATTTGTCAGAATGTCATCAATCTGAGCTTGTTGTTTCTCTTGAGTTTTCTCAATATAAGCAATCCTGTCAATGGTAGGTTGAAAGAACTTTTTCTTATCAATTTTCCAAACTTGTTCTTGTTTGATAAAGTTCTCCTGTATCTTGTGTAGCTCTGCATGAGTAGTTGAATGAAGACCTTGTAGATGTTTAGTACTCAATGCAGTGACTCTAAGCTGGGTTTTAAAATCATCAGAATTTAACATTTCATCAGCTTTAGTCAAGTGCTCAGCAAGATGTAATGCATTTGGAACACATGAAACTGAGTTCCATTCCTTAGTCCACTCCTGACCTGTAGGAGTTTCACTCCAAGGTACTGGTGCATCCCTGATAACAAACTCCTTTACCAGTTCAGACTTAGGAAGAGTCGGTTGAGGAGTATGTCCTGAAGGACCTGCTTCATCAGCATCTACAGTTGGAGCAGCTTCACCAGTATCTCCAGCATTTGCAGCATCAGAACTTAAAGAATCAGTATCTTCTGATAAGACAATAGTGTGAGTAGCAGTGGAGGCTTCAGCATCCTCTAATTGCTGATCTGATACTAAGTTCTGATCAACAGCCATATCCTGATGCTCACCTAAAGTCTGATCATCAGCATCTTGATGCAGAGAAGGTGTTGTTGATAACTCTGGAGTTTGAACAGCATCAGTAACAGGTGTTGTGGAAGGATTATTTGTTGTTGGAGCTTCTAAAAGAAATACTTCAGACACAACCAAGTGTTGAACCTCAATATCAGCACTTGTGCCTGGATCAACAAGAGACACAAATGGTGAGTTAGCCTTGTCAGATACAGCTTCCTGAGATGGAGTTAATGGAGAAGAAGTGACTGGAGAAAATTCCTTGTCTGGTGAGATCAGAGATTCCTGATCCCCTTCCTTAGCTGCTTCCTCTTCATTATCTGAAACTGGCCTTTGTGCCCTCTGTTTCTTGTACTTCCTTGTTGATGTGGATTCCTTGGGAGTTTCAGGAACTATCATTCGTCTAAGCCTCTTGAGAAGCCTAGAACCCCCAATTTCAGAATCCTTCTGAGAAACCTCTTTCTCAGCTTCAGAAACAACAGGTTCTCGAGAAGAAACATGTTCCTCAGAATCAGATTCATCTCTCAATACAATCCTCCTTCTCTTTTGAGATGTTTGAGGAATAGTTTTTGTCCTCTTTGGCTTGGAGGATGAGGGTTGAGTAGAATGAGTGGTAGGTGCTGAGGATGATGGTTTTTGGGTGTTTGTGGTTGGTTGGAAATCAAAGTAAACAGATCTATAAGTATCAGGATCAGCATTTACTAGGATCTGTTTTACAGACTGAGGAATCTGTAATGGTCTAACCACATTTTTCTTAGTATCAGCATTTACCAGATCATTAAAATATCATTTTGCAACTCTAAAAGGTGGGGTTGAGGAATTGACTAATTGAGGTTCATCAGTACAAAAAGTATATAGAAGTTGACAGAATCTAGCAAAATAGACAATATTTCTATTCTCTGTCATCCTATCCCCAATAAAACCAATTATTCCAGTTTCAAAATCAAAATGAGTTTGATGAATAATAGCATACCCTATGTGCTGACTCAGAATTGGGATATCATCAAAATTCGAACATTTGTTCCCAAAAGCTTTGGTGATGTAGTCAAAGAAGAAACTCCATTCTCTTCTGATATTAGCCCTTTTTAACTGCCCAAGCTTTGCCAAACTCTTTTCATATCCCAAATCAGCCATTAACTCCTGAAGTGCTGATTCCTCTGGAGTTGAAAAAGTACAATTTTCTGGGAGATGTAGAGCTTTGCGTATTGTACCAGGAGTGACTACATAAGATGAATCACCCACTTCAAAAACAATACTGGGAGTGCCATGTTTACCACCATCATCAAAGTGCCCAGTCCGCCAAAATGTCAGAACTTGTTGACTCGAAAAGACTTCAGGCTGTGTTAATGCGTACCCAATCTCACTGTGTGCAAGAAGATCTTGCACAAAATGCAATTTAGATGGAGCTTCAGCATGATCAAGAATTGCAGCATAGTTGTTTGGAACAAACTTAGCTCCATCAATGATTAAATCCTTTGGTGCCATGTGAAAAAAAATAAGATTCGAGTATGCCTGTTAGGTATTTGAGATAATGTCTGTATGAAAAACCAACGTGAGAAAGAAGGAGAAAGAGAGTAAAAGAAAGGAGAGAGATAAAATATAAAGAAAATAAAAGATTAAAGAAATCTTCTCTCTGTTGTACTTATACTCTGAACAAAAATGTTACCGTTGGACACCTGTCAGACATGCAGTAATAACGGACAGTTACTGGGCTCGAGAAAACAGGAATCATTACTTACCCAGTTGCCTAGTTTCAAGAAAAAAACCGTTCCATTTATCAAGAGAAACAGTTTTAATTCAAAATTTAAACCGTTAGCACTGATTGAATTATTTTTCACTGCATCATTGAAATTCTGAAAATACATCACATGAAAATGACCAAGATAAATTAGATATGTAAGTGCTGAAAATGAATCAGAACTTAATATAAAACAAAAGTTATATGGTCATCAGAATATCAATCAGGATTTATCAACACAAGATAAAATAACTCAGAGACAAAATCTTGAAGTAAAAACAATTTTCATTAATATATCAAGACAATACATTTATGAAATGGAAATTACATCAATACTTATACAAGATTTTCCCTAAGCTTCTAATCCTAACATCAACAGCCTTAGTCCTAGCTAAGAAGCCTGACAAAGCTGATGATGAAGAAAAACAGGAAGAAGACGAGATTAAGTCATCTTCTTCTTCCTACTCTCGACAAACAGAATGGCGAGTCTGATGATTCGCTCTTGTTGGCGGAGAGCTTCCAGCCTTTCCTCCTCCAATCGCTCCAGATGGCGATGGTAGTCCATATAGAAGAACAGGAGGCGTGTCAGTACCTCCTGTGGGACAGAGTCCCATATCTCCTCAGGAATGGCTGTGACATGCCATTCCTGCTGCCACTCGGCACAACTTAGCTCCATATTGAAGGTTTGGTAGTTCAAAAACATGTTGTATCTGACCATTGTGTTTTTGAAAGAAAAAGGAGGATAAGTGTGTGAGAAGAATGTGATGGAAAGACTGATGTGAAGTGGTTGCTTATATAGACAAGAGAATGCCAGGAGACGCAAAGAAATTGAATGCTGACAGGTAGAATTAATTCTACCTCGTCTCCCTAGACTTTGAAAAAGAATAACATTCATTGGAAAGAGGAATCATGGTTTAAACCGCACAAGACACAAGAAACAGTGGACTGTTTAAGTACGAATACCATTAATCCTAATCATAGTGACTATTAATCTTCCACTTCAACATATTCAATTATTAACTGAGACTGTTATTAAATTTTTTTCACAGATAAGTCAAGTAAAACATTAGACTGTAATATCAGAACTTAGACTTATATCAGAACTTAACAGTCATCAGAACTTAATTTCTTAACTCGAAAAAGGAATGCCCATCTTAGTAAATACTCATACAAGTTCTGAGTTATAGACTTCAGAACTTAATCATTAGAACATGTAACTAGAACTTGTCCTCAGAATTAGTGCAAAGTGACACAATGACTGTTTATCTAAAATAACATAGACCACCACAGAAATTTTCATCATTCAGATGGAGTGATTAGTGTGTGCATTAAGCTAAATAACAGACAAAGAGTAAAGCTGATTCACTTCAGTACATCTTAGAAATAAGGCATAACTAAAATTTTGCTAAGGAGCTGTCATTGTCCTGAAACCTACTGATGAATGAGTTTATGCTTGAGTCCACCTCAACTGTTTTGTGCTAATTTTATGCATCTTTTGAAATTCTATTTTACAGTGGTTTCTCAGTGTAAGTGAGTCACTACTATTTATCAGAATTTATGCTATTATCAGAGTATTTCTCCAGTAATCATAGAGTGTGAAAAGTCACCAAGAAAATATTTTGCTTTTCTAATGCATATTTACTTAATACCAGCAATGCACTTGGGTCGTCCCTTCCACATTTTTACTCTACATCTCAAAGGAGTACCTGATTTTATTCTTTGATCTTTTTGCTTTTTCTTTTGATAAGTGAGGTTTATCAGCACTTAGTACATTCAGCAGTTTTACTAGTATCAGAACTTAACAGATGAGTAGCATTATTCTAATTTGTGACTTAGTAATAAGATATACAAAGTAAACTTAACTAAGCTCAATTATCAGAATTTGCTAGTGTCATAAGATTTCCACTGAAATAATTACTTCTTACATGGAATCATTTGTTTATTGAAGACTACTAGGTCAGTATCTAGCACAGTTATCCTCATAGGATTGAATAGGTACTAGAACAGACATATCACTTATCAGAGTTTAGAAACAAATATCAGACAACAGTCAGTACTTAAAGACATTTATCAATTAAGCACAGAATATACAATGAGATTAATTCTGTAAATACTGAGCATAAAGTCTGATAACACAGAACAAGTCTAAGCAGATTTAGAGAAAGAACCTGAAACCATTCCAAGTTCATTTACCAATCTTGTAAAAGTAGCTTCACACAGTGGTTTTGTGAAGATATCTGCCAGTTGTTGATCTGTGGGAACAAAATGCAATTCCACTGTACCTTCATCCACATGTTCCCTGGTGAAGTGGTACCTGATGCTGATGTGCTTTGTCATAGAGTGTTGAACTGGATTACATGTCATAGCAATAGCACTTTGATTATCACAGTAAATAGGGATTTTGAAATATGTTAACCCATAATCCAGTAACTGATTCTTCATCCAAAGAATCTGTGCACAACAGCTTCCTGCAGCAATATACTCTGCTTCTGCAGTTGATGTGGAAATTGACTTTTGTTTCTTGCTGTACCAAGAAACCAATCTGCCTCCAAGAAATTGGCAGCTTCCACTTGTGCTTTTCCTGTCAATTTTGCACCCTGCAAAATCTGCATCTGAGTAACCTATTAGTTTAAAATCTGATTCTCTAGGATACCATAATCCCAGAGCAGCTGTTCCTTTAAGATACAGCTGTTCCTTTAAGATACTTAAAGATTCTTTTTACAGCTGTTAAGTGAGGTTCTCTTGGATCTGCTTGATATCTTGCACAAAGACAGGTAGCATACATGATATCAGGTCTACTAGCAGTTAGATAGAGTAGAGAGCCAATCATACCTCTGTAGTCAGTAATATCTACTGATTTACCAGTATCCTTATCCAGTTTTGTAGCAGTGGCCATTGGAGTGGATGCACTTGAACAATCTTGCATTCCAAATTTCTTCAGCAAGTTTCTGGTGTACTTGGTTTGACAAATAAAAGTGCCTTCCTCATTCTGCTTGACTTGAAGGCCCAGAAAATAGCTAAGTTCCCCCATCATACTCAACTGATATCTTGACTGCATTAGTTTGGCAAACTTCTTGCAAAGTTTGTCATTTGTAGATCCAAAAATGATATCATCAACATAAATCTGGACCAGAAGTAAGTCCTTTCCATGGTTGAGGTAGAACAGTGTTTTGTCTATTGTCCCTCTGTTGAATCCACTTTCCAGAAGAAACTGAGCTAAAGTCTCATACCATGCTCTAGGAGCTTGCTTAAGTCCATAAAGTGCTTTATCAAGCCTGTAGACATAATCTGGATGTTTGGTATCTACAAAACCTGGAGGTTATTCAACATATACCTCTTCCTCCAATTCTCCATTGAGAAAAGCACTTTTCACATCCATTTGAAAGACAGTAAACTTTTTGTGAGCAGCATAAGCCAACAATATCCTTATGGCTTCCAATCTAGCAACTGGTGCAAATGGTTCATCATAATCAATTCCCTCCTGTTGAGAATATCCTTTTGCAACCAGCCTTGCCTTATTCCTTGTAATTATGCCATCACTGTCAGTTTTGTTTCTGAATACCCACTTTGTACCAACAACAGATCTTGTAATTATTCCTTGTAATTATGCCATCACTATCAGTTTTGTTTCTGAATACCCACTTTGTACCAACAACAGATCTGTTCTTTGGTCTTGGCACTAGGGTCCAGACTTTGTTTCTTTCAAATTCATTCAACTCTTCCTGCATTGCTTGCACCCAATCAGCATCTTGAAGAGCTTCTTCCACTTTCTATGGCTCAGTCTGAGAGAGAAAAGAATTGTAAAGACATTCATTTGAAGTACCTGTTCTAGTTCTGACACCTACATCAGGATTTCCAATTATCAAATCAGGTGTATGTGATTTTGTCCACTTCCTTGCAGATGGAAGGTTTTCTCTAGAACTGGATGCTCCCCCATGATCCATGCTATCTTCATTTTCATTTTCTGATGCTCCCCCTGAAACTATACTCTCTGAGTTGGATTTTTCAGTATTTAGATTTTCAGCACTATCAGAACTTGGCTTATCAGAACTTGACGAATCAGAACTTGAAGAGCCAGATGCATGTTCTGATGTTTCTTGAGATGTGGTAGGATCTTGAGTATGCTCCCCCTGCATAGGTGCATCTTCCTTTGACATAGTCACCACAGTTTCAATAACATCAGAGTTTAATCCATCAGAGTTTACAGTATCAGGACTTAGACTGTCAGGATTTTCAGTATCAGAATTTGAGTCTTCATTTTCAAATCTCAGCTGATCATGGTCAATGAAATCTTCAAGACCAGTAATCTTCTTGTCATCAAAAGAGACATTGATAGATTCCATGGCCACTTTTGTTCTCAAATTATAGACTCTGAAGGCTTTTGTGGAAAGTGGATATCCAACAAAGATTCCTTCATCAGCTTTTAGATCAAACTTTGATAGATGTTCAGGATGAGTCTTGAGAACAAAACACTTGCATCCAAATACATGAAAATATTTCAGATTTGGCTTCTTTTTCTTCACCATCTCATATGGTGTTTTTCCATGCTTGTTAATGAGTGTTGCATTTTGAGTAAAACAAGCAGTCTGCACAGCTTCAGCCCAGAAATAGGTTGGAAGCTTTGCTTCTTCAGGCATTGTACGTGCAGCTTCAATGAGAGTTCTATTCTTCCTTTCAACAACTCCATTTTGTTGTGGAGTTCCAGGAGGAGAAAATTCCTGCTTTATTCCATGGCTTTTGCAGAACTCTTCCATTATCAAATTCTTGAACTCAGTGCCATTATCACTCCTTAAAATTTTCACAGAATCTTTGACCATTTTATCCAGCTGTTTGACATGACCAATCAAGATAGATGCAGTTTCACTTTTTGTGTGCAAGAAATACACCCATGTGTATCTGGTGAACTCATACACTATAACCAACGCATACTTCTTCTTTGCAATAGACATGACATTTACTGGACCAAATAGATCAACATGTATTAGATGATAAGGCTCAAGAATTGATGATTCAGTCTTGCTCTTGAATGAAGATTTTCTTTGTTTGGCTTTCTGACATGAATCACAAAGACCATCAGGAGCAAATACTGTATTTGGCAATCCTCTCACAAGATCTTTCTTGACCAGTTCATTTATATTGTTGAAATTTAAATGAGAGAGTTTCTTATGCCAATTCCAGCTTTCTTCAATTGATGCTCTACTCATTAGACAGATTGCAGAACCATCAGTACTTGTTGAAAGCTTAGCTTCATAAATGTTACCACGCCTGTATCCTTTCAGAACAACTTTGCCTTTAGATTTACTCACTATTTCACAGTGTTCTTCAAAGAAATCAACATGATAACCTCTGTCACAGATTTGACTTATACTCAGTAGGTTGTATTTAAGTCCTGAGACCAGAGCTACTTGTTTAATTATGACATTTCCAAGATTGATATTGCCATATCCCAATGTTTTTCCAATGTTGCCATCTCCATAAGAAACACGTGGGCCAGCTTTCTCCACAAAGTCTGATAGCAGGGCCTTATTTCCAGTCATATGTCCTGAACATCCACTGTCCAGAACTAGAATATTTTTCCTGTTGCCCTGCAATCACAAAGACCACTAATTATTAGTTTTAAGGACCCAGACTTGCTTGGATCCTTTGGCCTTATTAAGTTTGTTAACATTTGCAGCGGATTTAGCATCAGAGTTTATGTTAACATTTTTCTTATCAGAACTTACACTATCAGACTTTGAATCAGAATTTACACTAGAAGGAACAATGGAAACTTTCTTCAAAGAAGGTTTTATTTGATAATAATCATAGTACAAACTATGATATTCCTTACAAGTATAAATGGAATGCCATAAACTACCACAATGAAAACAAGGATTTTGTGGTTTGTATCTAACAGACTGACTCTTAACTCCTGATTTTGAAGGTAAGGAGTTAATATTCTTATTCTTCCTGCAAAAAGAAGCCAGATGGTTAGAACTTCCATAGTTATGACATGTTTTCCTAGGAGCATCAGGAACAGGTTTATAATCATTGCTTTTATTCACACCTTCCTTTCCATTCCTATTTTTCCTAGGTGATTTTACCTTGTTTGCATTCTTAACATCTTTCAGCTTATATTTAAGCTGCTTCTTCGTCATTAAGCCTATGTTCACTTCAGCTGTCTTTTCCTGTTTTAGTTTGTCAGAAGTTGATTCCTTTGTAACTTCTGATTTTTCATTTTCAGACTTTACAGTTACAAACTTAACAGGTTTTAACTTTGGCTTTTGCTTATCAACAGACTTAATTTCTTCAGTTCCTTTATCTTTCTTATCTTCTCCATAACCTAAGCCCTCTTTCCAGTTTCCACTACTTAGCAAATTTTGAGTTGTTTTGCCAGAGTTAGTCCAAGTCCTGATAATCTCTCTTTCCTTTTCTAACTCAGTTTTTAGAGATTCATTTAATTTTAGCACTTCATTCCTAACATAAAAAGCATCATCTCTATCCTTCTGAGTTTGATGGAACATGACTAACTCTTTTTCTAAGAAATCATTCCTTTTCTTAAATGCAAGATTTTCAGAAGTTAATCTTTCACATGTTAAAGTTTGATCTCTATAGCTAACAAACATGGTTTTAAGATATCTTCTCAACTCATTAATATCATCAGTATGAAAAGCATAAGTAGTCTGAGGTACCTTTGTTTCAGCAGCTTCAGAACTGCTCTCAGCACTTTCTTTATCAGCATTTGCCATCAATGCATAGTTCTCCTCACTTTCAGAGTCTGAGGTGTCTGTCCAGCTTTTCTGCTTTGTGACAAGAGCCTTGCCTTTGTCACCCTTTACCTTCTTGCAGTCAGGAGATATGTGGCCTTTCTCACCACAGTTATAGCATTTAACATTGGTGTAATCTCCTCTGTCAGACTTTCCTCCTCTGCCTTCAGATCTTCTGAAATTCTTCTTATCAGAACTTATGCCTTTCCTGGAAAACTTCTTTCCCTTCCTGAACTTCCTGTATGCAATCTTTGTGATTCCTTTCACCATAAGAGCACACAGCTTCATCATCTCCTCATCAGCATCAGTCTCGGGCAAGCTTTCAGAACTTGATGACTCAGTATCAGACTTTATGAAAAGAGCTTTACCCTTGTCTTTCTTTAAGGAAGCTGCTTTGGGGAATTCTTCTTCAGCCTTAAGAGCAACTGTCCTTGACTTTCCTCCTTTCCTCTTGCTTCTTTGTTCCATCTCCAGCTCATGAGTCTTGAGCATTCCATAGATTTCGTCAAGAGTTATTTCATCAAGATTGTAGTTGTCTCTTATTGTCGTTGCCTTCAAATCCCAGCATTCAGGAAGAGCTAACAGGAACTTAAGGTTTGAATCTTCAAGATCATACTCTTTATCAACCAATGACAAATCATTCAAAAGTTTGACAAATCTATCATATAAATCATTCAATGACTAATTAGCCTTTGAGTCAAAGTGTTCATACTCTTGAGTGAGTATTGTCTTCCTGTTCTTCTTAATTGTGTCAGTTCCCTGACACCTTGTTTCCAGAGCATCCCATATCTCCTTAGCAGTCTTGCAGTTGATTACCCTGTTTGACATTACATTATCAATGGCACTATGCAGTAAGTGTCGTACCTTAGCATCCTTAGCAATTGATGTTATGTCTTCAGCAGTATAATCACTCTTCTCCTTTGGTACGGTCTTTGCTGCTTTACCTGCAACTGCAACAGCGAGCTTGGTTGGTTTGTGAGGGCCTTCCTTGATTCTATCAAGGTATTCTGGATTTGTTGCTTCCAGGAACATGGTCATCCTTACCTTCCATATGGGATATTCAGATGATCTCAGTATGGGGACTCTGATGGTCTCATACCGACTCTGAATTTGTGTCTTTGGTGGTTCCTCAGTTGTGGTAGGCTTAGTTTGAGTTTCTGTGTCCGACATGATTGTGTTTGGATCTTTAACTGTATGTATGTTAACAGAGTAGCTCTGATACCAATTGTTAGGTCACACA
Source organism: Apium graveolens (assembly GCF_009905375.1). Classification (NCBI taxonomy): domain Eukaryota; kingdom Viridiplantae; phylum Streptophyta; class Magnoliopsida; order Apiales; family Apiaceae; genus Apium; species Apium graveolens. Next base: position 173,264,197 of record NC_133654.1, read on the forward strand.
CACACTGTAGAGGGGGTGAATACAGTGTATAGTACACTCAAATCGAACTTTAAGAACTTAAGTAACAGAAAACAAACTTTATTGAAACAATAAACTCTGTTACAGTATGGAACTGTTACTTCTCAGTGATGAACAAATATCACGAGAGCTGCTAGGGTTACAATGAATAATCTTCTCTAATATCGATAACACTTATAGTGTAAACCCTATGTCTGTGTTTATATACTACACAGTTACAAGATAATCGCTAATTGATATGGAATATAATTCTGCTTCCTAAAATATATCAATCAGATATCTTTTCTTCCAAGTATTCCATTCTTCATGGAATTCCTTCTTCATGCATATCTCTTCTTATGTTTATCTCAATCTTCTTTCCTTTAATCAGCTACTGTCCTTATCTGATTATCCTTCAGCACTTAAGTTCTGATATCTATCTTCTGATGATTATCTCCTGATAACATACGTACTGATATCCTTAAGTCCTGACTTCCAGTATAAGTACTGATCAACAGTTAAGTACTGATTTATCCTGTTCAGTAAGATCTGAAAGCTAAACATAAAACATATTAGCCATGACATTATCAAATATATCTAACAAAGTTATTTTTCAATAATCAATTATTTTAACTCGAACCTTTTTTGAAAAGTTATTTTTATCAAATATCTTACGTTCTATGTGCTACGTGCTATTTGATTGTTGTGTGATATTCTTATGTGTTTATTGTTTGACGGTTTCCGTCATAACTTTAATCCGTACGTCGGATTCGGTGAAACGAAGGGTAAATAGAAGTTTATAATGAATAGAATTAGATAAGAATAAGTATTGGTAGGTACTTGTAATGTCCAGCAGAGGAAGCGAGGCGTAAAAAAGGAAAGAAAGTAGTCAGTGAATAAGAATCAGTAGATGTGAGCAAGTAAAAGAGAAGATCAATCGAGATAAGGCAAGTATCTCTGAACTTCCTTGTGATATCTATTTAGATAGTTCTGTTCTGTATTGCAAGTGCTTTGAATTACATACCCTTGATCCCTAATCACCTCAATTAATATTTGATCCATAAGCTTTATTCTTTGTAAACCATTGATTGTTGGATTTCCAGATACGAACCATATACATACGACACTACTCCACAAATACATACATACCATACACTGATTACCAAAATGAATTTGTTTAACATACAAACATTCATACCTTCTATATCAGAGAAATAATCCTTGTAACCAATAAACCCTTGTTCTTCTATTATATGATTCACATACAGGCTGGAAGCCAATCTTCATACATACCTTATTATACCTTTTTGGTGTTTACGAATCACCTTACACTTTGAGACAAATGTTGTTTATGATTCCGTTTATTGGTTTACATTATTTATTATGTTGTTATTATAGAAATGGATTGTTTTATAAATGTGGAACAGATTCCTGGTCAGACCGGATTCGTGGTCGTATTAGGCCAATGTGTGCCTTGGATCCAATATATAGAGCATAGTTGTGTGCCTTGCTCGGGGTTAGTGCGTGACTGATCAGTAGCCTAACCTTGGTTTTAAAAATGAAAAATGAATATTCAATTCTAATCATTGCTTATTCAGAAACTTGATTATTCTGAATCATTTCAATTGATTATTATTTAACCTCAGTTATTGCTATTATGACTTGCTGAGCTAGTTAGCTCACTCTTGCGAATCTGTTTAAGTTTTTTTTCCAGTTAAGGAAACTGTTGGTAGCGAGGATCCCCAAAACAGTGTGCGAGCTAGGATTCCAGGTTGAGTTGGATCAAGCTAGCAGAAGAATTTTGCTTTAGTTTTGAGTTTAGAAGTTTGTAAGAATGTTTATTTATCCAGTTGTAAGTTAAACTAGTTGGGATTTGGTATGACGTATTGTAATTAAGGTTGTGTCTTATGTGCATACTTTAACCTGTTGTGATCCTTAATTATTGAAATTAATGTTTATTTAAGTAGGGTCATTGCATATATTATTTCATAAACAAGTTTATATATTGTGTGTGTGTGTGTTGTAAACCCCAAACTTCTGACCCAGGTTTGGAGGGCGTCACAAGTTTGGTATCAGACCTACAGGTTATAATTCACTGACACAAGCCTAGATTTTCGGGAATGGGTAGAGGTTTAGGATTAGGAATAAGAAATAGAAAGATAGGACATCGAGAGCTTGAATGTGACAGTATGGTAGGTTTTGGTATGACTCGTGTTGTGATTCAAGGTTCTTATCATGCGATGTGATTTTCAAATAGCAGCGATGGCGGATCCTATTATTCTTGTACCATCTGATCATTTGGAGCCTTTAGTTCGAGGACCGTCATCTCCACCGAGATCTGATCCACACCATGTTCTTCCACCACTGTTAGCCATACTACCTCATGTTGTGATATCTGTACCTCTGCAAGCTATTCCACCCACTGGTATGAGACCACCTATTTGAGGACCCCCACCTGCTGGTTCTGACTCTACCGAAAATTCAGTAGCGGGTTCATCTTTCAAGTTTACTCCATGCCGTGTTCCATACCATCAGTATGAGGCTCTTCTTTTGGAGCGAAAGACCATGTTGGCGCAGATTCAGGAGCTACAGCACATCATTAGGACCATAAATGTTGACAGGAGTGCGAGGGAGCTTCAGAGTGAGATTCATGTGACCCAGAGGGTAGCTGAAGCTAGACTACATGGAGCTACTTGAGAGTATACGACCGCATGTGCTCTTTTGGAGTGGGCCAGAGAGATGCTAAAGGAGCTTGTGAGGTTTGGAGGACCAGAGTTCCCATGGAGCTAAATGACAGAGTTGATGTGACAGTTATTATATGTATATTAGTATATAGTATGTATCAACAAATTTTTGGTTTGTATATATAGACTAGACTTGATGACTGGTGGGTAGGCCTGTTGTACTTTTGCTTTTGCTTTTACTGAAGCGTTTCACGCTTGTACTATCAAACTTTGACATATATAACGGTACCTTTCCTTTTTCTAGCATTGTCATTTATATTACTGCACCTATTTTATCTTACTTTACTTACTGCACCAGTTATAAACTCTTGTGATAACATGTACCCTTTTCCCTTGATTGTTTATATTCTATAAAGAAGCATGCAATTTACTTAGTTCAACAATTGAAAATGTTTTAAAAAAGGAATACTTCTATTTTACAAAAACGTTTCCTAAAAAAGATTTGATTTAAAGGCTAAATAAGTTGTTTGATTCTTTACAGAAGATGCCTCCCGAAAAAAATACCCGTTTTACCTCCCAGAATGAAGAAACCAACGACAACAACCAAGACAATAATAACCAGAATGCAAATCCATGTCCCATAGACCCAACTGTAGCCCAGATTCTTCAGATCTTGGCTCAACAAACAATCAATCTGACTCAACAACAGAGATAGGAAAATCCTCAGGTAAATTTTAAGACTTTCCAGGCGGTGAATCCACCTGAATTCAAAAGTTCTTTCGATCCAAATTGAAGCAAGAGTTTGTTTAAAGGAGATTGAGAAGTCATTTGCTTTAGTCAATGTGAGAGAGGAACAAAGGACAGAGTTTCTGAGCTACTACTTGAAGAATGAAGCCACATATTGGTGGGAAACTGTTAAGACATTTGAAGGTACGAATGTTATTGCTTGAGATAGATTCAAGGAGTTATTTTTAGAGAAGTATTTTCCTCAGTTTGTTCAGGACCAAATGGAATTGAAGTTTCTAGAGTTAAAGAAGGGTAATATGTCAATAGCAGATTATGAAAGTAAGTCTGAAGGATTTTCTAGGTTCGTACCATCTATGTAGATACTAACAGGAAGAAAGCCAAGAGATTTCAGCAAGGTCTTAAGCCATGGATTAGAGGGAAGGTAGCTATATTTGAGTTGGATACGTATGCAGGATTAGTACAAAAAGCTATGATTGCGAAGACGGAAAGTGAAATGTCACAGAAGGAGAAGGAGAGTAAGAATAGGAAGTTTGAGGGAAGTGAAGGACAGTCACAAACAGGGAAGTTTCCAAATGTTGGTAATCAGAAGATAAAAAAATTTCAGCCATGAAGGAATTTTAATTTTAGAAAGAAAAATGCAGACAACGGAGGACAAGGCAATCGTCCAGCCAGTGAATATTAGCCAACTCAGCAGAGGCTAGCTTTATCAGAGTGCTAGGTATGTGAAAAGAAACACGGAGGAATTTGTAACAAGTTGAATGTGGTATGTTATAGATGCAACCAAAAGGGGCACTATTCAAAGGAGTGCCATAATCAACCAGCCAGAGAATCAGCAAATAAGGATCAACCTACCTGGAATCAAGCAGGCAAGGTTCCAGCAATTGGATTTACATGTTTCAAATGTGGAAAGCCAGGACCTATAGCCAAGGATTGTAAAAAACCAGCCCTAGTCAGTAATGCGCTGAGAATCATGGGATCTACTCCAACAGTGAATGAGCTTCCCGAAGCTAGAGTTTATGATATGTCTGTCAAGGATGCTATTCAGGAAACTAATGTTGTAGCATGTACGCTTACTCTGAATTCTTTATGTGCTAAAGTGTTAGTAGATTCGGGAGCAACTCGATCATTTATTTCTCAAAATTTTGTTGATAAGTTGAATTGTTAAATGAGATTATTACTGTAGAATTAGCAAATCATGAGCGTGTATCTGCTAACCAAGTGTGTACGGACTGTGAGATTGAGATTTCTGGAAATAAGTTTTGTGTGGACTTGATACCATTTAAGTTAGGAGAATTTGACGTTATTCTAGGAATGGACTGGCTATCTAAGCATGATGCTCAGATAGATTGCCATAACAAGAAGGTAATTTTGAAGACGCCGGATGAGAGAGTGGTGATGTTTAAAGGCCAAAGGCAAGTAAAATGGTTTTTAACGATGATTCAAGCTAAGAAGTTACTACAACAAGGATGTGAGCATTATATTGCTTATGTGATAGATAAAAATCAAGAGCCAACAAAACTTGAAGATATTCCAGTGGTCAAAGAATTTCCAAACGTGTTTCCAAATGAGTTACCAGGACTCCCTACGGATAGAGAAATTGAGTTTGTAATCGACTTAGCACCTGGAACAGAACCTACATCTAAGGCCCCGTACAGAATGGCTCCAGTTGAAATGAAGTAGTTAGAAAAGCAATTGCAAGAGTTATTATAGAAAGGAGTGATTAGACCCGGTGTGTCCCCATGGGGTGCACTGATGCTATTTGTTCAGAAGAAGGATGAAAGCATGAGATTATTTATCGACTATCAGGAGCTCAACAAGCTTACTATCAAGAACAGGTATCCATTATCTAGAATCGGCGATTTCTTTGATCAACTGAAAAGAGCAAAGTATTTTTCTAAGATTGACTTGAGATCCGGGAATCACCAACTGAAGATTAAACCTGAAGACGTGCTGAAGACAACTTTCAGAACAAGGTACGGTCATTATGAATTTTTAGTGATGTCTTTTGGATTGACTAATGCCCCGGCAGCATTTATGGACATGATGAACAAAATTTTCAAGAAATATTTGGACAAGTTTGTCATTGTGTTTATAGATGATATTTTGATTTACTCGAAGTCAACGGAAGACCATGCGGAGCACTTAAGGATGTCTTTGGGAATTTTAAGAAAGGAAAAGTTGTATGCTAAATTTTCAAACTGTGAGTTTTGGTTGCAGGAAGTTCAATTCTTAGGACACATAGTTAGTAACGAAGGGATCAAAGCGGACCCAGTGAAGATTGAGGCTATTATGAATTGGGAAAGGCCAAAACACCAATTGGAGTGAGAATTTTCTTAGGATTGGCAGGATATTATCGAAGATTTGTTCAAGATTTCTCGAAGATTGCGACACCTTGATGAATCTTACCAGGTTGAATGAGAAGTTTGTATGGAACGAGAAGTGTGAAGAAAGTTTTCAGGATCACCACCTGTTTCGTCACTTCCAGACAATCAAGGAGAGTTTATAATTTATAGTGATGCTTCTCATAAGGGATTAGGTTATGTTATGATGCAACATGATAAAGTTATTGTATATGTGTCTAGACAACTAAAGCCTCATGAGCAGAAGTATCCTACTCATGACTTGGAACTATCAACAATAGTATTCACCCTAAAGATTTGAAGAAATTATCTATATGGAGAAATATATGAGATTTACACCGACCATAAGAGTCTGAAGTGCATGTTCACATAAAAGGAACTTAATATGAGACAGCGAAGATGGTTGGAGTTGATCAAGGACTATGATTGTACGATAAACTATCACCCAGGAAAAGCAAATGTAGTGGCAGATGCGTTAAGCAAGAAGGAGAGATTGAATGTGTTAACAGTACCAGAAGAGTTATATAAGGAATTTCAGAAGTTGGAATTGGAGATTAGAATCTGCAAGCCTAATGAAGCAGAGATATATAGTATGACCTTTCAGCCAGAGTTGTTAGAGAAGATAAATAAATGTCAACAGGAAATAATGGATCAGGATATCAACCGTTTGGTAGGAGAAGAGTTATGCACTCAGAAGGATGATCAAGGTGTTCTAAAATTTTCTTCCAGAATTTGGATTCCACCAGTGACAGAGTTGAAGAATGAAATTCTACAGGAAGCTCACAATTCAAAGTATCCAATCCATCCAGGGAGTACCAAGATGTACAGAGATTTAAAAGAAAATTATTGGTGGCCAGATATGAAAAGAGAGATTCCGGAAAGTTAGCAAATATTATACATGCCAAAGAGTTAAGTCGGAGCATCAGAGACCAAGTGGATTATTGCTACTGTTGGAAATTATGGAATGAAAGTGGGAGCATATTGCTATGGATTTTATAGTCGGCTTACCAAGGATGAAAGTGAACCACGATGCCATTTGGGTTATAGCGGACAGACTAACCAAATCAGCTCATTTTCTGCCTATTAATGAAAGATTTTCACTGGATAAGTTGGTTCACATGTATTTGAAGGAGATATTAGTCCGTCATGGAGTACCTATATCTATTGTATCTGATCGAGATCCATGATTCAATTCAAGATTTGGAGAAGTTTTCAAGAATGTTTGGGAACCAAGTTGAATATGAGTACAACTTATCATCCACAGACTGACGGCCAAAGCGAAATAACATTCCAAAAAATTGAAGATATGTTACGTGTTTGTGCCATTGATTTGAAAGGAAATTGGGATGAGCATTTTCCCCTAGTACAATTTTCTTACAACAACAGTTATCATGCCAGTATCGGAATGCCTCCCTATGAATCTCTTTACGGCCACAAATGTCGATCACCAATATATTAGGATGAAGTTGGAGAACGTAAGCAGACCGTGCGTAAGACTTGTGATGTCGATTCGTATGTTCGAGCTCAGGTAGATTAGTGATCGTTTTGTGTGAGGTCTCGATATTGTAATCAGGTTGTAATAGTTAATAGTATTGGGCTGTTCCAAACCCTAAACTGTAAGATCTTGGATTCGGTGTATTTATTTTCCTTTTGATAACTATTGTAATTATTCGTATAGTTTTCTTTTGTTAAAGTTGGGGTGTGACAGGTTTTGGTATCAGTGCTACGGTTTAGAGTCCCAGGACAGCCCAAATAGGTTATAGAATATATACATAGGTTATAGAATATTATGCGAGAGTGTGAGTATAGGTTAGGTGAATCTATTGTTAATAATTCTCTTATATATATATATATATATATATATATCTATGCACTGTTTGGCATCAAAGGGCGCATTCCTCATCATCCTCTGAACCGTCTGACAAAATTGTTTTCTCCGTGTATGCTAAGTTGAGGCGTGAGTTCGACATGCTTCAGGGCAAGTACGATCGATTGTTAGAGTGATTGAAGAACGTGTATCCGAACAGCTGGAATTATGGAGGAAAGCCTAAGGAGCAGATGAATGCGAGACTTGAGACTTTGGTTCAGTACGTTAACATTAAGCTTGATGAGATGCCATCGCACCGAGACCGTACCAGCCAGTATACTATCCAGATGATTGCGGATGAGCTCCAGAGTATTGTGAAGATGCTTCGTGAAGAGAAGACTATCGGACCCCGTTCTGATGGAGTGGAGACTTAGTTCTTTCTATTATCCACTTTTCATGATGTTGTGTTGTTGGATTTTGTAGAAATCCCTAATTTTTCCTTTAAATTAAGCATGTTATCCCTAGATTCAGACTTTATTTTGATCTTGATGTACCTTGACCTTAATTTCGATAATTATGCACTATCGCTCTATTTGCTTTCAATTGTTCTTATGCCTTATATGCATCACCCTTATTGTTTAATTTGAAACCCGATCGTATATGTGAATATAATGACTTGTGACACCCTAACCTTGAATTATCTGCATTGTTCATACCTGTTTTGATATAACTTTCATTTCAGGATCATGCCACCTAAAAAGAAGAAACCGACAACAACCTCTACCACGGATCCTAATATTCTTCGATTGTTGGAAACCTTACAATAGCAAACAAATGCTATAGCTCAACAACAAAGAACTCTTTAATAATAATTTGAAAACCAAGATAACCGTGAACCACACCAACCACCTGATCCACCAGTACCACCTCGATAAGTCATCACTTTCAAAGCTTTTCAGAATGTGAATCCACCTGCATTTCATGATACCACTGATCCAGTAATAGCTAACACATGGATTAAGGAAATGGAAAGAGCTTTTGAATTGGTTCAGCTAGGAGAAGATCAGAAGACGCCATATGCTACTTACTTTCTAAAAGGTGAAGTTATCTATTGGTGGGATTCAGTGAAAGCTATAGAGGCAAATCAGCCGGTTTCTTGGGAAAGGTTTAAGAAGTTATTTCTGGAAAATTATTACCCTAAGTACATGCAGAATCAGATGGAGCTTAAATTTCTTGAATTGAAGCAAGGAAATATGTCTGTATTAGAGTACGAGAAGAAGTTTATGGAGCTGTCAAGGTTTGTGACGAAGTATGTGAACACTGAGGAGGAAAAAGTAAAGAGGTTCCAACAAGGATTAGAGCCTTGGATCAGAGATAGAGTGGCTATGTTTGAGCTTGATACTTATGCTGGAGTAGTACAGAAAGCTGCTCTGATTGAGAGTAATGGGATGCAGTCAAGGAAAGAAAAGGATTACAAGAAGAGAAAGGTTCCATTTTATGGAGAGAAGTTGGAAGCCGGAAGCTCACAAGAAAGGAGTGTGAAAAGGATTGGATTCCACAAAGGTGGAAATTTTCAGAAGAAAGGAAATTTGAATAAAAGACAAGATCCTAAGGGGAACAACCAGTTAAGCCAAGGACAAGTTGGAGAAAATAGATTTCAGAGACCAGAGTTCAAGCACTGTGGAAAAAGACACCCAGGAGTGTGTAATAAGCTGAACATGACATGTTATAGATGCAACCAGAAGGGACATTTGGCTAATGAGTGTAAGGTACCGAAGCCGGGAGTTACATGCTATAAGTGTGGAAAGGCTGGACATATAGCTAGGGAATGCAACTCAACTTGATCAGTTAAGGCTTTGATGAATGTGGCAAGTACTAGTGCACACGTGCTAGCTGAGGTATTGGCATTACCTCCACCATGTAATACCCCCAATTTTTGGAATTTTTGAAACCCTTATGAATAGTGTTTTGCTGATTATGCTGAATAAGAAAACTTTTCATGCCACACTATGTAGGGGTTCTTCTATTGTTATTCTGAGATCTCATTAGTACTTTATACGGGATATAAGTGTATGTAAAGATCGTCAGAATCCAAATCCGAACACTTTGATTTTTCCCGAAAATCCACCAAAGAATTGAGTATAAGGTAACATGATTAAAAGGATTTAAATTCAAGGATTATAAGAGAGGATCATAAAAGGAATATAATGTATTGAGAAAGGTTTAGGGGAACCCAAGTAATAAGATCTCGGATATGATCCCTCAAACGACGAACGAAAATAAAAGATAAACGAACCGTATAACAGATCAGCGGTCATTAGCCAAGTAATTAAGGGATTAATCAAAAAGGTAGTGGATGATGATGTCATCACATGACACAAGCTTGCTTGCATAAGTATGACAAAGGAGTTTTGTTTGTTGGGTGATTTTGGGCCATACAAAATTAACCATGGTAAAAAGGTTAAAAGAAATTTCAAGACAAAAAGAAGAATCAACCAAGCAAATAACATAAATCAAAAAGAGAAGAGTTGACTTTGCAAGAAGAAGCTCTCGGCCAAAATAAACACAGCAACTTTAAACTGCCATATCTCCTTCAATACTCACTCAAATGTTGTGTTCTATAGCTCGTTGGAAAGGTATTGAGATGGCCTACAACTCTTGTTCGCAAATCTCGTCCAAATAAGCTTGGTAAGACCCTCATTTTTACAGTTCTTTCAATCGGACTTTTAGAAACTTTAAAGCCTAACTTTGTATTCTTGATTTCTTTGGAAAGATCAAGCTTGTAGGAGGCTCCATAAGGCTTCCTAGTAACTTTCCACCCTCCAAGAAAGGTGTAAATCTTCACACACTTTAGTAATAAGTTTGAATGTTGAAGTTTGGAGATGGTTTGGATGGATAAGTAGTAATTCAACTATATCTATATTTGAAATGTATACATATGTTTTCCTTTCCAACTAGATACGACTTCTTGGTGGAGCCGTATCAACAAGTTTCTACTTGGGGAAAGTGGGGACGAGCTTTACGTTTCAGAGTCATGGATTTCATCTGAACTAGGAGTGGCGTAAGTGGTCGAGTGGTGCCGGCCCAGCCTAATTATATTGGCCCAAATGGCCTGGAAGTTCCGCTAAGATGGTCCATTCCTTAGGAGTCCAGTGTTCGGTTGACAAGTAAATCCGACAGGTTCTCCTCTACATGTAGAAAATGGTGGGGTTGTACTACTACGACTGATCATCGTAAGTGGTCTTCCTGGCGCGGCAAACTCCCGTAATGAGTTCATCATCCAATTGGATATTTCTGCAACACTACCCAGAGCACTTCGATAGAAAGGCTACGGCTGGGCGATTGTTGAGTGTTGGCAGGGTCGAGTTTTCAAAATGATGTTTCCATCAAATGAAGTATCTCGTAACTTCATTTCTTTTGAATGATATTTCAAAGATTGATTCTATACAAGTTATGCCTTGTAGCTTCATATATGTGATGAACTAATTATAACTTGAACGGTGGTAGTTCGAGTAGTATTCGCAAAAGATATAAGTATATTGGAGTATCTTGTAACTTCACCTTTTAAACTTATATCTAGTAAATGATTATCTTGTGCATGTCAAAGATTTTCAGAAAAACGTTGAGACAAGGTTAGATATATGAGATCACCTTGTAGCGATATTTTTATACAGTTATAAACTGGAACTCTGTGGATGTTATACATGTCAGAGGATTTCAAAGATTGTGAAAAGTATATATGTATATATATACTGAATATTTTGTGACTTGGTCGCATTAAGATATCAGCTTGGTTCATTTCTTTTGACCAAGACTTTCATGAGTACTATGAGAATGCTCATATATTGTTAATCATTATACATATTATTTTGGTGGGCTTGTTGCTCACCCTTGCTTTCTTCTTTCATCATACAACAACAGATAGAAAGATGAACAGAACCAAGCTCCCGATTCGCAAGCGGTTAAGAAACGTTCCGCAGTTTCCTGTAGGCGTTGATGCCGTGGTAGCCGAGGTAGGATCTACCAATAGGCTAGGCTTTCAACTTTTGATGTACCAGACTTATGTATATTTATGAATTGTAATAATGGCAAAGAAATGTAAAATTATTCAGAAACCCTTTTAAGGTGTAACGGTTTATAATTGTGGAATATAAGGACTTGTGTTATTTTTGGGTATTCATCTCTGAGACTATAACTTGTGGTGTGTGTGTGTATATTGTGGGGTCACAATACAGAGTAGTTGATTGTTTATTAGGATTGGGTGTTATTAAGGGAAATGGAACTCGTGACAACCCGGATCCCCGACCCCGGATTTGGGGGTGTTACAGAAATGGTATCAGAGCCAAGCGTTATAAACCTCAGAGATGATGTGACGTTAAGATAATAAGTTCATTAAGATAATAAGAACTCTTGCCAAGTTCATAGTCGGGCTACCTAACGTAGTACTAACAGTTAAAACCCTTACGGGAACCCTTATAAATATTATGATAGTGACATAATTCGTTCTCGTATAGGGTAGCGGGGCACCGAACCCTGAGGTTCAGGAGCACCAGCATGAGGATGTTTTATTACATGTTGGAGATCAAATTGTGAATCCGATAGAGTACCCTAACGAGGGACCGGATGAGATTCATATTGAGAATGTTGCGGTTGAGGATGTTATCCCAGAAGGGATTGTTGCTGAGGAGGATCTCGTGGAGGATCCTGACGAGAATGAAGAGAGGACCGCGGAGGAATTAATGACCGTAGTCAGGGCGACTACCAGAGCTAGAATGGCCTCGAGGGTGGCACTAGAGGATGAAGAGTTACCAAGGGCACCGAGGATAATGAGGGCAGAAGGGGTGGGACCTTCCACAGCATCAATTATACCAGTATCAGCCCCTCTTCCAGAGGTTCCTGTAGACACCCATGAGGTTCCACCAATTCCTGTTCCCTCCCCTGTACAGAACCCAGCACCTACTCAGGAAATGCCACCTTTATCTCCTGCACCATTGTCACCTGATACCGTGCTAGGTTATCCATTTGGATCTCCTGGGTCTGCACCACCTGCACCCCATGGACTGCTAGATGCTACCACTCAGGCTTCTCTTATCACCGATTATTATATGACTTTGGGTGGCCTGTCTGAGGCTCGTAATGTTAGGAGTGATCTGTTGGATTGACTTACTGCACCAAGAATCGAGGGAGGGGTACTTCCGGCGGGATTAGCTCATAGCATGGACAGGATTGAGGCTACCACCCGAATTACAGCTAGAGGCCATCTTGAGGGTCAGGTTAATCCAGCTCTACTTGCGACTATCTTAGACCTCATCACCTCTGTGATGGAGCAGGTTAGGGATGTCGTGCGTGCCCGCATTTCTTGATCCATGGTAGTGTGCAGAGTTTGACCAATCTGACAAGGATTTCATGCAGCATCGCTTTTGGAGGATTAGCCTAAGTTATGAATGATTAGTTTTAATGACTAGATGATTATCTATGGTAGTACTTTTGGGATAGAAGCGATCAGATCAAATGATGTAATTCTCTTTAATGTGTTCAGTTGTTGTACCCTCGAACAAATGGTTATGTATATATTCGTTAATTTCAGTTCAGATCAGTTTGTTTGTGATAAGATCATATTGTTAATTGCATTATTAACACTTAAGAGAGTGTCATGAAGTTTATAGAACTTGAGAATTCATAATTTGCAATCATGCAAGGACTGAACGAGGGAAAGATTTAAGCAAAGTAAGTAAGACAAATATCCAGAGATTCTCAAAAATTTTCCAAGCATCATGCCCCCACGAGGAATAAGATTAGGGGCAAACCTTGAATGTGATAGTCAGGGAGGACGCCATCAAGGTAGAAGGAACCCATAACATAATGAACTTAAAAATGAGGATTTAAAACATGTAGGATGACCCCGTTATGGGGAGGATGAGAAAACATTTCATAATGAGAAAACAGAAGTCGAGCAAGATAAGGAGAACCAGGACGACACTCCTATGGGGCAATTCATGGACATGCCTAAACAAAACTTATACTTTTATCCCAACCACCACCCTGAGGAAATAATGCGGCGAGAAATTCTTTCAGGACCTTTAAGTCGCTAAGCCCTTAGAGTTCCAAGGAACAAGCTGACCCAGTCGAGGTAAGAGCCTGGCTAAAGGAAATATAGGAATCATTTGAGATTCTAAATGATGGACGAATCACAAAAGACTATTTTTGTCACTTACCCTCCTAAGAGAAGGGCCACCACTGGTGAAAGACCAAGAAAGGCACGGAGCCAGAGGTTAGAATAAACTGATTAAAGTTCAGTCAATTGTTTTCGGGAAAGTAATTCCCAAGGTTATGGAGATAGTGTAAAAGCTTTAGAGCCAGAACAAAGGCGGACGAGTATGATGAAATATGAAGCTAAGTTGTGAAAGTTGTCAAGATTTGTTCTGATGACAAGAATCCCAGAACGATGTGATGCTTGAAGTCAATGATTAGTGAGTTCATGAAATAATGATAAGAGAAAGGAAAATAAAAAGAAACTGAAGTGGAAAGGAATATAAAGGCAATAGAGTTTGAGGAATGATAAGGGAGTTGGGTATGAGGAAACCCTAAAGACTCGTAGCAATAGAAATAGAAAAATATGTAATCGTCGGGATGAGGGTGATTCACCATGAGTTAAAGTTGATGATTGAAGGAATAAGAGATACATATATTTTATCCCCTGTAAGTTGGGAGGATTCGAGGAAACCTTGAGATAGTTCGAAGGATAAATAATGAGACACGGATAGACTGAGGAGACAAGAAAGTAAGAAATTAAGAAAATTGGATGAAGGAAGTGACCTTCAAGAATGTGAAGTGTAAGACCGGTGGCATGATACCCAGAATGGGAGACGCCAGGTATGAAAGATATCCCAATATTGAGATGACTGTTGAGATAAACAACAAAAGAAAATGAGGATTTATTAAGAAGATGTTCACGTTGAACACGACCAATATCTTCTAGAACATCCATGTTATCATTACCAAATCAGGAAAGAAAAGCGGATGACCATTGTTATCTTTTGGAGGCCATATGGATTAACCTCAATTTGAATAAGGATGCTATTATGAAATTAGGTATAGACTATCGAGGTGGGAATGATGAATAAGATCATCTATCAAGGATATATGACTTGATTTATCCATGGAAGGATGCAAGTACCTTTTTAAAGGTGGGATTAAGGATATAACTTCGATAACTTGAGACGAATCCTAGGGGAATGAATAAAGGTTGGCATTTCACCCTTAAATAGGGATAGCATGAGTTTTGACAGTATGAATTGGAAAGGATTAAGGTAATAACAACCTGTAAGAATTAGTGGAGAAATTTTTCAGAAGTATATAGACAATGATGCTGGTATTAATAAATGGTATCTTGATATGCCCTGTATCTAGGGAATACAGGAGGAAAGATTTAAGGATAACCTTAGAGGTTTTATAAGGAGAAGGGTAATATTCAAAATTCTCAAGAGTACAAATGTTGATAAAGGAAATATGACGTAATTATAATGATGCCAAGTGGGGCACGTGTTAAACCACGAGAAAGTATGGATCGAACCAATAAAGGTCGAAATTGTTCAGGGCAATTAGGGCCTAAGATAAAAGATGTTCTAAGTATGATTGAGAGTCAGTCGTGACAGTGATTAACCTCTAAAGATTGAGGCAATAACTTATGGAAAAATGGTGATTTTTTTTTTATTTACTCATCAGATATTAAAGAAAAGCATTTTCACATAAGCAGTGATTGAAATGAGGTAGAAAATTTATTTGGAGGTGGTTAAAATGACATTGACTGTAAGGAAATTTTACTATCAGGAAAGGCCAAAGAGGTGGCCGACACCTTAAAGGTAAGAGGATAATTATAGGCGCTTGTGCCAGAGGAATACAGTAATAAGGGTTAAAGTCGTGAAGGTTGTATTATGGTTTGGAAGATTGACATTCCTTCTGATGACTGTGCAATACCCAACCGTAATAGTAGTTTGGTAAAGGTTTAATTCGTATAATCGCCATGAGCGGGCTATCTATCTTAGAAGGTACTATCTTGAGATAAGCCAGGACCATGTTACGGAATGACTAAATGAACCTTTGAGATGCATGTCTCCCAATAAAGACATATGATTAAGAATGGTATTAACCTGCTATCGTTACCTTCATTAAAACTCTTCTGCAAATTTATCTGCTTCATGTCATATGTACGTCAAGTTCAGGAGTGTTCTTCATGAATCATGAATGGTGATCATGTTACCTCCTTAGAAGAATTAGATATGAGATGTATGGACTCCGTATGGTTAGCTATTAAGACTTCATGGAAAATGAATGACTACAGTAGGTCAACGGTGGACCCTGGTAGTGCAGGAATGATTCTGCGGGTAATGAGCCGATTAATTACAACTGTGAGAGTTGTATTAGAATGGATGTTGATAATAAGTACCACTAATCGGGTTGTGATGATGTATAAGTTATCATTGATAGACTAATTAAGTCGATTATCTACCTATCGAATACTTATTCCTTCTTATCAATAGAGAGTCGTATTACTATACGAGGAAGGTTGCAGTGCAAACATAGAATTCTAGTAACGATGATGTCTAGAATGAGATCCCAGATTCGATTTTCGATGTCGAGGAAGTTTCAAAGGTGATTTTGTATAAGCTCGAGGAAGAGCATGGGTCCATAGAATGATGGACGGAATAGCAAAAATATTTAGGCATGTGAAATACGATGCTATAATACTTGATGTTGATATATATACCTATATGTTTTGTTTTCCTATGAAAAACCTCTATAGTTCAGAGGTAGATTCCAAGCCAGATATTTATGGCAATAAAGTTTTTACGTATATGCAATTCTCTTCAGTTCGCTCTTTTCACTTCTTTTTATTTTGTATAAGCTGAGAAGAACAACCCTTCCAGAAGGGGAGGTATTTCCGAATGACTATCTATCTGTGTGATAGAACCCTAGTAGGATACCACATGTTGTTTAATTGCTTGTCAAGTACTAAAGGCTGGCCACCTTCTGTACTAACTATGTAATAGAATAAGTGTTCATGATCATAGTGATCTCTCAACAAATTCATTTACTTCTATATGATTGATCAAACTTTGGAAAATAGAAACAGCTGAAAAAGGAGTAGTAAAGTTATGGTGGTATTCGGAATGGAAACACATTCGTGATACTAAGGTTGACGTAGTTATTAAAAGGTTATAGAACACTAACAAGCAAAAGTATAACCGGTATAATATTAGGAACGAAAGGTAGTAGCGATTACGAACTGGAAAAGAATGGGTATTGACAAGCAAAAGCTCTAATGCTAAAAGCTATAATGAGAGTCTATGTAATAGACTTGAAAGAATTTGGAATGATCACTTAACGCGGATTGAGTTTTCTCACGATAATAGATCGTATGTCAGGTTTCGAGATGTCGTCTTATGAGATCTTTGAGGGAAGACAATGTCGATCCCCCTTATGTTAGGATGAAGTTGTAGAGCGCAAGATGCTCGGACCAGCAGTGGTCCAAAGGACCAAGGATATAATAAATTTAATCAGAGGACGGCTGGTAGTATCCCAAGATGGGAACACGAAGTATGTTGATTTGACACGAAAGGACAAGGAATAGGAAGTAGGGGACCTAGTGTTGTTATAGGTATTCCCTTGGAAAGGAAGGATGAGGTTCGGAAAGATAGGGAAGCTAAGCCCACGAATTTTTGGACCCTTTGAGGTATTAAGATATATTGGAAAGTTAGCATATGAGCTAGCCCTACCCCTGAACATGTAGCAAGTTCATAACGTGTTCCACGTATCAATGTTAAGGAAGTATAATTCGGATGCCAGACAAATAGGGGCATATGAGCGCATAGGCATGCAACCAGACGTAACCTATATGGAGCAACCAGAAAGGGTTATAGATCGAAAAGGAACAAGTGCTTAGGAGAAGGGTTATCAAACTAGGCAGAATTTGGTGGTAGAACCACAACGTGGGAAAATTTACTTGAGACTTAGAAAGTGCAATGCTAAGAGAGCATCCCTATTCATTTTCTATATGATTCCGGGACGGAATCCTTTTAAGGAGGGGAGACAGTAATAACCCCAATTTTTGGAATTTTTGAAACCCTTATGAATAGTGTTTTGTTGATTATGCTGAATAAGAAAAGTTTTCATGCCACACTATGTAGGGGTTCTTCTATTGTTATTATGAGATCTCATTAGTACTTATACGGGATATAAGTGTATGTAAAGATCGTCAGAATCCAAATCCGAACACTTTGATTTTTTCCGAAAATCCACCAAAGAATTGAGTATAAGGTAACATGATTAAAAGGATTTAAATTCAAGGTTTAGGGGAACCCAAGTAATAAGATCTCGGATATGATCCCTCAAACGATGAACGAAAACAAAAGATAAACGAACCGTATAACAGATCAGCGGTCATTAGCCAAGTAATTAAGGGATTAATCAAAAAGGTAGTGGATGATGATGTCATCACATGACACAAGCTTGCTTGCATAAGTATGACAAAGGAGTTTTGTTTGTTGGGTGATTTTGGGCCATACAAAATTAACCATGGTAAAAAGGTTAAAACAAATTTCAAGACAAAAATAAGAATCAACCAAGCAAATAACATAAATCAAAAAGAGAAGAGTTGACTTTGCAAGAAGAAGCTCTCGGCCAAAATAAATACAGCAACTTCAAACTGCCATATCTCCTTCAATACTCACTCAAATGTTGTGTTCTATAGCTCGTTGGAAAGGTATTGAGATGGCCTACAACTCTTGTTCACAAATCTCGTCCAAATAAGCAATATAAGACCCTCAGTTTTACAGTTCTTTCAATCGGACTTTTGGAAACTTTAAAGCCTAACTTTATGTTCTTGATTTCTTTGGAAAGATCAAGCTTGTAGAAGGCTCCATAAGGCTTCCTAGTAACTTTCCACCCTCCAAGAAAGGTATAAATATTCACACCCTTTAGTAATAAGTTTGAATGTTGAAGTTTGGAGATGGTTTGGATGGATGAGTAGTAATTTGAATGATAAGCATGATCCGAGATTAATTGTTAAGTAGTTTAGTTGAATTTGGAGATGTTATAATATATGATTGGATTGAGATCCTTGAGCTTATTATGACTGAAATCAGTAGCATTGATGTGTATCTTGAGTTGTTATTTATTGGTAGTTGGATTGATATGATTTGGAATGGTAAAAATTTGGGAAATCGCGTAAACATAGCCGTCGTAATGTCCGATTTACTTTAGACTGTTTTTACTCTTAACATCAGGACCCGAAAACTCCCTGTTAGGTTTAGACCATTGTCATTATTAGATAGTTCATGTTACGAGCTTCGTTTTGATATGTGGTTCGTTTGAATCCGATGTACGGTTTAGGAGAAACGACCATTTTAAGTAACGGCATTTCGCGAACGAACCATTACCCCTCGCCTTACTTTGAAACCTTGGTTAAGGACTTTAAATGACTAATTGGGATATGAAACAATTATGTTAAGTGGATTAGGCAGTTGGTAAGGTACTCGTGAAAGAATTGCCTTAAAACTCTTAAGGGTTAATTTATTAAAAATGGTGGAGCCGAGGGTACTCGAACGACTTAAGTGAATCGTTAAGCGCGAAAGCGAACGTTAGGGCTCTAAATGGTTAAAGTCTAGTTTCTTAAGCGACCGTGGTTTAATTCCGGCTTATGTTGTTGTTTATAGGTTACCGGATCCACTCTAAGCTGAAGTCTAATCCGGGAACACTCAGACAAGTTTTCTACCCGTTATACTGTTGTTGTGATGTATACATATGTATATGCATTATCTTGTGATAGATGCATGGTGGTTAATTAGCAAATCTTGCTATATATTGGAGCTTGTGATATGGTATATATGCATGTCTGTTTCGTAATCTTGATATATATAGTTGATTCAATTTCTTATAAGTTGCATAATACTTATGCTAGAGATAAGCAGTAGTTGCGTATACCCTTAGTATAGGGGACCCAAAGGTGACCATTTTCTAAAACCGGGAGTCGATGTTCCCGAGTATATTGTATATATTTATATATATATAGATATAGTTTTCAAAACTATGAATCGAATAAGGTTTATTCGATAACTTTATTTTTATTAATGAATATTATTTTGAATATTCATTCGAGGGCTTATGACTCCGTTTATTTTATTAATGAATATTATTTTGAATATTCATTCGAGGACATATGACTCCGTTTATTTTATTTAATGAATATTATTATTTGAATATTCATTCGAGGACTTATGACTCCGATTATTTACTAATTATTATTCTTAATTTTAGTAAAGAATAATGTGTCGATAATCAAACTCACTTTTAATTATTCAAATAAAGATAGTACTTTCGTATAAGTATATCTTTGGTTATTTAATATTCATTTCAAGTATAAGTTTTAAAACTTCTATTTCAATTATTTTTATAAAGATTATTCTTTATGGGAATATTATTTAAATAAAAATATTCAGATATTTTCTAATATATTGGGGCTGATTTATTTTATTAAATCAGCATCACTCCAAACACTCTTAAAAATGTTTTCGAGTCTTCAAAAT
This sequence comes from Apium graveolens, assembly GCF_009905375.1. Lineage (NCBI taxonomy): Eukaryota > Viridiplantae > Streptophyta > Magnoliopsida > Apiales > Apiaceae > Apium > Apium graveolens. Next base: position 173,284,376 of record NC_133654.1, read on the forward strand.
GATTTTAAAGGTTAGGGCGGATCCCAAAGCTCATTTTTATATTTAAGATCCTCCTTTCGAAGGGGATTTAAATACTCGCTCAAAATCTGAGGGATCCGGCTCTGTGGTGTATTTTATATTCGCAACAAGGTTGCTACTCTGATAAAAGAATGTTTGATTACTTACCCAACACTCGGGAAGTAAAATTCTTGGAACAAGTTAATCCATTAACAGGCATCGCCTGGGAAATATCGGTGAGTTTTCCTTTCCAACTAGATATGACTTCTTGGTGGAGCCGTATCAACAAGTTTCTACTTGGGGAAAGTGAGGACGAGCTTTACGTTTCAGAGTCATGGATTTCATCTGAACTAGGAGTGGCGTAAGTGGTCGAGTGGCGCCGGCCCAGCCTAATTATATTGGCTCAAATGGCCTGGAAGTTCCGCTAAGACGGTCCATTCCTTAGGAGTCCAGTGTTCGGTTGACAAGTAAATCCGACAGGTTCTCCTCTACATGTAGAAAATGGTGGGGTTGTACTACTACGACTGATCATCGTAAGTGGTCTTCCTGGCGCGGAAAACTCCCCTAATGAGTTCATCATCCAATTGGATATTTCTGCAACACTACCTAGAGCACTTCGATAGAAAGGCTACGGCTGGGCGATTGTTGAGTGTTGGCAGGGTCGAGTTTTCAAAATGATGTTTCCATCAAATGAAGTATCTCGTAACTTCATTTCTTTTGAATGATATTTCAAAGATTGATTCTATACAAGTTATGCCTTGTAGCTTCATATATGTGATGAACTAATTATAACTTGAACGGTGGTAGTTCGAGTAGTATTCGGAAAAGATATAAGTATATTGGAGTATCTTGTAACTTCACCTTTTAAACTTATATCTAGTAAATGATTATCTTGTGCATGTCAAAGATTTTCAGAAAAAACGTTGAGACAAGGTTAGATATATGAGATCACCTTGCAGCGATATTTTTATACAGTTATAAACTGGAACTCTGTGGATGTTATACATGTCAGAGGATTTCAAAGATTGTGAAAAGTATATATGTATATATATACTGAATATTTTGCGACTTGGTCGCGTTAAGATATCAGCTTGGTTCATTTCTTTTGACCAAGACTTTCATGAGTACTATGAGAATGCTCATATATTGTTAATCATTATACATATTATTTTGGTGGGTTGTTGCTCACCCTTGCTTTCTTCATTCATCATACAACAACAGATAGAAAGATGAACAGGACCAAACTCCCGATTCGCAAGCGGTTAGGAAACGTTCCGCAGTTTCATGTAGGCGTTGATGCCGTGGTAGCCGAGGTAGGATCTACCAATAGGCTAGTCTTTCAACTTTTGATGTACCAGACTTATGTATATTTATGAATTGTAATAATGGCAAAGAAATGTAAAATTATTCAGAAACCCTTTTAAGGTGTAACGGTTTATAATTGTGGAATATAAGGACTTGTGTTATTTTTGGGTATTCATCTCTGAGACTATAACTTGTGGTGTGTGTGTGTATATTGTGGGGTCACAGTACATAGTAGTTGATTGTTTATTAAGATTGGGTGTTATTAAGGGAAATGGAACTCGTGACAACCCGGATCCCCGACCCCGGATTTGGGGGTGTTACATACCATCTACAACAACAACTCCACAAGCAACAACAAGGACATTAGATTTAAAGATGAAGGACGCTGTTCAGAATTCTGAGGTGATAGCAGGTAAACTTTTAATGAATAATGTTGAAGCTAAGGTATTGATTGATTCTGGTGCTACGAGATCTTTTATATCAGAAACTTTTGTTGATAAACTTAAATGTGATAAATGACCTTGAATGAGGTAATAGATGTGGTAATTGTGAACCAAGAGAAGATTCCTGTGAGTCAATTTTGTCCTAAGTGTGAGATAGATATTTCGGGGCATAAATTTTCAGCAGACCTGATACTTTTCAAGTTAGGGGAGTTTGATATAATCTTAGGCATGGATTGGTTAGGAGAGAATAATGCTCAGAAAATTGTAAATCTAAGAAAGTGTATTTAAAGACGGAGAATGGAGAGAAAGTAATATTTAAAGGTCAGAGGCAAGAGCGACTGTTTCTTACAATCGTCTAGGCTAAGAAACTGCTTAGGAAAGGTTGCAAATCATTCCTAGCCTATGTAGTAGATTTAGAAAGAGAGAGCCTCAGCATGGAAGATATTCCTGTAGTCAACAAATTTCCAGATATGTTTCCAGATGAACTATCAGGTTTACCGCCCGATCGACAAATTGAGTTTGAGATCAACTTTGCTACAGGAATGAAACCAGTTTCGAAGGCACCTTATAGAATGGCACCAGTAGAAATGAAAGAGTTGGCGAACCAGCTGCAAGAATTGTTAGACAAAGGAGTGATACGGCCAAGTACGTCGCCATGGGGAGCACCTGTTTTATTTGTAAAGAAAAAGGATGGAAGCATGAGGTTATGCATAGACTATCGGGAGTTTAATAAGATGACAATTAAGAACCGTTACCCGCTATCAAGGATAGATGATTTATTTGATTAGCTGAAAGGAGCTAAGTGTTTTTCCAAGATTGATTTAAGATCAGGATACCATCAATTGAAGATCAAAGCAGACGACATCCCGAAGAAAGTATTCATGATAAGATACGGACATTATGAATTCTTGGTGATACCTTTCGGGTTGACTAATGCCCCTGCAGCATTTATGGATCTGATGAACCGGGTATTTAAAAAGTATTTGGACAAGTTTGTAGTGGTATTCATTGATGATATTCTTATATATTCAAAGTCAGAAGAAGAACATATGCAGCATCTATGGATAGAATTGGAGATACTCCGACAAGAGAAGTTGTATGCCAAGTTTTCTAAATGTGAGTTCTGGTTAAACGAAGTTCAATTTTTGGGACATGTTATTGGAAGTGAAGGAGTCAAAGTGGATCTGGCAAAGATTGAGGCAATTATAAGTTGGGAGAGACCAAAGACACCTACGGAAGTGCGAAGTTTTCTAGGATTGGCGGGATACTATAGAAGATTTGTTAAAGATTTCTCGAAAATCGCCACGCCATTGACTAAGTTGACTAGGAAGAATCAGAAATTTGAATGGAATGCAGAATGTGAAGTTAGTTTTCAAGAATTGAAGCAGAGGTTGGTTACTACCCTGGTGTTAGTATTACCAGACAATCAAGGAGACTTTGTGATTTTTAGTGATGCCTCACATAAGGGTCTGGGTTGTGTGCTAATGCAACACAACAAGGTGATTGCGTATGCATCAAGACAGCTGAAACCACATGAATTGAAGTATCCTACACATGATTTGGAATTAGAAGCTATAGTATTTGCACTTAAGATTTGGAGACATTACCTTTACGGAGAAAGGTGTGAGATTTACACTAATCACAAGAGTTTAAAGTATATTTTCACTCAGAAGGAGCTTAACGTGAGGCAAAGGAGATGGTTGGAGTTAATTAAGGACTATGATTGCTCGATAAATTATCATCCGAGAAAGACGAACGTGGTAGATGATACTTTGAGTAGGAAAGAGAGGTTGAATATGTTAGCAATACTAAAGGAATTATTTGAGGAAATTAGGAGATTTAAATTAGAACTTTGTGTTTGTGGAAAAGTTGAAGATACTATGACTTTTCAGCCAACATTATTGGAAAAGATAAAGAAATGTTAGGAAGAAGTGATGAAACAGGAGAATAATCAACTGACTGGAGAAGAGATTTATACTCAAAGGGATGAACAAGGTATAGTAAGGTTTTCCTCAAGAATTTGGATTCCTCATGTGACTGAATTGAAGAATGAGATATTGCAAGAAGCTCACCATTCTAGATTTTCAATCCATCCGGGAAGCACCAAGATGTATCAGGACTTGAAGCAGAACTTTTGGTGGCCAAATATGAAGCGAGAAGTAACAGAATGGGTTGCGAAGTGCTATACTTGTCAGAAAGTGAAGGCAGAACATCAAAGACCAAGTGGATTAATTCAGCCCTTAAAGATTCCAGAATGGAAGTGGGAAAACATTGCCATGGACTTTATAGTAGGATTACCACGAACAAAATCTGGACATGATTCTATATGGGTTATAGTTGATCGCCTTACGAAGTCGGCACATCTTCTTCCAATTAATGAAAGGTCTCCATTGGACAGATTGGCCCATCTATATGTGCGTGACATCATATTACGACATGGCGTGCCTGTATCGATAGTTTCAGACAGAGATCCATGATTTAATTCAAGATTTTGGAAGCAATTTCAAGAAAATCTTGGCATAAAGTTAAACATGAGTACGGAGTATCATCCGCAGACTGATGGTCAAAGCGAAAGGATAATTCAAACAATTGAAGACATGTTGCGCAGTTGTGTAATTGATTTTGCAGGAAGTTGGGATGACCACTTGCCATTGGTAGAGTTCTCCTATAATAACAGCTATCACTCCAGTATTGGCATGCCATCATACGAAGCCTTATACGAACGGAAGTGCAGATCACCAACCAGTTGGGATGAAGTGGGAGAAGGAAATATTCTAGGCCCGGAATTGGTGCAACAAATGCATGAGATAGTCAAATTGATTCAGAAGAGATTACTTGCTGCTCAAGATAGGCAAAGAAAGTATGCAGACCCTGCTTGTAAGAACATCAGATTGTAAGTAGGTGAAGCCGTATTACTGAAGGTATCACCGAGGAAAGGATTGTCTAGATTTGGCAAGAAAGGGAAGTTAGCACCTAGATATATTGGTCCTTTTGAAATTTTGAGTAAAGTAGGGAAGGTGGCCTATAAATTAGCTTTGCCGCCTCAGTATCAGCATGTGCATAATGTGTTTCATGTGTCATTGCTTAAGAAGTATAATCCTGATGCCAATCATGTGTTTGAGTATGAACCTATAGAGATTCAGACAGACCTGTCATTTGTGGAGCAACCTGTCAAAATACTCGACTAGCAAGAGAAGGGTCTTAGAAATAAGTTGGTTAAGTTGGTAAGAGTACTTTGGAGAAATCCCAAGGTTGAAGAATCAACGTGGGAACTAGAGTCGGATATGCGTAGCCGGTATCCTCACTTATTCTCCTAGATTTTGAGGACAGAATCCTTTAAGAGGGAGAGGATGTTACGACCGGTATTCCTAAAACTTATCTATATATACTTGTGTGTTTATAATTGAGATTTAAATTATGTTGAATTATAAATGTGGATGATCTATATGTTGAGTGCCTATAAATTAAGTGTTTAATGTATAGTTTATATAAAAAAATTGAAAGGAAAATCTTATTATTTAGTATTTTTAAATGATAATCAAAAGTATTTCATTCTATATGAAAAATCGATTTTTAAAATCTTTTAACAATAAATTTTCAAATTTATATCATTAAATTTCTAAAATCATAAGCTATTTTATAATATTTATTTTGTGATTCATGGAAGTGTATTTATTTATATAGCAATTGTTTTATATAAATTAGTTGATTTTTAATTTGCAATTTACTTAGTTGCCCATGCATGCATTTTGCTCCCAAACACAAGTTAAGGGCAAACTTGGAAATTCCAACCCCACTAACTACTACTTTACTCGCCAAATTACTACCTTATCCTTGCATGCAAAATGACACAAGCTTACTTGAGGGTTACTCTTGTCAATTCTCACTTCCACTCACTTTCTAGTCAAATCAAAACCATAAAAATCAAGTACAAGTTGTCATAATCACACTCACTTCACTCCACTCCACCCTCACCTCTCTTTTCCCTCTCCTTCTCTCGGACCTCTCTCTCTCTCGGCCTTCACTCTCGGCCGAAGCCCCCACCCCCTTTTTTTCTTCATTTTTCATTCATATATCCATCTTCCATTTAAGTAATCTTACTTCCCATATCTTGTTCTTTAACAATCCAAAGAGTTTAGGGTGAAAAATCTATATTTTGATCTTGCATGGTAGTGTTTTGTTAAACTCAAAGTGAACACCCTTGATTCTTGTAAATCTAAGGCTTTCACCATGAGATATATTATCATAGGGTTGAGAATGGCTAGACATGAGTGAGTTACACTCATGCAAATGTTATTTTCACCCTAATCCATTCGGCCATGACTTGTTAGGTACCGAATGGATGGTGTTCTTGTTGCCTGGTTGATTTTTGTGTGTTTATATGATAATAGCTTGGTTTTGGAAATAAAAACTTGATAAAACTCCTTGCATGCTAAGTGATCACATTAGTTATGGTTAACGCTAGGCTTGCATGTTGATTCTATGATGAAATTTATATGGAAACAATATTGTTTTTGGCTTGTAAGTTCGAAAGCATGCATGCATAGGTTCAACTCATGATTTTCGAAAGTTCTTGATTATTTTGATTGATTTTTGTTAATAATCTCTAATTTCAGTTAAGTTAGGATATTAAATATGATATATGCTCCTTGTTATGTGTTTTTGATTCGTATATATATGGAGGATTTAAGTTGTTATTTTCGAAATTGAGATGACTTGTAATTAGTATATTATTTTGACTCTTGTTTTGCTATATTGCACTCTAGGTAAGGATGATCTCCACTAAGAAAATGTTGTGTGTGGGAGTTTTATTTCAGTAGGTTTCCTTAGTTGAGGTTTGGTTTGGGTTTTGATTGATGTTTGGTTTGGTTTGTCAAGTGGGAAACATGGTGGAAAGGGGTACATTAGATTCAGCAGATTTTCAGTTTGGTAACATGAGGTTTAGAGTGATATTTGACCTTGTCATTGTAATGCACTTTGAGGCCCAAGTCACCAGAAGCTAGTACTAGGGGTATACTTCAGATTTTAGATGTTTGTTAGAGGTTTGTAGGTTGTTTGGTTAGGTGCACGAGTGAAAACACTAAATCTGTCTAGCAGGGGACAGTTTTACCGCAACCTAGAAATGGGGAGTTTTGACCATGTCATGGGTAGGCCCTCACTAGGCCTTGGTTGGCCCTAGTTAGAGGGAGTGTCTGAGGTGTTTTTCCAGCCATAGTTCATAGGAATTGAGTTAGGATCATGTGTCACAAGTTAGTGCAAATCAGGACACTTTTCTGTCCAGAAAACAAGTAAACATTGGACTTTAAGCTTAGGCCTAGGTAGGCCAAGCTAGGCCTTTGAGTCACACCAAGTTTTGGAGTTACCTTATGATCAGAAGAGTCTAGTGTAGAAGTTTCGGAGGTAAACTTGAGTATTAAGGGTGTCAATTGTTCTCATAAACCCATTGGTGTCATCCTGAAATCACTATAATGAGCACATTCACTTAACATTTAGTTTTAGAGCACTTATGAGTGAGGCCTAGTTGACCATCATAGTTGTAAGATAGTATACGGTCAGTAGAGTGTAGGGCCTAGGTCAGGGTCAATATAAACTTGATGGTTTAGATAAGGCACTTCGAGTTTCGAGGTTAATATTAGGAGTTTTGACTAGTTTAGCATAACTAAGTGACTTGAGTAAGTGGAGTGAGAACATTCAAGCTTAGTAATGCAATATAGTGTGTTGATGTATTATTATATATTTAAATGTGTTATGTGAGCATATTTGGCTATATGATCTAGTATGCTTATAACATAATTGTAAGCATGTATGTGTATATAGGCCTAAGTGCCAATGTGCTTACTTTCGGTTTATAAATAGGTTGAGTTGGTGAGAATATATTATAATGAGGCTATTGTTATTTTGTGTAGGCTCTCGAGACGAGGGTAAACTTGCCATTAAAGTCGAGTAAAGATCCTAGTTGCTCCCACCTGCCAGTCAAGTCAAGCCTTTCTCAAGGCAAGTATTTCAACCTATCTTTTTGTGTTTACACTGCAAGTGTGTGTTAACCTAGCTTTTATATATGATGCGAGTATTCTAATTCACCTTGATATACATGTATACATGACCCAAGTGGTTTCAAATCTATATTTCGTATTGCATGCAAATGCCATGAACCCTCAAGTATCTATTGCAAGTAGTTTAACTTTACTTGGAGATTGTTATGCAACTAATTTAAAAGTCATACCATGCTAGTATACCAAAATAATTGTGATGCTTAACCTGTATAAGTTGTATTTAGTAACCTTATCTTGACACCTAATAGTCAGTTATTCCTCAAAGTTGTTCATATATGCTTGATAACACCATTCTTATCCTTAAACCATGAGACCATATTATACTTTGAACTGATAGTCACCTTCTTTATATCTTAAATACCTATGTCTTATCTGGAACCACTACATTGAACCTAGTTTGACTTAGTTCCTTTATACTATCCAATAACCCTGTTAAACCGCAATACCAAATCCTGTGTGAATAGAAACCTTGAAATTTCATTCGATAAGTTATCAGTCCAATTGATCATGGACTTAAAGTTTATTGAACCTATTCCATGTGCTTCGAAGTTGATCTAGAACCCTTGATAAAGACGTTCACTGTTTAAGAAATTAACCGTCACTTGGCATCGGTTTTTAAAATAAAAAGTTAAAAGTGGATTTTCAGTTCTAAAGGGGGACACATGTTTTATTTAGATAGTGGATCCGGACTGAGATGCAAGTCCTTTCCGCTTTTAAATTATAGGCTTAAAGTTTGCCTAGGGATCCCATTAATGTTTTAGAACCCAGCGAGGTTTGGGATTACTTCGCGGCTGATCACCGGCTGTAATCCGTAGCGTCATAAAATGGTTTTTGATAAAAAAATGGATTTTAATTGTTTTGTTACAAATAAATGATGCCATCACCCTGAAAGTTTATCTCTTGTTATTATATTATTGGATCTTTCATTTCCACTGTTATCCTTTCATTTTTGTTTATGTATTATATAGCACTTGTTGAGCATTCGGCTCACTACTTGCTTTCACCCTGATATTTCAGCTAGCAGATATGGTTAGATTCAAGCAGATTGTGCGTAAGACTTGTGATGCCGATTCATATGTTCAAGCTCAGGTAGATTAGTGATCATTTTTTGTGAGGACTCGATATTGAAATCAGGTTGTAATAGTTAATAGTATTGGGCTGTTCCAAACCCTTAACTGTAAGATCTTGGATTCAGTGTATTTATTTTCCTTTTGATAACTATTGTAATTATTCGCATATTTTTCTTTTGTTAAAGTTGGGGTGTGATAACTACTCGCTCGTGGATAATGGGGATGATTTTTAGGAGATTAGATCTTGTTTCCTTATCTAATTGATGATCATGATGATGTTGTAACCTTGTAGACTACTATTTTTACTCTGTGTTATATTTTGGAACTTTTGATGTTGACTTATCAGACTTATTCGGTTGTGATGTAACCCAACTTTATCCTTTATAAATATGCATTATCGTTAACTTAAATTCGATTTCCCTTTTTGCTTTCCTGTTTACAATCATGCTTAATCCTCATTAACTTAGACACTTGAATTCCTATGATCATATTAACCTTCTGATAATCAAGTTTTGAAATATCTGATATATATTCACACCTGTCTTGTTACAATTTCTATTTCAGAAAAATGCCACTTAAAAAGAAGAAGCAGACCAACACCTCCACTACAACCACGATAGACCCCAATATCCTTTGAATATTGGAAACTCTAGAACAACAAACCAATGTAATTGCTCAACAACAACGAACTCTTCAACAACAATTCAAAAATCAAGAAAACCACAATCATGAACAACAACACCAAAACCAACAAGATCCACCAAATCCACCAGAACCTCCTCAACAGATGGTGACTTTCAAAGATTTTCAAAATACAAATCCTCCAGCATTTCATGATACCATTGATCCTTTTGTAGCCAATACCTGGATAAGAGAAATGGAAAGATCATTCGAATTAGTTCGATTAGGGGAAGGGCAGAAAATAGTTTATGCTTCGTATTTTCTGAAAGGAGAGGTTATATATTGGTAGGATTTTGTTAGAGTTTTGAAAGAGGTTCAGCCAGTTACTTAGGCAAGATTCCACAAGCTAGGACTTTCAATCTGAATAGAAAGATGCAATTCAGGATTCCAATGTGATAGCAGGTACACTTCTTGTGAATAATATCAACGCTAAGGTATTAATTGATTCAGGAGCCACTAGATCTTATATATCAGAAACTTTCGTTAATAAAATAAAATGTTATAAGATGACTATGAGTAAAGCTATGAATGTAGTAATTGCTAACTAGGAAAAAGTGCATGTAAGTCAGTACTACCCTAAGTCTGAGATTGATATCTCTACACATAAATTTTTAGCTGAATTGATACTTTTCAAGTTAGGAGAATTTGACGTGATTCTAGGAATGGATTGGTTAGGAAAGTATAACGCTCAGATAGATTGTAAATCTAAAAAGGTTCATTTGAGGACATAAAATGGGAAAAGAGTGATTTTTAATGGTCAGAAGCAAGAACCACTATTCCTTACCGCTATTCAAGCAAGCAAGTTACTTAGGAAAGGTTGTGAGGCATTTTTAGCCTATGTGGTAGATTCGGATAAGGAGTCCAATATAGAAGCAATTTCGGTGGTTAGGGAATTTCCCGATGTATTTCCTGAAGAGTTACCAGGATTACCGCCAGATAGATAGATTGAGTTTGTGATCAACCTTGCTCGAGGCACAGAACCAGTTTCAAAGATACCATATAGGATGGCACCAGCAGAAATGAAGGAATCAACAAATCAGTCACAAGAATTTTTGGATAAAGGAGTAATAAGACCAAGTACGTCACCATGGGGAGCACTGGTTTATTTGAAAAGAAAAAGGATGGGAGCATGAGACTATATATAGACTATCAGGAATTGAATAAGATGATGACTAAGAACCGATACCCGCTACCAAGGATAGATGACTTATTCGATCAACCAAAGGAGCTAAATATTTTTCAAAGATTGACCTGAGATCGGGATACCATCAATTAAAGATCAAACTAGAGGATATTCTAAAATGGCATTTAGAAAAAGGTATGGACATTATAAGTTTTTAGTAATGCCATTTGGATTAACAAATGCCCCCGCAGCTTTCATGGATTTGATGAATCGGGTTTTCAATAAATGTTTGGATAAGTTCTTTGTAGTATTCATTGATGATATTATGTATGATTTTAGAGTAGTTATGAACTTTAAATGGAAGTTATGAGTTATTATGTAAATGGATGATTGGAATGTTATAATTTAGTATGTTGATTGTTGGGTTGGTTTGATATGGTTGTGGTCTTGTAATAAAATTTGGTAATCGCGTAAACATAACCGTCGTAATGCCCGATTTACCTTAGACTATTTTTGTGCTTAGCTTCAGGACCCGTGAACTCACTGTAAAATTCTAAACTTTGCCATGTTTAGCTAGATCATGTCGTAAGCTTCGCTTTGGTATGTGGTTCGCTTAGAATTGATGTACGGTTTAGGAGAAACGACCATTTTAAGTAACGGCATTTCGCGAGCGAACCATTACCCCTCGCTTTACTTTGAAACCTTGTTTAAGGCCCTTAAAAGACTAATTGGATTACAAAAATATTATGTGAGGTGGATTAGGAAGTTGATAAAGTATTCGCGAAAGAGTCGCCTTAAAATTTACAACGGTTAATTTATTATAATTAGTGGAGCCGAGGGTACGCGAGCGATTAACGTAAATCGTTAAGCGTAGAAGCAACCAAAAGCGACCGTTCGGGTATGAGTGAGTTTTGACTAGTTTCTTAAGCGACCATGGTTTAATTCCGGCTTATGTTATTTTTCATAGGTTACCGGACCCACTCTAAGCTTAAGTCCATCTGGGAACACTCAGGCAAGTTTTCTACCCGTTATACTGTTGTTGTGATGTAAATATATTGAGGCATTATCTTGAGATAAGTTCATTATTGTTATTAGCAAATCTTGTGATATATTGGAGCATGTTGATATGGTATATATATGCATGTTGTGAAATCTTGATATTCTATTACTAATTCAAATGATTATAAACTGCATAATACCTATGCTAGAGATAAGCATTAGTTGCGTATACCCTTGATATATGGGACCCAAAGGTGAACATTTTTCTAAATCGGGAGTCGATGTTCTCGAGTATGATATATATATATATAGTTTTCTATAACTATTAATCAAATAAGGAATATTCGATGGTTTTGAATAATAATCAAACTTATTTTCGATTATTCAAATAAGGATCGTACTTTCGTATAAGTATATTTTTATTATTTATTATTCATTTCAAGTATGAGTTTTGAAACTTCTAATTCAATTATTTTATAAAGATTATCCGTTATGGAATATTATTTAAATAATAATATTCAGATATTTTCTAACATATCGGGAATGATTTATTTTATTAAATCATCAATACTCTAAACATTCTTTAAAATGTTTTTGAGTCTTCAAAATGATTTTAAAAGTTAGAGCGGATACCAAAACTCATTTTCAAAGTTTAAGATCTTCCTTTTGAAGGGGACTTGAATACTCGCTCAAAAATCTAAGGGATCCGGCTCTGTGGTGTATTTTATATTCGCAACGAGGTTGCTGTTTTGAGAAAACAATTTGATTACTTGCCCAATGTTCGGGAAGTAAGTCCATCTAATTGAGTCAGCATAAGTGACAGGCTGGGGTATGGTCTATGAAGGTGTAAGAGGCTGGGTGGCAGTCCATCCATGCGTGAGTGGCCGGGTAACGGTCTAGCGCGAGCTCCTAATACGGCCAGGGTGATGACCGGCGAGGAATTCATCCATCTACAGTAGAAAAGGTTACTTAATGGGTATCTTTGCCTGATCAGCGAGATATCGGGTTTATGCCAAATTTCTCTTCTTTCCAAATTCATTGGATATTAAAACTTTGTTTATAATTTTCATAACAGAGGTTTTTACGGAGTGTATGAGATATATATATAGGTGTATATATATATATCGCGACTTAATGAAGTATCTCGTAACTTCATTTCTTTCAAATGATTTTTTCAAAGATTAAATTTATTCAAGTCTTATCTTGTAGTCTCATCTGTGTGATGAACTTTTGAAACTGATTATAACTTGAATGGTGGTAGTTCAAGTAATATTTGGAAAAGATATAAGTATATTGGAGTATCTTGTAACTTCATCTTTTCAACTTATATCTAGAAATTACCAGTAGGCTAGGCTTTCAACTTTTGATGTAATAGACTTATGTATATTTATGAATTGTAATAAAGGCAAAGAATTTGTAAATCTATTCAGAAACCCTTTTGAGGTGTAATGACTTATAATTGTGTAATAAAATGACTTGTGTTATTTTTGGTATTCATCTCTGAGACTATAACTTGTGGTGTGTGAGTATATTGTGGGGTCACAATACGCAGTAGTTGGTTGTTTATTAAGATTAAGTATTATTAAAGGAAATGGAACTCGTGACAACCCGCATCCCCGACCCCGGATTTGGGGTTGTTACAGAAATGGTATCAGAGCTAAGCGTTATAAACCTCAGAGATGATGCGTCGTTAAAATGATAATTTGACTAATAATAAGAACTCTTGCCAAGTTCATAGTCGGACTACCTAACGTAGTACTGACAGTTAAAACCCTTATGGGAACCCTTATAAATATCGTGATAAAAGCGTAGTTCGTTATCGTAGTGGGACTCTGAACCCTGAGGTTGAGGAGCAACAGCGCGATGATGTTTTATTACTTATTGGAGATCATATGGTGGATCCGATAGAGCGTCCTAACGAGGGACCGGATAATGCTCATGTTGAGGATGTAGTCATTGAGGAGGTTATCCCAGGAGAGATTGTTGCTGAGGAGGATCCCGAGGAGGATCCTGACAAGAGTAAAAATTTGATTGCTGAGGAATTGATGACCGTAGTCAGGGCGACTACAAGAGATAGTAATTGCCTGTTATTACCGTAGGTTCATTCAAAATTTTGCAAAGATCATAGCCCGTTTAACGCGGCTTATTCATAAGACTGAGAAGTTTGAATGGACAGAGGAATGCAATAAACAACTTCCAAGAACTGAGGAAAAGATTGGTGACGTCCCCTGTGTTGGCGTTGCCGGATGGAAAAAAAGGAGATTTTGTGATTTATAGTGATGCTTCACATAAGGGATTAAGGTGCGTGCTTATGCAACACGGTAAGGTAATCATGTACGCGTCATGACAATTAAGGGAATATAAAATTCGATATCCCCCCATGATCTTGAGCTCACGACAATAGTTTTACCCTAAAGATTATAGGCACTACTTGTATGGAGAGAAGTGTGAAGTTTACGCAAATCCCCAAGAGCTCAAGTTTATTTTTACACCGAAAGAGCTCAACATGCGCCAGAGCAGGTGATTAGAGCTAATCAAGGATTATGATTATGAGATTATTTATCATCCAAGAAAAGCCAATATAGTGGATGACACCCTTAGTAGAAAAGAGAGACTCAAGATGATAATGTCTTCGGGAGAGTAGATAAAAGATTTCGAGAAAATGAAAATAGAAGTGAAGGTAACCGGAGCCGGTCCTGAAAGGCTATTTGAGGTTGTAATGCTGCCTGAATTATGGGAAAAGATCATATTGTGCCATGAAAAAAAGTGATGAATGAAGGCAGAGAACCAATGACTGGAGAAGAGATTAATACCGAGAAAGATGATAAGGGAATAACGAGGTATTCCTACAAAATTTGGGTTCCAAACGTTTAAGAGCTTAAGGACTGGATCTGAGATGAAATCCATAGTTAGAGGAATAAGATTTAGGGCAAACCCTGAATGTGATAGTCAAGGAGGTTGCCATTAAGAAAGAAGGAGCCCATAACATAATGAAGTGGAAAATAAGGATTTTAACGTATAAGATAACCCCAATTATTGGAGAAGGATGAAACATTTCATACTGAGAAAACATAAGTCGAGTAAGTTAGGGAGAACCAGGACGGTACTCCTATGGGGCAATTCATGGAATTGCCTCAACAAAACTTATACTTTTACCCCCAACCACCACCCTGAGGAAATAGTGCGGTGGGAAATTCTTTCACGACCTTTAAGTCGCTAAGCTCTCAGAGTTTCAAGAAACAAGCTGACCCAGTCGAGGAGAGAGAAAGGAAATATAGGAATCATTTGAGATTCTAAATGATTGACGAAGCGCAAAAGACTGTTTTTGTCACTTACCTTCCTAAGAGAGAGGCCACCCGTTGGTGAAAGGCCAAGAAAGACACGATGCCAGAGGTTATAATAAACTGATTAAAGTTCATCCAATTGTTTTTGGGAAAGTACTTCCCAAGGTTATAAAGATAGCATAGAGGATTAAGAGACAGACCAAAGGCGGATGAGTATGATGAAACATGAATCTAAGTTGTGAAAGTCATCAAGATTCGTCTGAAGGACACGAATCCCGAATGACGCGATGTTTGAAATCAACGCTTATGTTGTGTTGGTTCATGAAATGGATGTAATAGAAATGAAAATAAAAGACTGAAAGGGGAAAGAGTATAAAGGGATATAAAGGAAATAGAGTTGAGATGTGATAAGGGAGTTAGGTATGGGAAACCCTAAGAAACCCTTGCAATAAATACAGAGAAGTGTGTCATCATCAGCACGATGGTGACTGATCATGAGATAAATTCAAGGTTGAAGGCGTAAGCGATACATATATTTAATCCCCTTTAAGTTGAGAGTATTCGATGAAACTTTGAGATAGACCGATGGATTAATAAGGAAACACATATGGGCTGAGGAGACGGGATAACAAGATATTAGGAAAATGGGATGAAGGAAGTGACCTTCAAGAATGGGAAGTATATGTAAGACCAGTGACTTGATGCCTAAAAAGGGAGACACCAAGTATAAAAGATATTACAACATTGAGATGACGGTTGATATAAATAATGGAGATAAATGAATAGTTAGAACTAAAAAGTTCACATTGAACACGACCAATATCTTCCATAACATCCCTGTTATTATTTCCAAATCAGGAAAAAAAAGCGGATAACCATTGTTATCTTTTGGAGGCCATATGGATTGACCTCAGCTTGAATAAGGATGCTATTGTGAAATTTGGTATAGACTATCGAGGTGGGAATGATTGAATAAAATAATCTATCAAGGATATATGACTTGATTAATCCATAGAAGGATGCAAGTACCTTTTTAAAGATGGAATTAAGGATAGAACTTCGATAACTTGAGTTGAACCCTAGGGGAATGCATAAAGGTTAGCATTTCGCCCTTAATAGGGACAGTATGAGTTTTGACAGTATGAATTGGAAAGAATTAAGGTAACAACAACCTTTAAGGATTATTGGAGAAATTTTTCAGAACTATATAGACAATGATTCTGGTATTAGTAAATGGTATCTTGATATGCCCTGTACCTAGGGTGTACCTGATAAAGGATTTAAGGATAACCTTAGAGGTTTTATAAGGAGAAAGGTAATATTCAAAGTTCTCAAGAATAGAAACGTTGATAAAGGAAATATGACGTAATTATAATAATGCCAGGTGGGGCACGTGTTGAACCATAAGAAAGTATAGATCGACCCAATGAGGGTCGAGATTGGTGAAAATAAGAAGGACCCAAGATAAGAGACGTCCTAAGTATGATCGAGAGTCAGTCGTGACAATGTTCACATCTAAAGACTAAGGCAATGACTTATGGAAAAATGGTGATTTTTTTTTCTCACCAGGACTTAAGAAAAGCATTTTTACATAAGCAGTGATTGAAATGAGGTAGAAAATTTAGTTGGAGGTGGTTAAAATGACATTGATTGTAAGGAAATTTTACTATCAGGAAAGGCCAAAGAGGTGGCCGACACTTTAAGTGTAAGAGGACAATTATAGGCGCTTGTGCCAGAGGAATACAGTGATGATGGTTAAAGCCGTGAAGGTTTTATTACGGTTTGAAAGATTGACATTTCTTCTGATGATTGTACGATACTCAACCGTAATAGTAGTTTGGTAAAGATTTAATTCATGTAATCGCCGTGAGCGGGCTATCTATCTTAGAAGGTCCTATCTAGAGAATAAGCCAGGAACATGTTACGAAAGGACTAAATAAACCTTTGAGCTTCATGTCTCCTAATAAAGACATATGGTTAATAATGGTATTAACCTGCTATCGTTGCTTTCATTGAAACTCTTCTGCAATTTTATCTGCTTCATGTCATATGTACGTCAAGTTCAGGAGTGTTCTTCATGAATCATGAACGGTGATCATGTTGCCTCCTTAGAAGAATTTGATACGATAGCTATGGACTTTTTATGGTTAGATATTAAGATTTCTTGGAAAACGAATGACTATAGTAGGTCCGTGGTGGACTATAGTAATGCATCAATGATTCTTTGAATAATGAGTTGATTACAACTGTGAGAGTTATTATGTAATGGATGTTGAGATTGAGTACCACTAATTGGGTTGTGGTGATGTATAAGTTATCATTGATAGACTAATTATGTCGATTATCTATCTATTGAATATTTATTCCTTCTTATCAATAAAGAGTAGTATTACTATACAAAGAAGGTTGCGGTGTAGCAATGGATTCTAGTAATGATGATGTCTAGAATGAAATCCCAGATTCGATTTTCAATGTCGAGGGAGTTTCAAATATGATTGTTTTTTTAAGCTCGCGCAAGAGCAGGGGTCCATAAAATGATGGACGGAATAGCAAAAATATTTAGGCATGTGAAATACGATGCGATGATACTTGATATTGATATATATATACATATATATGTATTTTGTTCTCCAGTGATAAACCTCTATAGTTCAGAGGTGGACTCCAAGCCAGATGTTTTGTGGCAATATTTTTATATAATTCTCTTAAATTCTTTCTTTTCTTTTCTTTTCATTTTCATCTAAACTGAGAAGAACAACCCTTCTAGAAGGGGAGGCATTTCCGAATGACTATTTATTTTTGTGATAGAAGCCTATTAGGATACCACATGTTGTTTAATTGCTTGTCAAGTACTAAAGGATGGCCACCTTCTGTGCTAACTATGTAATAGAACAAGTGTTCATGATCATAGTGATCTCTCAACGAATTCTTTTACTTCTATATAAGTGATCAAACTTTGGAAGATAGAAGCAGCTAGAAAAGGAGTAGTATAAGTATGGTGGTATTCGGAATGGAAACACGTTCGTGATACTAAGGTTGACGCATTTATTAAAAGGTTATAAAACTCTAGCGTGTAAAGGTATATCCAGAATAGTATTCTGTACGGAAGATAGTAACGATTGCAAACTGGAAAAGAATAAGTATTGAGAAACAAAAGATGTAGAGCTAGGTGATATAATGAGAGTCTGTGTGACAGACTTGAAATTTTTTTGGGACTGATCACTTAGCACGGATTGAGTTTTCTTTCGACAATAGATGATATGACAGTGTCGGAATGTCACCTTACGAGGCCCTGTACAAAAAAAGGAGATGCTGATCTCCCTTATATTGGGATGAAGTTGGAGAGCGCAAGATGCTCAAGTCCAAAGTGGTTCAAATAACCAAGGACATAGTAGATCTAATCAGAGGACGGCTGGTAGCAGCCCAAGATCGACTATAGAAGTATGTCGGTTTAGCCCGAGGAAAAAGAGTATGAAGTAGAGAACCTAGTATTGTTAAAGGTATTCCCATGGAAAGGATTGATGAGGTTCAGAAATAAAGGAAAGCTAAGTCCATAATTTGTTGGATCCTTGGATATATTAAGACGTATTTGAAAGTTAGCATATGAGCTAGCCCTACCCTCGAACCTGTAACAAGTTCACAATGAGTTCCAAGTATCAATGTTAAGGAAGTATGATCCAGAGGCGAGACACATAGGGGAATATGAACACGTAAACCTGCGACCAGACTTAACCTATGTAGAGCAACCAGTGAGGGTTATTAATCAAAAAGGAACAAGTGTTTGGGAACATGGTTATCAAACTAGTCAGAGTTTAGTGGTAAGAACCACAATGAGGAAAATTGACTTGAGAGTTAGAAAGTGCAATGCTAGAAAAGTATCCCCAACGGTTTTCTATCTGATTCCGGGAAGGAATCCTTTTAAGAAGGGGAGACTGTAATAACCCCAAAAATTTTGGACTTTTTGTAATCCTTATGAATAGTGATTTTGCTGATTATGTTGATTAAGAAAACTTTTCATGCCACACTATGTAGGAGTTCTTTTATTGATATTCTGAGATCTTATTAGTACTCCATATTGTATATAAGTGTATATAAAGATCGTCAGAATCCAAATTCGAACACTTTGATTTTTCCCGAAAATCCACCAAATACCGAAGGAATTGAGTATAAGGTAACATGATTAAAAGGATTTAAATTCAAGGATTATAAGAGAGGATCATAAAAGGAATATAAAATATTGAGAAAGGTTAGGGGAACCCAAGTAATAAAATCACGGATATATTCCCTCAAACGATCAACGATATTGAGTGATAAACGAGCCGTAAAATAATTTAACGATCAAGGACGAATGCATGCAAGTAGTATGGGGAGAAAGCTTCCAAGAGAAGCTAAAACAAGTGGTTAAGAGCTTAAGACACCATCCACCACAATTAGCCAACACTTGGCAAGGGAATGATGTCACTAAGATGATGTAATCACTTTAAACAAGTGGATTAGTATAGATATTATCAAACCACACATTTGGACACATTATTAAAAATCAACCAACCAAGCCAAAGACTACTTCATCCTTTTTTCATGAAAAAACCGAGGAAAAGAGAGTAAAAATGGAGGAGAAAGAAAAGCTTGTATCTTGAGTTTCCCTTGGCCGTTTTGTGCGTTCTACCTATCAAATTGAAGCCCTTGAGAAGCTCTACACAATTAGGGTAACCACTATCCTCACCTTCTTGATTTCCATACCCGTTTTAACGTTTTACAGTTCATGAGAATAGTCTTTCAAGAATTAACTTTGTGTTCTTGATTTTATTTTGAGGTTTTAATCATTATAAGGCTAGTTAAGGATCATCTAAGGTTTGTTAAGCATTACCCACTCTCCAAGGAAGGTATAACCTCTTCCCCTCTTTGTATTTAAGCCATAACATGAGTTTTAAACTTGTTCTTTAAGAGTTCTTGGATGTTTGTATGATTTTAGAGTAGTTATGAACTTTAAATGGAAATTATTAGTTATTATGTAAATGGATGATTGTAAGGAACTTGTTTTGGTGTATGATGAAGTTGAGGGGCTGTTTGGAATGTTATATTGTAGTATGTTGATTGTTGGGTTGGTTTGGTATGGTTGTGGTCTTGTAATAAAATTTGGTAACCGCGTAAACATAGCAGTCGTAATGCTCGATTTACATTAGACTGTTTTTGTGCTTAGCTTCAGGACCCGTGAACTCACTGTAAGATTCTGAACTTTGCCATGGTTATCTAGATCATGTCGTAAGCTGCGTTTTGATATATGGTTCGCTTAGATCCGATGTACGGTTTAAGAGAAACAACCGTTTTAAATAACGGCGTTTCGCGAGCGAACCATTACCCCTCGCTTTACTTTGAAACCTTGTTTAAGGCCCTTAAAAGACTAATTGGATTACGATACAATTATGTAAGGTGGATTAGGAAGTTGGTAAAGTATTTTCGAAAGAGTCGCCTTAAAATTCACAACGGTTAATTTATTAAAATTAGTGGAGCCGAGGGTACGCGAGCGATTAACGCAAATCGTTAAGCGTAGAAGCGACCATAAGCGACCGTTAGGGTATGAGTGAGTTTTGACTAGTTTCTTAAGAGACCTTGGTATAATTCCAGCTTATTTTGTTTTTCATAGGTTATCGGACCCACTCTAAGCTTATGTCCATCCGGGAACACTCAGGCAAGTTTTCTACCCGTTATACTGTTGTTGTGATGTAAATATATTGATGCATTATCTTGAGATAAGTCATGACTGTTATTAGCAAATCTTGTGATATATTGGAGCACGTTAATATGGTATATATATGCATGTTGTGAAATCTTGATATTCTATTATTAATTCAAATGCTTATAAACTGCATAATACCTATGCTAGAGATAAGCAGTAGTTGCGTATACCCTTGATATAGGGGACCCAAAGGTAAACATTTTTCTAAACCGGGAGTCGATGTTCCCGAGTATAATATATGTATATTTATATATATTTATATATAGTTTTCTATAACTATTAATCAAATAAGGTATATTTGATGGTTTTGAATAATAATCAAACTTATTTTCGATTATTCAAATAAGGATCGTACTTTCGTATAAGTATATCTTCTGTAATTTATTATTCGTTTCAAGTATGAGTTTTGAAACTTCTAATTTAATTATTTTATAAAGATTATTCGTTATGGGAATATTATTTAAATAATAATATTCAGATATTTTCTAACATATCGGGAATGATTTATTTTATTAAATCATCATTACTCTAAACATTCTTTAAAATGTTTTCGAGTCTTCAAAATGATTTTAAAAGTTAGAGGGAATTCCAAAACTCGTTTTCAAAGTTTAAGATCTTCCTTTTGAAGGGGACTTGAATACTCGGTCAAAAATATAAGGGATCCGGCTCTGTGGTGTATTTTATATTCACAATGAGGTTGCTGTTTTGAGAAAACAATTTGATAACTTGCCCAATGTTCGGGAAGTAAGTCCATCTAATTGAGTCGGCATAAGCGACAGGCCGGGGTACGGTCTATGAAGGTGTAAGAGGCTAGGTGACAGTCCATCCATGCGTGAGTGCCCGGGTAACTGTCTAGCGCGAGGTCCTAATGCGGCTAGGGTGATGACCGGCGAGGAAATCATCCATCTACAGTAGAAAAGGTTACTTAATGGGTATCTTTGCCTGATCAGCGAGATATTGGGTTTATGCCAAATTTCTCATCTTTCCAAATTTATTGGATATTAAAACTCTGTTTATAATTTTCATAACAGCGATTTTCAAGGAGTGTATGAGAGATATGTATATATAGGTGTATATATATCGGGACTTAATGAAGTATCTCATAACTTCATTTTTTTCAAATGATTTTTCCAAAGATTGAATCTATTCAAGTCTTATCCTGTAGTTTCATCTGTGTGATGAACTTTTGAAACTGATTATAACTTGAATGGTGGTAGTTCAATTAGTATTTGGAAAGGATATAAGTATATTGGAGTATCTTGTAACTTCATCTTTTCAACTTATATCTAGTTAATGATTATCTTATGCATGACAAAGATTTTCAGAAAAATGTTGAGACAAGGTTAGATATATGAGATCACCTTGCAACGATATTTTTATACAGTTATAAACTGGAAATCTATGTATATTATGCATGGAAGAGGATTTCCAAGATTTTGAAAAGTATACATACATATATGCTGAATATTTTGTGACTTGGTCGCGTTAAGATATTAACATGGTTCATTTCTTCTTGACCAAGACTTTCATGAGTACTATAAGAATGCTCATATAATGTTAATTATTATACATATTGTTTCGGTGGGCTTGTTCCTCACCCTTGCTTTCTTCTTTCTTCACACAACAACAGATAGACAAGATGAACAGGACCAAGCTCCTAATTTACGAGCGGATAGGAAACGTTCCGCAGTTTTTTGTAGGAGTTGATGCCACTGTAGCTGAGGTAGGAATTACCAGTAGGCTAGGCTTTCAACTTTTGATGTACCAGACTTATGTATATTTATGAATTGTAATAATGGCAAAGAATTTGTAAAACTATTCAGAAACCCTTTTGAGGTGCAATGACTTATAATTGTGGAATAAAATGACTTGTGTTATTTTTGGTATTCATCTCTGAGACTATAACTTGTGGTGTATGTATATTGTGGGGTCACAATACGCAGTAGTTGGTTGTTTATTAAGATTAAATGTTATTAAAGGAAATGGAACTCATGACAACCCGGATCCCCGACCCCGGATTTGGGGGTGTTACAGAAATGGTATCAGAGCTAAGCGTTATAAACCTCAGAGATGATGCGTTATTAAAATGATAAGTTCACTAGGATAATAAGAACTCTTGCCTTGTTCATAGTCGGACTACCTAACGTAGTACTGACAGTTAAAACCCTTATGGGAACCCTTATAAATATCGTGATAAAAGCGTAGTTCGTTATCCTATATGCTAGCGGGACTCCGAACCCTGAGGTTGAAGAGCAACAACGCGATGTTTTTTTATTACTTATTGGAGATCATATGGTGGATCCGATAGAGCATCCTAACGAGGGACCGGATAATGCTCATGTTGAGGATATAGCCATTGAAGAGTTTATCGCAGGAGAGATTGTTGCTGAGGAGGATCCCGGGGAGGATCCTGACAAGAGTAAAAATTTGATCGCTGAGGAATTGATGACCGTAGTTAGGGCGACTACAAGAGATAGGAATGAACTAAAGTTTGTGGTATTTTTAATGCATTTTGTGTTGAGTATAAGCAGGGCTTTAGTTGAAGGCTGGAATGAACTTCTATATGTTTTTATGTTGATAAGAGATAATGAATTAAAGTGCGAGCGCTTGTAAGAAGATTAGAATGAGAAACAAGGAATCTGTAGAAATTTTTCAGAAGCCAAGCGCGCCCGCGCTTAACTTAGGCATGCCCGCGCCCTATTTTTCAGAAGCAGAGCGCGCCCGCGCTCCAGATAGGCGCGCCCGCGCTCCAGATAGGCGCGCCCGCGCTAGGTCGGGCAGACAGATTCCTGATTTTAGTACGTTTTCGATATTTTAAGCAGCCAAGTCAACCTGGAGCATATAAATAAAGAAATGGAGACGAATTAAACAACAAGGAACAAGGGAGGAACTCTGGAAACCAAAAGCACACAAGACGGCTAAGAAGAAGAAGATTTAGTTCTATATCGTTCTTTTGTATTCTTCTAATTATGCGATACTTTGGATGCTTGTTTTGGATTTGTTTTCTAAACCTTAATACTTTAATATTTTCTTGTAGTATTCAGAATCTTTTTACTATCATGTTTTCATTGGAACCTATGATGACGAGCCGTTCGATTATGAACTAATCATTATCTTAGGATTTTAACGGATTTATTTATGGAGTTTAGTAGTTGAATGCCTAAAGTTTTCAGTGTGTGATGAATTATTGATTTCCCAGTATGGTTGTGCTTAATCTTCTTGGATGCGTAGCTAACATATAAGTTGTATTGTTATTCTCTATTGAATGGAAAAGTTGATATAGGGGTTTAGAACTTACCATACGAGCATAGGTTTATGGATGTTTTAACATGCATAATTCGTAGTGAAATTTTAACTATCTTACGCTGCCCTATATAATCTCAATGGATAACTTGCTCTTAAACTGTTATGTTTTCAAATCTTATAGACATATAGGGTCTAAGCATAATTAGTGTCTGCCCAGCTTCTATCTAATTTGTGGATGCTGAGTATTAGGGTAAACGTATATTGAAAGATAGCGTGTACTAATTTCGTGTTATCTGATTAGTTATCATAACCATCACATACTATGATTAAGGACATAAACTCTGAACAAAGTATTTAATGAAGTTAGAATCCCATGTTTTATTTCATATAAGTAACTTGATTTTTATTCTCTTAGTTAATTCATTCTAGCATAATTACTTTAAATAATCAAACTCAATTTGATACTTGCCTTAGCAGTGAATAATAATCATACATTATTGCATAAGTGCACATTATGAATTAATCCAATCTCTTTGAGAATGAACTAAACTTAATCTTATACTACTTGTGACCACGTACGCTTGCGTGTTTTTGTGCGAACAAGTTTTTGGCACCGCTTCCGGGGATCAGTGTTAAATTTAGTTTATGTGTTTGTCATCAGTGGTCGTTAAAGTTCACTGACTCACATTTTTTCTTTTACCAATTTTACTTTGCTTGTGTGTTTCAGGTAGTCGAGCATACGTGTATGTGAACATGTTTTCAATCTCATAAGGACACACTAAAAGAAGTAGAAAAGGAAGTGATCATTGCAATGGGAGAACCAGCAGCGGAAATGAAAGCATTGAAGGATTATTCTCAACCAAAAATCAATGACATTCAGTCTAGCATTTTCAGACCAACCATTGTAGCTAATACCTTTGAAATCAAGCCTAGCATGATTCGAATGGTACATAATTCGGTCCTGTTTGGGGGTGCTCCAATGGAAGATCCCAATATGCACATTAGGGATTTCATCGAGATCTGTGACACCTTCAACTTCAACGGTGTTTCGGAAGATGTTGTGAAACTGAGACTTTTCCCATTTTCTCTGAGGGATAAAGCTAAGAGCTGGTTGCACTCTCTACCAGCAGGTTCTATTGCGACATGGGAGGATCTTGCTCAGAAATTTCTAAATTTTTACCTATGATAAAAATAGTTGCAATCAGGAATTCTCTTACTCAATATGCACAACAATCGGGAGAATCTTTATGTGAAGCTTGGGAGCGCTACAAGGAGATGCTTAGGAAGTGTCCTCATCATGAAATGCCTGATTGGATGGTAATCAATTGCTTCTATAACGGGTTGGGAGCACAGTGGAGACCCATGTTAGATGCAGCATCAGGTGGAGCCTTATGAGCCAAGAGCTATGAGGAAGCTTAGGAGATAATTGAAATGATGGCTGCTAATGAATATCAAAACCCAACTCAGAGACTACCACAAGGCAAGGTAGCAGGAATTCTGGAGGTGGATACAGCTATGACTATATTGGCTCAGCTAAAAGCGTTGACTATGAAAGTGGATTCTCTGGCTAACTATGGAGCTCATCAGGTAGCAAGTATTTGTGAGCTTTGTGCAGATGCATATGTGACGGATCAATGTGCTATATCTAGTGAGTCGGCACAGTTTGTAAGCAATTTTCAGAGACCACGGCAACCAGTTCCTTCCACTTATCATCCTAAAAACCAAAACCATCCTAATTTCAGCTGGAGCAATAATCAAAGTGGTATGCAACTTCCACAATAGCCTTATCAGCAGTTTGGAGCCAAGCCATTCAACCCTCCTGGTTTTCAATAATACTATGCACCAAGGCCACAATTCCAGCTACCGGTAATGCAAAAACCATCTCATGGAAGTGCCGATCAATCTGCTAATGAAAAATCTGAATTGGAGGAATTGAGGCTAATGTGTAAAAGCCAAGCGGTTTCGATCAAAAACCTTGGAGAATTAAATTGGACAAATTGTTAATGCGTTGCTGAATCGACCACAAGGAACTCTTCCTAGTGATACGGAAGCTAACCCACGCAAGAGGGAAGTTAAAGAACAGTTGAAAGTAATCATTTTGAGGTCTGAAAAAGTCGCTAACCATCAAAAATCAGAATTTGAAAATTTTCGGTTGAAACCAAGTGTGCCCGCGCTCTATACAGGCGCGCCCGCGCCTGCCCCTGTACCAGAAATTGTAAATTTTGATGATGCAGATGATCAGAAGGATGGCGAAGCGGAAACAAAGAAAAATTCTGCTGAACACACTATTTCTGAGCAGAATACCGGAGACAAACAGTTCTATCCACCTCCTCCATATACTAAACGACTTCAGAAGCAAAAGTTCGACAAGCAATTTGCCAAGTTATCGGAGGTTTTCAAGAAATTGCATATTAACGTACCTTTTACGGAAGCTCTAGAGCAGATGCCGAGCTATGCTAAGTTTATGAAGGGTATTCTATCTCGGAAGTTGAAGCTTGAGGAGTTGGAAACCGTTGCACTAACGAAAGAGTGCAGTACGGTGCTGCAACAGAAACTGCCTCTTATACTTAAAGATCCAGGAAGCTTCACGTTAACATGCACCATTGGCGAGTTATCTTTTGACAAGTGTTTGTGTGACTTGGGAGCTAGCATCAATCTGATGCCATTGTCTGTCTTCAGGAAACTTGGTCTTCCTGATCCAAAACTTACAAACATGTCCTTACAACTGGCTGATCGGTCTATCACTTATTCGCGAGGTATAGTGGAGGATTTCTTGGTTAAGGTGGATAAACTCATCTTTCCTGCTAATTTTGTCATCCTAGACTTTGAGGAGGATAAGAAGATTCTTATTATCTTGGGAAGACCATTCTTAGCTACAGGCCAAACTTTGATCGATCTGCAAAAGGGAGAACTCACAATGAGGGTTCAGGATCAGGATGTCACTTTTAATTTCTTCAACGCAATGAAATTCCCCACATATGAAGAGGAGTGCTATAAAGTAGAGTTGGTCGACTCTGTAGTGAATTCAGAGCTTGATCAATTGCTAAGGTCAGATACCTTAGAGAGAGCCTTAACAGGGGAATCTGATAGTAAAGATGAAGAAGGGGCAAAGAAACTTCAGTTTTTGAATGCATGTCCATGGAAGAGGAAGTTCGATTTGCCATTCGAGTCTCTTTGATTAGCAGAGCTGAAAAATTCTCAGGAGCGTCTTAAACCATCTATTGAAAAAGCTCCCACACTTGAGCTCAAACCACTACCTAATCACTTGAGGTATGCTTTTTTAGGTGATGCATCGACTTTACCTGTTATTATTGCATCTGACCTTTCAGGTAGTGATGTAGACAAGTTCTTGTGAATTTTAAAAGAGTTTAAATCAGCAATCGGGGGGACTATAGAAGATATCAAGGGAATCAGCCCTTCCTATTGTATGCATAAAATTCTGCTTGAGAAAGGAAGTAAACCTACCGTTGAACATCATAGAAGACTCAATCCTATCATGAAAGAGGTGGCGAAGAAAGAAATTACAAATGGTTGGATGCAGGGATCATTTATCCTTTTTCAAACAATTCATGGGTGAGCCCGGTGTAGTGTGTGCCCAAGAAAGGAGGCATTACATTTGTGGCTAATGACAAGAATGAGCTCACCCTTACTCGGACAGTCACAGGGTGGAAAGTATGTATGGATTATCGGAAGCTGAATAAAGCCACCAGGAAGGATCATTTACCGCTTCCATTCATCGATCAAATGCTTGACAGGTTGGCTGGTCATGAGTATTATTGCCTTCTGGATGGGTACTCATGCTATAATCAGATTTGTATTTCCACAGAAGATCAGGAGAAGACCACTTTTACCTGTCCTTTTGGCACTTTCCGTCGAGTTTCTTTCGGACTTTATGGAGCACCTACTACTTTTCAGAGATGCATGATGGCTATATTCTCTGACATGATTGGTATTAATGTGGAGGTGTTCATGGATGACTTTTCTATTTTCGGGTCTTCTTATGATGAGTGTTTGCATAATCTGGGCTTGGTGCTGAAAAGGTGCATTGAGACCAATCTGGTGCTTAATTGGGAAAAATGTTACTTCATGGTGTAATAGGGTATCATTCTTGGGCATAAGGTATCTAGAAAAGGGTTGGAAGTGGATAAGGTGAAGGTGGGGGTTATTGAAAATCTTCCTCCACCAATCTTAGTTAAGGGAATCCGCAGTGTTCTTGTTCATGCGGGTTTTTATCAGCAATTCATTAAAGACTTCTCCAAAATCTCTAAACCCTTGTGCAATTTGTTGGAGAAAAATGTTCCCTTCAAGTTCGATGAAGAATGTTTAGTTGCTTTCGAGACTTTGAAAAAAGGTTTGACTACATCACCTGTTATTACTGCACCTGATTGGGATGATCCCTTCGAGATGATGTGTGATGCTAGTGACTTTGCAGTTAGAGCTGTTCTTGGTCAGAGATAGAAGAACATTTTCCATGTGGTTTACTATGCTAGTAAAACCCTTGATGGTGCTCAGCTGAATTACACTACTACGGAGAAGGAGCTTTTGGCAATTGTCTACGGGATCGAGAAATTCGAATCTTACTTGCTTGGGACAAAAGTGATGGTTTATGTTAGATATATTTGAGATGTCATGTCTAATATGATTTGTGTTTAGTTTTCAGAACTTAACAACATGACATATCAGGACTTACTGAAATCAGAACTTACTGAAATCAGAACTTAATATCAGAACTTAAGTCGTCAGAAGATGTATATCAGTACTTAAGTGCAGGAAGACTTTCAAATAAGGAATGCGGCTGATTTACAGGAGAAGATCTGGACTAAGACAAAAGAAGATATGCATGAAGAGTTAGAGGACTAGAAGACTTGTAGAAGATATCTGATTGATATATTTTAGGAGACAGAATTATATTTCATATCAATTAGAAGATATCTTGTAATTGTGTACTATATAAACACAGACTTAGGGTTTACACTATAAGTGTTATCATTATCGAGAAACATTATTCATTGTAACCTAGCAGCTCTTAGTGATATTTGTTCATCACTAAGAGAGAACAACAGTTTATATTATAACAGAGTTTATTGAATATACTTGATCTTTGTTATATACTTGTGTTCAAATCGATTTGATTGTATAAACACTGTATTTAACCCCCTTCTACAGTGTTTTGTGACCTAAAAAGTGGTA
The DNA here is from genome assembly GCF_009905375.1 of Apium graveolens. Lineage (NCBI taxonomy): Eukaryota > Viridiplantae > Streptophyta > Magnoliopsida > Apiales > Apiaceae > Apium > Apium graveolens. The sequence continues at coordinate 173,313,504 of NC_133654.1, forward strand.
TCAGAGCTTTTCTGTTAACACACATACAGTAAAGATCCAAACAATCATGTCTAAAGAAACACAAACCCCAACTAAACCCAACAAAACTCAAGAAACTCAAAACACTCAAACCCATAGTCGATATGAGACTATTAGGGTTCCCATACTGAGACCTTCTGAGTATCCCATATGGAAAGTGAAAATGGCTATGTTTCTGGAAGCTACAGATCCAGAATACCTTGACAGAATTAATGAAGGACCATATAAGCCTACCAAGCTCTCTGTTGCAGTTGCTGATCAACCAGCAAAGATGATTCCAAAGGAGAAAAGTGAGTACACAGATGAAGACATCTCATCTATTGTTAAGGATGCAAGGGTAAGGCATTTGCTGCATAGTACAATTGATAATGTCATGTCAAACAGGGTAATTGGATGGAAGACTGCAAAGGAGATATGGGATGCTCTGGAGACAAGATGCCAGGGAACTGATGCAATCAAAAAGAACAGGAGGACTATACTCACTCAAGAGTATGAGCACTTTGACTCAAAAGCTTATGAGTCATTGACTCATTTATATGACAGGTTTGTCAAACTCGTGAATGATCTGTCACTGGTGGACAAGGAATATGATCTTGAAGATTCAAATCTAAAATTCCTTTTCGCTCCTCCTCAAAATTGGGATTTGAAGTCTACTACCATAAGAGACAACTATGACCTTACTGAAACCACTCTTGATGAAATTTATGGTATGCTCAAGACTTGTGAACTTGAGATGGATCAAATGAGCAAGAGGCATGGAAGAAAGTCAAGGACAATTGCTCTTAAAGTTGAGGAGGAATCTTCTAAAGTTGTTGTCCCAAAGAAAGGCAAAGGAAAGGCTCTCATCATAAATTCTGATTCAGAGTCATCATATTCTGATGATGATGATTCAGAAACTGAAAGTTTATCTGAAGCTGATATTGATGCAGAGATGATGCAACTGTGTGCTCTAATGGTGAAGGGTATCACAATGATAGCCTACAAGAAATTCAGAAAGGGCAAGAGGTTTTCCAAGAAAGGTGGAAGTTCTTATAAGAAAGGGTTCAGAAAGTTTGAAGGCAAAGGAGGAAAGTTTGACAGAGGAGACAACTCAAATGTCAAATGCTACAATTGTGGTGAAAGAGGCCATATATCTCCTGACTGCAAGAAAGGAAAAAGTGATAAAGGCAAGGCACTTGTCGCAAAGAAGAAAAGCTGGACATACACTTCAGATTCTGAAGATGAGGTGAACTATGCCTTGATGGCACATACTGATAGCAGCCCTGAAACTGCTGAATTGAAGGTACCTCAAACAACCTTTACTTTTCATACTGATGATATTACTGAGTTGAGATTATAACTTAAAACCATGTTCATTAGTTTTAGAGATCAGACTTTAACATTTGAAAGATTAACATCTGAAAATCTTGATCTTAAAAACAGAAATGACTATTTAGAAAAGGAGTTAGTTTTTCTTCATCAAACTAAGAAAGAAAGAGATGAGGCTTTGTATGTTAGAGATGAAGTGCTAAAATTGAATGAATCTCTAAAAACTGATTTAGAAAGGAAAGAGAGATCATCAGAACTTGGACTAACTCTAGCAGAACAACTCAGAATTTACTAAGTAGTGGAAACTGGAAAGAGGACTTAGGTTATGGAGATGATAAAAGTGAGAAATGAACTGTGCAAATTGAGCCAATTATTGTTAAACAGACTGCTAAGCCAAAGGTATGTTAAATTTGTAGCAAAAACTGTAATGTCTGATTCTGAAAAGATGAAAGATTCTAAGATAGAAGTAAAAGAAAAGTCAAATTCTGACAAATTAAAACAGGATAAACCAGCTGAAGTAAACATAGTCTTAATGACTAAGAAGCAGCTTAAGCATAAGCTGAAAGAGATTAGAAATGTGAACAAGGTAAAGGAAGCTAGGAAAAATAGGAATGGAAAGGAAGGTGTGAATAAAAGCAATAAGTATATGCCTGTTCCTAATGCTCCTAGAAAGAAATGTTACAACTGTGGAAACTCTAACCATCTTGCATCTTTTTGTAGGAAAAATAAAGATATAAACTCTTTACCTCCTAAATCAGGAGTTAAGAGTCATTCTGTTAGGTTTAAACCACAAAATCCTTGTATTCATTGTGGTAGTTTATGGCATTCCATTTATACTTGTAAGGAATATCATAGTTTGTATTATGATTATTATCATATAAAACCTTCTTTGAAGAAAGTTAGTGTAATTCCTTCTAATGTAAATTCCGATATAAAGTCTGATAAACAACATGTTAGCGTAAACTCTGAAATTAAATCTGCTTCAAATGCTAACAAACTTAATAAGGCTAAAGGATCTAAGCAAGTCTGGGTCCTTAAAACTAACCAATAGTATTCTTTGTGATTGCAGGGCAACATGAAAAACATCCTAGTTCTTGACAGTGGATGTTCAGGACATATGACTGGAAATAAAGCCCTGCTATCAGAATTTGTGGAGAAAACTGGCCCAAGAGTTTCTTATGGAGATGTCAACATGGGAAAAACTCTGGGATATGGAAATATCAATCTTGGGAATGTCATCATTGAAACAGTAGCTCTTGTCTCAGGACTTAAACACAATATGCTAAGTATGAGTCAAATCTGTGACAGAGGTTATCATGTGGATTTCTTTGAAGAACACTGTGAAGTTGTAAGTAATTCTACAGGCAAAGTAGTTCTGAAAGGTTACAGGCATGGTGACATATATGAAGCCAGACTTTCAACAAATTCTGATGGTTCTGCAATCTGTCTGTTGAGTAGAGCATCAATTGAAGAAAGCTGGAATTGGCACAAAAGACTCTCTCATTTAAATTTTAACAACATAAATGAGCTAGTAAAGAAATATCTTGTGAGAGGACTGCCAAAATCAATACTTGCTCCTGATGGACTTTGTGATTCATGTCAAAAGGCAAAACAAAGAAAATCTTCATTCAAGAGCAAAACTGAATCCTTAATTCTTGAGACTTATTACCTACTACATGTTGATCTATTTGGTCCAGTCAATGTCATGTCTATTGCAAAGAAGAAATATGTTATGGTTATAGTGGATGAGTTCACAAGATACACTTGGGTGTATTTCTTGCATAAGAAGAATGAAACTGCATCTACTCTAACTAATCATGTCAGACAGCTGGATAAATTGGTCAAAGATTCTGTTAAAATAATAAGAAGTGATGATGGCACTGAGTTCAAGAATTCAATCATGGAAGAGTTCTGCAAAGAGCATATAATTAAACATGAATTTTCTGCACCTGGAACTCCACAGCAAAATAGAGTTGTAGAAAGAAAGAATAGGACTCTCATTGAAGCTGCACGAACTATGCTTGATGAAGCAAAGCTGCCAACCTACTTTTGGGCTGAAGTTGTGCAGACTGCTTGCTTTACACAGAATGCTACACTCATAAACAAGCATGGAAAAACACCATATGAGATGGTGAAGAAAAAAAAGCCAAATCTGAAATACTTTCATGTATTTGGATGTAAGTGTTTTGTTCTTAAGACCCATCCTGAACAGCTGTCAAAATTTGATTTAAAAGCTGATGAAGGAATTTTTGTTGGATATTCACTTTCCATAAAAGCCTTCAGAGTCTACAATTTAAGAACAAGGGTTGTCATGGAATCTATCAATGTATCTTTTGATGATAAGAAGATTACTGGACTTGAAGATTTCAATGATCATGATCAGCTGAGATTTGAAAATGAAGATTTAAATTCTGATTCTGTAAGTTCTGATGGCTTAAATCCTGATCCTGTAAGTTCTGACGGGTTAAATTCTGATGTCATTGAAACTGTGGTAACTACTCCAAGGGAAAATGCACCTGTTCAGGGGGGAGCAAGCTGAAGATCCTACCACAACTCAAGACTCTCAAGAAGCATCAGAACCTGTCACTGGCTCTTCAAGTTGTGATTCATCAAGTTGTGATGAGCCAAATTCTGATAATTCTGGAAACTCTGGTTTTTCAAATCCTGAAGGATCCAACTCAAATTCTGAAGTCTCAGAGAGCATAACTATAAGGGGAGCATCAGAAAATGCTGATGGAGACAGCATGGATCATGGGGGAGGATCCAGTTCTAGAGAACAACTTCCATCTGCAAGGAAGTGGACTAAAGCACATACACCTGACTTAATAATTGGAGATCCTGAAGCAGGTGTCAGAACTAGAACTACAACATCAAATGAATGTCTCTGTCATTCCTTTCTATCTCAGACTGAACCAAAGAAAGTGGAAGAAGCTCTTCAAGATGCTGATTGGGTGCAAGCAATGTAGGAAGAGTTAAATGAATTTGAAAGAAATAAAGTCTGGACTCTAGTTCCAAGACCAAAGAACAGATCAATTGTTGGCACAAAATGGGTGTTCATAAACAAAACTGACAGTGATGGCATAATTACAAGAAACAAAGCAAGGCTGGTTACCAAAGGCTACTCTCAACAGGAGGGTATTGATTATGATGAAACATTTGCACCAGTTGCTAGATTGGAAGCCATAAGAATCTTTTTGGCTTATGCTGCTCACAAGAAGTTTAAAGTCTTTCAAATGGACGTGAAAAGTGCTTTTCTTAATGGAGAATTGGAAGAAGAGGTATATGTTGAATGTAATAACTCAAATTTTTGAGACCTTGTAAAACGTTTAATGAATAGTAACCCTGACAGACTGGAAAAACTTTTGAGCCCACACTATGTAGTGCATGAGAAAATTAGTTTCGGAGTTGATATTACGACTATAAGTACCAAATGAGTGTATGTAAACGCTATTAGTTTTCGAAGAAAACGAACTTTGAAAAACGACCGTATTTACGACTCATCGAGGATTACGGGAATCACAATATAATTACGAGATTAAAATCCTACGGATTTATATTCAAGTAGGATAAATAAAAATATAAGGAATAAATACAAAAGGAATTACTTCGCGAACCAATTACGAGTAAGTATTACGAAAACGTTTAAGTAACCGAGCGAACGCGTAAACGATTAAATAATCGCAATGCACTAACTAAACCATGGTAAGGAAGTAACCATGGTTACTTCATCAAATAGTGAGCTAACCATAGGATGATCAAGCTAGCTAGCAAAATAATGTGCTAAGGAAGCTAACCTTGTAGTTTAGCTTGTAACCTAGTAAGCTATTAGGATTTGTCCCTAAGATATGCAACCAAGAATCAACCTAGAATGCTATACTAGGAGAATAAAATCAATTGCAAAGATATCACCTCATCTTCCTAGAAGCAACCTAGAAAAGCATCCAAGAGAAGCAACCAAGAGTAGTATAAATACCCCCCTTGGAAGCTCCATTCGGCCTTAATGAAAAAAAAGGAGAAATCAAATTCAAATCTCTAAGTTCTAGCTCTTGTAAAATCACCCAATTAATTCTCAAGCCTCCTCAAAATTAAACTAAGGTAATAAAATTCTTTCATCTCTTTTTATCAAGGTTTGATGGGTGAAATAAATTTAAGAAACTCACTAGTGAATAGTGTGAATAGTAACCTCTCTTTGGTTTCTTGATTTCAATGGTGGTTTTAGGTTCTAAAAATCATACCAAGCACTTCCAAGCCTCCACCATCCTCAAGAAAACATCTCAAGCTTTCAAGAAAGGTAAAAATCTTTGGCCCAACTTTATTTAAGGTTCATTTTTAAGATCCATTTAGTATGTGGTAGTAAACCTAGTATAATGAGTGTTATTGGTGAAATCTTGATGATTAAGTTAAGTAGATTTAAGGTTGGTTGTTGTTGCCTCAAGAACATGATGTTCTTGAGAGTATTTTGTGTGTTGATGATTATATGATGATTTTTGGTGGTTGTGTTAAGAGTTAGGACGTAAACGAAACCCCGATCGTAAACGTAACTTCGTTAAAACCAACAAATCGTAACTTCAAGATTCTGCAGAAAGTCCCGAAGTTGTAAACTATAGATTCTTGAAAAATAACCTTTTTTTAAGATAGACAATGTTATAAGGATCGTTTAGGCTCTTGAATCGCTTGATTCTGATTTACGGATCAAAAGTTATGGCCGTTTTAGTAAAAGTGATTTACGTGACAAAACCTGCTACGAATTACGAACTTTGAAAATATAAAGGATAGACTTAAAAGTGTTCATAAATCATTAAATATTTACAGAGAGTAAAATATTGAGTTTCCTAACTTCCATAAAAATTTCAAGTAAAAATAATGATTTTCTAATTTTATAAAAATGTCGGATCCGAGACCGCGCGAGTAGAAACCGTAAGAATCCATAAGCAGAGTCGACCATGATAATGAGAATGAACCTACGATACTTAGAAAAATGAAGTGACCATAATGTGAATATGATTTAAAGGAATAATAAGGGTAGTATAAGTTGAGAGGATGCATAACAAGTAGCGCATGAGTGCGAGTTGCCGTAAATTAGAACGGGTCCTAACAAAATGAATTGTGTTATGGTTATAGATTTCCGAGCGGAACCTAGAGCATCCTCCACCTCGAGATACCCAGGCAAGTTTACGAACCCAACTCAATTTTTACTGTTGTGTTGTGAAAGGATTATTTTACTATCATTGCATAAATATCATGCTTGCCATGATACATAGTTGTTGAATTTCGCATAATATAACGATGTTGTACGATAAAGTATATATCGTGAAATGTTATTTCGCTTTAAGTGTGACGTATTATATAAGACCGAGAATCTGTCGGGATTTAAGATAAAACCTGGGAATCATTTCCGTTGATATTATAGGACGGTTATAAGTCCATAGTAGTACGTTTTTAAAGGGACTCATCGTCCACTTACGAAACATTAAAACACCTCGAACTTTTATTAAAATGATTTCCCAACGATCATATTCCCTCAACTATATTTTATTGTTCGAATAATAAATACTATATACTTATTCCTTATTATGGGAGTAGTATACTCCAACGATTAATTATTTCAAAACCGATTAATCATTATAGATTAATTATTTATGTAGACACAAACTAGTTGAGGAATATTATTTTAAATAATCTTTTAGAGAGTAAACTCATTCGAGGGAATATCATTCGAATAATTTCAGATCGTCGGTGAATATTATCCCGACTTATAAATATTTTGAATATAGCTTCAAGGAGAAACTTTTCCACCTTATTTAATTATCTGTTGACAGCGGTCAACTCATATCCTTAGTACTTCCTCCGAAACTTTCAGAAGTACATATATATATACATTAAAGTTATGCCTATCAACAAGCAAAATGCTTGGAGGAACTTCGATGTGGTTCGAGTTCTCGAGATATGATAGGATTTCCTAAAGGACAAGGGAGGGGTAGGATCCAAGTACTTCATGTATTGGATAGACTACCGGTACCATAGGATACGGTACAATATGTACCTATGTAGTTGCGAAGTGTGTGTATACCCGAAATGAGGACACATAGCTCGTATGCGGCAAGGGTGATAACCGAGAGGTGAAGATGTCGTCCTTCTACTATTAGAAAAGGTTACTTTTATCGCAATACGACTGATCATCGTATGTGGTGGCTTAAACGAATGTCCTAATTCTTCCAATTGGAATTGAAATGCAATACTGTAACCCAAGCCTAGGTGATGGGATTACTATTAAGGTATTCGCATGATATTAAAATCCCTTAAAGAATTGTTTTCATAAGAAGGTGTGTATCACCAAGGAAAACTATTTTCGAATAAAACATAATTATCCTATATGATGTATCATACAGTCATTTTTATATTGTACATTATTATGCTGGGCATTATAGCTCTCACTTGTTTTCTTAAATTGACACAACACAGCAGTGAATTAAGATGCCTGCCATGAGAACCACAGTCAGGAATGGGTAGGAAATGACCAGTTGTTCCATAGATTATTTGGTGTTGTACCACTGGTAGTCAGAATAAGCTGGATTAGTTTTCAGTTGTTTATAGTTCGGCTTATTTATAAGTATGACTTATGTAAGGTAAGAAACAAGAAACGTATATTTGGCCGGCGGACTAACCTTACCTAAAGGTCACTCCCCGGTAAGACTAATTATATTTGGGTTGTAATAAAATTACTCTAGTTATGATGGTTCGTTTCCAAGACAATAACCTGTAAGTGTGTGTGTGATAAGTGTGGGGTCGTGAAGCGTGAGTATTTACATATTGTAGTGTGAGTTTGGATGGCGTGGCTTCCGAGACTCCTGACCCAGGGTTTTGGGGCACCACAAAAATGGTATCAGAGCCTTAGGTTATCAAATCTTGGAAACGATAAGATATAAAATACGTAGACATAGGAATAATAAAATAATCAATTAAAGCTCAAGTCGAGTTCGTCGTCGGGCTATACGGGTAGTCTTGACTATTTTACCCTCAAGGGAATTCCAACTCTAAGTTAGTAACACCTTGCCTATTGTGTCAGGTACCAGTGGAGCCTAGGAGGGAGGTTGATCCTATTGATGATGTCATGATTCCTGAGCATGACCCTATTCCCGAGCCAGAGAGCCCACCCATTGATGATTCAGATGATGACCCTACTGAGGATGTCGTAGAGGAGGAGACCGAGCTTCCTGTCCCCATAGCTAATGGTGTAGTCTGGAGAGATGTAGAGATGTACCCATATCAGGCTATTCGCGCTCCTACACCACCCCCAGGGATCCATAGCCCTATGTCCTATACTGATGATGATGATGAGGAGGCGATACGCGTACAGTTCCATGAAGTTCATAACATATCCTCTAGTGACCCAGATTCACCTCTACCACCACCGGCGACCATGCATGTAGCTGTACACGACTGGATAGTGGGACAGCTTAATGTTGAGATCACTGCGGCATCTGCTCACATTGCGGAGTTACGCCAGGAACTGACAGCTGAGAGAGTCACCCGACTAGGATACCCAGGAGATTTCAGAGTTGCTTCCCCAGCCATAGCCCGTAGAGAGATCGACGGGATCGAGCTCCGTACCAGGGTTCAGATGAGGATGACATCAGTGGGAGGATACATCTCGGTAGTTGATGCAGAGCTGATTATTGCAGGAGCAATGAGGAGGGTGCGTGACCTCACTCGCAGTGATAGTGACTGAGAGACTAGTGACTAGATATAGACCTTGAAGAAGGCTGGGTGACTTGTCACCAATTTTGATAGGATAGCTAGTAGTAGATAGCGTTCCTAGCCCTTCAAGGTACATGGCTTATGTATTTTCATTTTAGTATTCAGAAATATTAGTGATAGATTGTAATCAGGCATGTATGAACTCGGCTAGTTGTTCATCCCCAAGATATAAGTGGGAGATCTTATTAATATATATCTAAGCAGTTATTAAGAAATGATGTCTATATTATCGCACCTTATAAAAACCTGCTAGATAATAAATGACATGCTTACATACGAATAAAATAATCCAACTATTATAATTACAACTATGTTAACCAATTTTCATTATCAGAACAATGCCACCCCGTAGAAGATGAACCAGGGCACAGCCCGCGGAATCTGTTAACCAACAACGAGGTGAACCTGACCCTGTAGTGAATGAGGAAAGTGAAGAAGACTTAGACTATAATGAATATGATGAGGAAGAATATATAGAAGAAGAGGCTGAGGATACCCATCAGGGAGGGAACCCCATGAATGAATTTATGGAACTGCTAAGAGCAAATCTGAACCAATAGCCTATTCCACCATAGCCACATGCTGCCCAACAGACTCTAGCTACTGCCTTTAGAGCCTTCAAATCTCTCAAACCCCTAGAGTTTCTAGGATCTGCCGACCCCGTTGAAGCACGGGCCTGCCTCAAAGAGATAGAAAAGTCCTTCGAGATACTAGGTGTTGAGGAATGATATAAGACCATTTTCGCTTCTTACATGCTGAAAGGAGAAGCTAACTACTGGTGGGAGTCCAAAAGAAACCTAGAAACTGAAGCTGTGATTCCATGGGATAGATTTACCCGACTGTTCTTAGACAAGTATTTCCCTAGGTTTATGGAAACCCAGATGGAGATTAGGTCTCTGGAGTTGAAACAGGATAAGATGACTGTGGCAGAATATGAGGCCAAATTACTGAGTTGTCGAGATTTGTGCCTAAGTTTGTGAATATCAAAGAGAAGAAAGCGCAAAGTTTTCAGCTTGGTCTGAAACAGTGGATACAGAACCGAGTGGCAGTGTTAGAGCTGACAGTCTATGCCACCTTAGTGCAGAAAGCCTCGATTGTTGAAGCTGACAGTGAGCAGAGTGTGAAGGAAAAGGAAAATAGGAAAAGGAAGATAGGAAGCCAAGGAATAGGAACCGGGAACAGGAGCCTTCCGAGCAGGTTCGTTAGGGGAGCGGTGTCCCAACATGCACGAGGCCCCGGATTCAGAAAGGCCCAGAGTGAGAGCGTTGGCCAGGGCGGTGGAAAATCTAGGGCAACATTTCATAGCCAACCACGTGCCCCAATACCAGAGTGTCAAATCTGTAAGAAGAGACACCTTGGAGTGTGTACCCAGACAAGAGTCCCTTTGAGATGTTACCGGTGTGACCAAATCGGACACCTTGCCAACAGCTGCACCCGGTACAATATAACGTATTTCCAATGTGGAAAGGTAGGACACATGAGAAAGGATTGCCCAATATTAAAGCCCCCAGCCTCAGGAATGAGTAAAGCTGCATCCAACCGACCCCCAGCTGCAAGGACCTTCAACATGACTGTTCAGGATGCTGTCTGAAACACTGACGTGATAGCAGGTACCCTTTTGTTAAATTCTGAACATGCAAATGTCCTATTTGATTCTGGAGCAACCAAGTCTTTTATATCTCTAGATTTTGCTAAAAGGTTAAAAATTAATGCCATACCCTTACGTGAGATATTACGAGTGGAAATAGAAAATAGGGAAATAATCCCTGTAAATCAAGTACACCCTAAGTGCAAGTTGAAATTAGAAGGGAAGATCTTCGAGGTCGACCTAATCCCATTCGCGTTAGGAGAATTTGATGTAATCTTAGGAATGGATTGGTTATCCAGTAATGGAGCGCAAACAGATTGTGAACGGAAGAAAGTAAAGATAAGAGTGCAGAATAAAAAATAAGTAGTGTTTAAAGGTCAATGACAGAACCAGAAATTTCTAACCATGCTTCAGGCAAAAAGATTGTTAAGGAAAGGTAACGAAGCCTATTTGGCTTATGTGATAGATACCAGGAAGGAAGTCCCTAATATACAGGACATACACGTAGTAAACGAATTCGAGGATGTATTTCCAGAAAACTTACCAGGATTACCACCTGACCGAGAAATAGAGTTCGCTATAGAGTTAGCACCAGGAATGGCACCATTATCCAAGGCCCCATATAGGCTAGCCCCAGTTGAGATGAAGGAACTAGCTTCTCAACTGCAAGAGTTATTAGATAATGGAATGATAAGGCCCAGTGTGTCGCCATAGGGAGCGCCAGTACTGTTCGTAAAGAAAAAGGACGGCAGTATGAGATTATGCATAGACTATCGAGAGCTGAATAAGCTGACTATTAAGAATGGGTACCCTCTCCCCATAATTGATGACCTATTCGATCAACTCAAAGGAGTTGTACATTTTTCCAAAATAGATTTAAGAACAGGATATCACCAGTTGAAAATCAAACCGGAAGATATACCGAAGACTGCTTTTCGCACTAGGTATGGACACTATGAGTTCTTAGTTATATCGTTTGGATTAACCAATGCGCTCACAGCCTTTATGAATTTAATGAACAGAGTGTTCAAAAAGTACCTGGATATATGTGTGATAGTTTTTATAGATGATATCCTGATCTACTCAAAGACAGAGTAAGAACACGCCGAACATTTAAGGATAGTCTTAGAAATCTTGAGGAATGAGAAATTGTATGCCAAGTTCTCGAAGTACGAATTTTGGTTGAGAGAAGTTCAGTTTTTAGGACATGTGGTGAGTAGCAAAGGAGTTTTAGTTGACCCTGCCAAGATAGAGGCGGTATCCAATTGGGAAAGACCAACTACCCCAACGAAGGTTAGGAGTTTTGTCGGTTTAGCAGGATATTACCGAAGATTCGTGCAGGATTTTGCTAAGATAGCCGGTCCACTGACTAGACTTATCCGGAAGACAGAAAAGTTTGTATGGACAGAGAAATGTGAGGAAAGTTTTCAAGAACTGAAAAGGAGGCTGGTGTCAGCACTAGTGCTTGCTCTTCCCGATGGAAAGGGAGATTTTGTGATATACAGCGACGCGTCGCTTAAAGGATTAGGATGTGTACTAATGCAGCACGGCAAAGTTATAGCGTATGCCTCTCGATAATTGAAGGAATATGAGAGCAGATACCCTACGCATGATCTAGAATTAGCAGCCATAGTATTTGCCCTGAAAATTTGGAGACACGACCTATACGGTGAGAAATGCGAGATCTACACTGACCATAAAAGCCTCAAATATATTTTCACTCAGAAGGAACTGAACATGAGACAGAGGAGATGGTTAGAGTTGATAAAAGACTACGACTGTGAAATTTTGTATCACCCAGGTAAAGCCAATGTGGTGGCTGATGCCCTTAGTAGGAAGGAAAGACTCAAGATGATAATGACATCGGAGGAATTGATTAAGGAATTTGAGAAGATGGAAATTGACGTGAGAATGACCAGTAAAGGAACGGAAGGATTATTTGAGATTAAGCTAGTGCCAGAGCTGGCTGAAAAGATACGAATATGTCAGGAAAAGAAGATGAATGAAGAAAGAGGAACTTTGACCGGTGAAGAAGTGAGATGCGAGAAGGATGAGAAAGGGATCATGAGGTATGCGTCCCGGATTTGGATTCCAAATGTGCAAGAATTAAAGGATGAGCAGCTGCACGAAGGGCACAGATCTAGATATTCAATCCACCCAGGAAGTACGAAAATGTACTGTGACCTTAAGGAATATTATTGGTGGCCCAATATAAAGAAAGAAGTAGCAGAGTGGGTCAGCAAGTGCTTGACATGCCAGAGAGTAAAGGCTGAACATCAGCGACCTAGTGGACTATTACGACCCCTAGAGATTCCGGAATGGAAATGGGAGCATATAGCCATGGATTTTGTGACAGGCTTATCAAGAACATAGGCCAATCATGATGCCATATGGGTTATCATAGATAGATTGACCAAGTCCGCACACTTCCTACCAATCAACGAAAGATACACTGTAGACAAGTTGGTGGATATTTACTTGAAGGAAATAGTAGTTAGACACAGCGTTTTGGTAGCCATAGTGTCAGATAGAGACCCGAGGTTTAATTCCCGATTTTGGAGAAGCTTCCAGGAATGCGGAGGCACCAGACTAAACATGAGTACCGCTTACCACCCCCAGACTGATGGACAAAGAGAAAGGACTATTGATACCCTAGAAGATATGCTACGAGTATGTGCCATTGATTTTAAAGGAAATTGGGATGACCACTTACCCCTCATCGAATTTGCTTACAACAATAGTTATCACGCTAGCATAGGAATGCCCCCGTATGAAGCTCTTTACGGAAGAAGATGTCGCTCTCCCCTGTGTTGGGATGAAGTTGGAGAACATAAGATATTAGGACCAGAGTTAGTCCAGCAGACCAGAGAAATGGTAGGACTCATCAGGAAAAGACTGGTAGCAGCCTAGGACAGACAAAAGAAGTACGCCGACCAGACCAGAAAGGATAGGGAATATGAAGTAGGAGATTCTGTGCTATTAAAGGTATCTCCGTGGAAAGGAGTGATGAGATTTGGAAAGAAAGGGAAGCTGAGTCCCACATTCATAGGACCCTTTGAAATTTTGAGGAGAATAGGACCTCTAGCTTACGAGCTCGCCTTGCCTCCTAATTTGCAAAAAATACACAATGTGTTCCACGTGTCCATGTTAAGGAAGTACCATGCAGATGCATGACATGTAATAGAATACGAGCAGGTAGATTTACAACCAGACATGACCTACATCGAGCAGCAAGTAAGGATAATGGACCAGAAAGAACAAGTGCTGAGGAACAAAACTGTGAAGTTGGTTAGGATCTTATGGAGAAATCAAAATGTTGAGGAATCAACTTGGGAACTTGATGACGCAATGAAGAATAGATATCCCCACTTATTTTCTAATTGATTACGGGACGGAATCCTTGTTAGAGGGGAAGACTGTAATAACTCGAATTTTTGAGACCTTGTAAAATGTTTAATGAATAGTAACCCTGACAGACGGGAAAAACTTTTGAGCCCACACTATGTAGTGCATGAGAAAATGAGTTTCGGTGTTGATATTACGACTATACGTACCAAATGAGTGTATGTAAACGCTATTAGTTTTCAAAGAAAATGAACTTTGAAAAACGACCGTATTTACGACTCATCGAGGATTACGGGAATCACAATATAATTACAAGATTAAAATCCTACGAATTTATATTCGAGTAGGATAAATAAAAATATAAGGAATAAATACGAAAGGAATTACTTCGCGAACCAATTACGAGTAAGTATTACGAAAACGTTTAAGTAACCGAGCGAACGCGTAAACGATTAAATAAATGTAACGCACTAACTAAACCATGGTAAGGAAGTAAACATGGTTACTTCATCAAATAGTGAGCTAACCATAGGATGATCAAGCTAGCTAGCAAAATAGTGTGCTAAGGAAGCTAACCTTGTAGTTTTGCTTGTTACCTAGTAAGCTATTAGGATTTGTCCCTAAGATATGCAACCAAGAATCAAACTAGAATGCTATACTAGGAGAATAAAATCAATTACAAAGATATCACCTCATCTTCCTAGAAGCAACCTAGAAAAGCATCCAAGAGAAGCAACCAAGAGTTGTATAAATACTCCCCTTGGAAGCTCCATTCAGCCCTAATGAAAAAAAGGGAGAAATCAAATTCAAATCTCCAAGTTCTAGCTCTTGTAAAATCACCCAATTAATTCTCAAGCCTCCTCTAAATTAAAATAAGGTAAGAAAATTCTTTCATCCCTTTTTATCAAGGTTTGATGGGTGAAATAAATTCTAGAAACTCACTAGTGAATAGTGTGAATAGTAACCTCTCTTTGGTTTCTTGATTTCATTGGTGGTTTTAGGTTCTAAAAATCATACCAAGCACTTCCAAGCCTTCACCATCCTCAAGAACACATCTCAAGCTTTCAAGAAAGGTAAAAATATTTGGCCCAACTTTATTTAAGGTTCATTTTTAAGATCCATTTAGTATGTGGTAGTAAACCTAGTATAATGAGTTTTATTGGTGAAATCTTGATGATTAAGTTAAGTAGATTTAAGGTTGGTTGTTGTTGCCTCAAGAACATGATGTTCTTGAGAGAATTTTGTGTGTTGATGATGATATGATGATTGTTGGTGGTTGTGTTAAGAGTTAGGGCGTAAACGAAACCCCGATCGTAAACGTAACTTCGTTAAAACTAACAAATCTTAACTTTAAGTTTCTGCAGAAGTTCCCGAAGTTTTAAACTGTATATTCTTGAAAAATATCCTTTTTTTAGGATATAAAATGTTATAAGTATCGTTTAGGCTCTTGAATCGCTTGATTCCGATTTATGGATCAAAAGTTATGGTCGTTTTAGTAAAAGTGATTTACGCGACAAAAACTGCTACGAATTACGAACTTTGAAAATATAAAGGATAGACTTAAATGTGTTCATAAATCATGAAATTTTTACGGAGAGTAAAATATTGAGTTTCCTAACTGCCATAAAAATATCAAGTGAAAATAATGATTTCCCAATTTTATAAAAATGTCGGATCCGAGACCGCGCGAGTAGAAACCGTAAGAATCCATAAGCGGAGCCGATGACGATAATGAGAATGAACCTACGATACTTAGAAAAATGAAGTGACCATAATGTGAATATGACTTAAAGGAATAATAAGGGTAGTATAAGTTGAGACGATGCATAACAAGTAGCGCATGAGTGCGAGTTGCCGTAAATTAGAACGGGACCTAACGAAATGAATTGTGTTATGGTTATAGATTTCCGAGCGGAACCTAGAGCATCCTCCACCTCGAGATACCCAGGCAAGTTTACGAACCCAACTCCATTTTTACTGTTGTGTTGTGAAAGGATTGTTTTACTATCATTGTATAAGTACCATGCTTGCCATGATACATAGTTGTTGAATTTCGCATAATATAACGATGTTGTACGATAAAGTATATATCATGAAATGTTATTTCGCTTTAAGCGTGACGTATTATATAAGACCGAGAATCGGTCGGGATTTAAGATAAAACCCGAGAATCATTTCCGGTGATATTATAGGACAGTTATAAGTCCATAGTAGTATGTTTTTAAAGGGACTCATCGTCCACTTACGAAACATTAAAACACCTCGAACTTTTATTAAAACGATTTCCCAACGATCATATTCCCTCAACTATATTTTATTGTTCGAATAATAAATACTATATACTTATTCCTTATTATGGGACTCCAATGATTAATTATTTCAAAACCGATTAATCATTATAGATTAATTAATTATGTAGACACAAACTAGTTGAGGAATATTATTTTAAATAATCTTTTAGAGAGTAAACTCATTCGAGGTTTGATTATTATCAATTATCATTTAATTATTTATTAAAGGGTTTATTATTGATTTAAAAATCATAGATCCTGATTTAAAACATACTTTCTGATTCTGGAATATCATTCGAATAATTTCAGATCGTCGGTGAATATTATCCCGACTTATTAATATTTTGAATATAGTTTCAAGGAGAAACTTTTCCCCATTATTTAATTATCTGTTGACAACGGTCAACTCACATCCTTAGTACTTCCTCCGAAACTTTCAGAAGTACATATATATATACAGTAAAGCTATGCCTATCAACAAGTAAAACGCTTGGAGGAACTTCGATGTGGTTCGAGTTCTCGAGATATGATAGGATTTCCTAAAGGACAAGGGAGGGGTAGGATCCAAGTACTTCGTGTATTGGATAGACTACCGATACCATAGGAGACGGTATAATATGTACCTATGGACCTGTGAAGTGTGTGTATACCCGAAATGAGGACACATAGCCCGTATGCGGCAAGGGTGATAACCGAGAGGTGAAGATGTCGTCCTTCTACTAGTAGAAAAGGTTACTTTTATCGCAGTATGACTTATCCTCGTATGCGGTGGCTCCAACGAATGTCCTAATTCTTCCAATTGGAATTGAAATGCAATACCGTAACCAAGCCTAGGTGTTGGGATTACTATTAAGGTATTCGCAGGATATTAAAATCCCTTAAAGAATTGTTTTCATAAGAAGGTGTGTATCACCAAGGAAAACTATTTTCGAATAAAACATAATTATCCTGTAATAACCCCAATTTTTGGAATTTTTGAAACACGGATGAATAGTAACTTTTGCTGATGATGCTGATTAAGGAAAATTATCAGACCACGCTATATAGGAGTACTGTTATGGAAATTCTAAGATCGTATTAGTATTCCATAAAGTAGATAAGTGTATGTAAAGATCGTCAAAATCCAAATTCGAACACTTTGATTTTTCCCAAAAAATCCACTAGATACCGAAAGAATTGGGTATAAGGTAACATGATTAAAAGGATTTAAATTCAAGGATTATAAGAGAGGATCATAAAAGTAATATAAATTATTAAGAAGGGTTTAGGGGAACCCAAGTAATAAGATCCCGGGTATGATCTCTCAAACGATAAACGAGAACGAAATTTAAGCGAACCGTAAAACAAATAAGCGACCAAGAGACAAGTTTGTACAAGAAGCCAAGGATTGTGACATCATCAAACCACAAGGAAGAGACATGTGGCAAATGGATGACATAGACATGGTGACATAAGCATGACAAATGGAGGGATGATTGGTTGATTACAAGCCACACAAATTTTACCATGGTTAAAAGGTAATTAAGCAAAACAAAAAGGAAACAACCAAGCAAAACAAATCAAAAACACAAAACACAAATTAGAAGTTGACTTTTGCTTTCCAAGAACAAAAGCTCTCGGCCAAAACCAGAGCAGCAACTTCAAACTACCATATCTCCTTCAATACTCACTCAAATAGTATGTTCTATAGCTCTTTGGAAAGGTATTGAGATGGCTACAACTCTTGTTCACATGTCTCGTCCAAATAAGTAGGGTAAGATCCTCGTTTTGACAGTTCTTTCAATCTGACTTTTAGAAACTTCAAAACCTAACTTTGTGTTCTTGATTTCTTTGGAAAGATCAAGCTTGTAGGAGGCTCCCTAAGACTTCCTAGCTACTCTAATCACTCCAAGGAAGGTGTAACACCTCCAAACCCTAGCTTTACTTTGAGTATTACGATGGTTTTGATGGTTATAGTAAATGAGAAGCATGATGCTTGTGTGTTTAGAGTTTGGATTGGATTTGTAGTGATTTGGATGTTGAAATCTTGTTTATAGTTAATGAAACTTAAGTATAGCTAGTAGTTCATGTGTGGGGTTGTATAAATTGGAAAATCTTGAGGTTTGGGGACTGATGTAGTAAGGTTTGTATGAGGGTTGGTTGTATTGTTGGTTGTGAGTTGAATGGTGGTTGTTTGGAGTGGTTTAAAACTTGGTAATCACGTAAACATAGTCGTCGTAATGCCCAATTTCATACAACTGCTTGTTCTTAGTGTTCGGGACAGAGAGCTAAATATTGAATCTGTGACTTTGCCATGTTTAGTTAGATTATGTCGTAAGATTTGTTTTGATATGTGGTTGGCTTGAATCCGATGTACGGTTTAGGAGAAACGACCGTTTTAAGTAACGACGTTTCGCGAACGAACCATTACCCCTCGCCTTACTTTGAAACCTTGGTTAAGGCCCTTAAATGAATAATTGGAGTATGAAACAATTATGTAAAGTGGACTAGACAGTTGGTAGGGTATTCGCGAAAGTGTCGCCTTAAAATTCGTAACGATTAATTTATTAAAAATGGTGGAGCCAAGGGTACTCGAACGACTTATGTGATTTGTTAAGCGTAGAAATGACCATAAGCAAACGTTAGGGTTCAATTGGTTAAAGTCTAGTTTCTTAAGCGATCGTGGTTTAATTCCGGCTTATGTTGTTGTTCATAGGTTACCGGACCCACTCTAAGCTTAAGTCTACCCCGGAGCACTCAGGCAAGTTTTCTACCCGTTATACTGTTGTTGTGATATAAATATATGTATATGCATTATCTTGTGATAAGTGCATGATTGTTATTAGCAAATTTTGTGATATATTGGAGCATGCTGATATGGTATATATGCATGTCTATTTCGTAATCTTGATATTTAATTGTTGATTCAAATTCTTATAAGTTGCATAATACCTATGCTAGAGATAAGCAGTAGTTGCGTATACCCTTAGTATAGGGGACCCAAAGGTGAACATTTTCTAAACCGGGAGTCGATGTTCCTGAGTATAATATATATATTTATTTATATATATAGATATAGTTTTCAAAACTATTAATCGAATAAGGTTTATTCGATAACTTTATTTTATTTAATGAATATTATTTTGAATATTCATTTGAGGACTTATAACTCCGCTTATTTTATTAAATGAATATTATTTTGAATATTCATTCGAGGACTTATGACTCCGCCTCTTTTATTAAATAATATTCTTTATTTTATTAAAGAATAATATTTCGATAATCAAACTTATTTTCGATTATTCAAATAAAGATCGTACTTTCGTATAAGTATATCTTTGGTTATTTATTATTCATTTCAAGTATAAGTTTTAAAACTTCTACTTCAATTATTTTTATAAGGATTATCCTTGTGGGAAAATTATTTAAATAATAATATTCAGATATTTTCTAATATATCGGGACTGATTTATTTTATTAAATCAGCATTACTCCAAATATTCTTAAAAATGTTTTCGAGTCTTCAAAATGATTTTAAAAGTTAGAGCGGATCCCAAAACTCGTTTTCAAATTTAAGATCTTCCTTTCGAAGGGGATTTAAATACTCACTCAAAAATCTGAGGGATCCGGCTCCGTGATGTATTCTTATATTCGCAAAAAGGCAGATGTTTTGATAAAAGAGTTTTTGATTACTTACCCAACACTCGGGAAGTAAAATTCTTGGAATAAGTTAATCCATTAACAGGCATCGCCTGGGAAATATCGGTGATTTTTTCTTTCCAACTAGATGCGACTTCTTGGTGGAGTCGTATCAACAAGTTCCTACTTGGGGAAAGGGGAGACGAGCTTTACGTTTCAGAGTCATGGATTTCATCTGAACTAGGAGTGGCGTAAGTGGTCGAGTGGCGCCGGCCCAGCCTTATTATATTGTCCCAAATAGCCTGGAAGTGCCGCTAAGACGGTCTATTCCTTAGGAGTCCAGTGTTCGGTTGACAAGTAAATCCGACAAGTTCTCCTCTACATGTAGAAAATGGTGGGGTTGTACTACTGCGACTGATCATCGTAAGTGGTCTTCCTGGCGCGGCAAACTCCCGTAATGAGTTCATCATCCAGTTTGGATATTTCTGCAACACTACCCGGAGCATTCGATCGAAAGGCTATGGATGGGTGATTGTTGATGCATTGACAGGGTCAAACAGTTATAATGATGTTTCCCTCAAATGAAGTATCTCGTAACTTCATTTCTTTTAAACAACATTTCAAGGATTGAATCTATTCAAGTCTTATCTTGTAGTCTCATCTATGTGATGAACTTTCGAAACTGTTTATACCTTGAACGGTGGTGGTTCAAGTAGTATTCGGAAAAGATATAAGTATATTGGAGTATCTTGTAACTTCATCTTTTTAACTTATATCCAGTTAATGATTATCTTATGAATGACAAATATTTTCAGAAAAATGTTGAGACAAGATTAGATATATGAGATCACCTTGCAATGATATTTTTATACAGTTATAAACTGGAACTCTGTGTATATTATACATGTCAGAGGATTTCAAAGATTGTGAAAAGTATATATGTATATATATACTGAATATTTTGCGACTTGGTCGCGTTAAGATATCAACTTGGTTCATTTCTTCTTGACCAAGACTTTCATGAGTACTATGAGAATGCTCATATATTGTTAATCATTATACATATTATTTCGGTGAGCTTGTTGCTCACCCTTGCTTTTGTTGGATTTTAATCGCAGCGGGGGCATGACAAAACACTTTTACACATATAAAATCCAAATAAAAGCATATAAATCGTGGTAAAAATATAGGGATCGAATCTAACCTTTAAAATAATTCAGAGACAACGATCAGAGATCCTTAGCAGTTGCTCCTCAAGTGTGAAGCACTCCACCGGTATCCACCAAGAAAACGATGTTAAGGAGGAGGAAGGAGGTGGAGAGAATTGGGTTTTCCAAACTTTTTGGGTTTTTTTGGGGTTCAAATAAAATATAGGGTCTATAATAATATATTTATAGGCAAAATTTTTAGCTGAAATTTGTCCATAAATATTATTATTATTATCCCATTTATTATTTCATTAATAATTAAAACACCTTTTAATTATTAATCCTTTTTCTAAACACTTTAGAAATAATTCTCTTTCTTGATTTAATTTCCAAAAATTAAATCCTTTAATTAATAATATTAAGAACTTTTCTTAATTAATTTATAATCAATTAAATCTCATTTAAATAATTATTAAATTGCCGATTTATTATTTATTTCACAAATAAATAATTATTAGCCATTATTAATTAATTCCTCCACCATTAAATCATTCTCTTTTTATGTTGTGACCCTGTAGGTTCAATATTAAGCCGGTAGTAGAAATAAATAATAATAAAACTATTTTATCATTATTTATATAAATTCTCTAATTTATTAAATATGATTAATTAATTAATCACATTTATTCTACATCGTGAGGGATACTTCTCAGCATATCGCGACTATCCGGATAATATGAATTCACTGCTTAGAATACCAAGAACCTATTTAGTGAATAGTTACCGTACAATAAACTCCTTCTACCCTACAATGTCCCGATTAAATACAAGGCATGGATCTCGTGTCAAGCCTATCTAATTCAATCACTTGCTTACCATTTACTATGCGTAGTTATATGCAAATTAGAAACTCCTTTCTAATTTCATTTACTCTGGCCAGAGATTCCTGAACTAGCATAAGTGGATCAGCTTTGAACATTCGCTTCCTTCACTGGAAGGGGTAGATCCTTTATTGATCATACACTATCTTCGTGTACAAATTCCTATACCAAGTAGAGCCCTAATAATTGTCCCTGGAGACTAAGAACTAAACCAAAGCATAGTTTAGTGTACACAAGATGACTATGATGACCTCAAGTCTAAGGATACTTGTACAACTATGACTATGTGAACAACTGCTGACACGTGAGTGAACTCCATCAGTTGTTCAGCTGTGTGAGTCATGTTCAATGAACTTATTCCATAATAAGCATCTACATACTAGCTATAGTGTCACCACACAAATGTCTATGAGAACAGACATCCTTCATAATGAAGCAAGCATAGTATGTACCGATTTTTGCGGATTATTAATTACCAGTTAGTAATCCTATGACCAGGAACTATTTAAGTTTAGAGTTATCATCTTTTTAGGTCTCACTATTATGATCTCATCATAATCCATAAAAAGCTTTACTTCAAACTATGGTATATCTTATTTAAACACTTAAATAGATAGAGCCCGTAATAAAAACAAAACAAGTCTTTTATTAATATCAATGAAATCAAAACAGATTACATAAAAAGTTATTCCTAAATCCTAATACATGATTGGACTTAGGACATATTCCTTTCAGCTTTCTTCTTTCATCACACAACATCAGATAGACAAGATGAACAGGACCAAACTCCCAATTCGCGAGCGGATAGGAAACGTTTCGCAGTTTCCTATAGGCGTTGATATCGTTGTAGCTGAGGTAGGAACTACCAATAGGCTAGGCTTTCAACTTTTGATGTACCAGACTTATGTATCTTTATGAATTGTAATAGTGGCAAAGAAATGTAAATTTATTCAGAAACCCTTTTAAGGTGTAATGGCATATAATTGTGGAATAAAATGACTCATTTTATTTTTGGATATTCATCTCTGAGACTATAACTTGTGGTGTGTGTGTTTATTGTGGGGTCACAGTACAGAGTAGTTGATTGTTTATTAAGATTGGTTGTTATTAAGGGAAATGGAACTCGTGACAACCCGGATCCCCGACCCTGGATTTGGGGGTGTTACATATCCTATATGATGTATCATACAGTCATTTTCATACTGTACATTATTATGATGGGCATTATAGCTCACACTTGTTTTCTTAAATTGACACAGCACAACAGTTAATCAAGATGCCTGCCATGAGAACCACAACCAGGAAACGGGTTGGAAATGGCGAGTTGTTCCGTAGATTGTTTGGTGCTGTACCACAGGTAGTCAGAATAAACTGGATTAGTTTTCAGTTGTTTATAGTTCGGCTTATTTATAAGTATGACTTATGTAAGGTAAGAAATAAGAAACGTATATTTGGCCGGCGGACTAACCTTACCTAAAGGTCACTCCCCGGTAAGACTAATTATATTTGGGTTGTAATAAAAGTACTCTAGTTATGATGGTTCGTTTCCAAGACAATAACCTGTAAGTGTGTGTGTGATAAGTGTGGGGTCGTGAAGCGTGAGTATTTACATATTGTAGTGTGAGTTGTGTGAGTTTGGATGGCGTGGCTTCCGAGACTCCTGACCTCGGGTTTTGGGGCGCCATATCTGATATAAAGTCTGATAAAAAGCATGTTAACATAAACTCTGAAACTAAATCTGCTGCAAATGCTAACAAACTTAACAAGGCCAAAGGATCCAAGCAAGTCTGGGTCCTTAAAACTAATCAATAGTGGTCTTTGTGATTGCAGGGCAACAGGAAAAACATCCTGGTTCTAGATAGTGGATGTTCAGGACATATGACTGGAAATAAAGCCATGCTATCAGACTTTGTGGAGAAAGCTGGCCCAGGAGTTTCTTATGGAGATGGAAATATGGGAAAGACTCTGGGATATGGAAATATCAATCTTGGGAATGTCATAATTATATGGCTATTCTCAAAAAGGACGAGGCCCCTTCAGAACTTCACTTCATTCAAGATTTTCTAGCTCGAAGTGAAATTGGGTATGCTCTGATCCAACCACAGGCTCTCTTAGGCAAGAAAATTCTGGAGTTTTGGAGGTCTGGAGTCTATGATAATGGTGGTGAAAGTGGGTCCCCAAGCATCATTTTTACAACAGGGGAAGATGAGCTCTTGGTAACCTTGTCAACTGTTCAACAAGCATTGCATCTGCCAGAAAACTGTACTTATAATTCACAAGTTGGAGAGTCAGTTCTTCAAAACATGATGGCAAATCTTGGCTATGAGAAGTCTTTGTCCAAGCTGGGACAACTGAAGAGGCCCTACATCAGGAGGGAGTGGAGCTTCTTTTTCGATTGTATTACCAAAGCCTTTGCCAACAAATGCTCCAATTTTGATGCTATTCCAATTCCGAGTCAGCAAATAGGGTATGCACTTCTTAATCAAACTCATTTTGATTATGCTACTTCTATTTTGGGTTTTATTGGGGATAGGATGCAAGAGGACCCAAATACTGTTTATTTTGCTAGGTCTTGTCAGCTTATTTACAGTTTTTGTTGTTCTGATAAGCCCCAAGCCTTTAGTGACTTGATTCAACCTTTTAAACTTCATAAAAGGGCTTTCACAGACTTATTATCTGCTGATAATAAGAAGGATATACTAAGACCCCTCCATATTCCCCAATCTGTCAAACAATTCTTTGTAAATTCTGATCCTCACACATACACAACCATATATCCTGATGTTGCACCTACCCAGCCTACTACTTCTCAATCTCCACCAACCCCGCCTTCCAATACTCAACCAGCACCTACTGTCAGAACCTCACCTCTCACGTCCAAATCTAAACCACACTCTGGTATATCTAAACAAGTGCCAGTTGTGAAATCTGCTACACCATCTAGGCCCAAAACCAAAAGAACTATCATGTGCCTAAATCTCCCCCAAGGAGAAGGAGAAAGTTGATTCTGAAAGATGAATCTGATGAGGATGAACAAGTCCAGGTTCCTGCATCAGAACCTGTGACATTAGAAGCTGAAGAGTCAACTCTTCAGAAGGAGAAAGCAGTTGAAGCTTCTGGCATTCAGAAAAGAAAGAGGTCTTCACATTCTGATACAGATCATGTCACCCCTCCATCTAGAAAATCAAAATCAAGGAAGACTAGAGCAGGTATGCATATTGCACAAACTCAATCTGAGGATACTGAAGATGCTGAGGAAGGGGATCAGGAATCTCTGATCTCATCAGAACCTATTGTGATTGAAGCCCTGCCAGCAGCTGAAGAAGTTCTGATTCAGGAATCTGAAATTCCTGAAGTCCACAGATCAGAACCTGTACAAGAATCTGTGATTTCTCCACCTCACTCTCCATTCAAAGAAACTGCCTCAGTTGAAGATTCAGAGTTAAGTCCTGAAATTGACATTCACAGGTTGAATATTCCAACTGTTTTGTATCTGGAAGCACCACCAGCAAAAGTGTCAACTCCACCTGTTTCTCCAGTACTAAATGCTGAGATACCAACAACACCAATTCTTGATCTTGGAACTGAAGATCAGAATTTAGACAAAGTTGATTCAGAGTCTCCTACAGCCACACACACCTTGGTGTTATCTGAAGATGAGGAGATTCTAGCCAGTTCTGGAGAGTCAGCTCCAGTAAACAATCCAGTGCCTATAGGAAAGCAGCCATTATTCCAGTTTGAGGAAGAGGCTGCTACAGTTCCGTGGGAGGAAACCTTTAGAGGGGCTGAGTGGACACATAAATGGAATGATACTGATTTTATTCCCAGCCCACATGAATAGACAGATCATGTTGTAAAAGCTGATGAGTTGCTGATAAATTCTAACTTCAAAACACAACTTAAAGTCACTGCTCTCAGTACTAATACTCTTCAAGGTCTACACTCCAAGACTCATGCAAAGGTTGATAAACTTCAGGAAACAGCTGATAAGCTAGACATGATGCTCAAACTAGACAAGAAGAGGTTTATCGGACCAATTCAAGAAAAAGTGGATGTTATTGAGCTTGTTCAAGACAAGCAGCAGGCCCAACTGGATGAGGTCTTACAAACTCAAGCTACTCAACAAACTCAGTTAAATGAGATCCAATCTTCAGTGGAACTCCATCTTTCTCTACTCCTGGCAGATGATGCCAAAAAGGGGGAGAAGGTAGTTAAGTCCAAATGCTCAATTAGCAAGGCACTGAAGAAAAAGGATGATTCTGAAGATGACCAGGGAAACCCTAGCAAGGGAAAAGGGTCAAAGTCAAGGAAAGCAAGTTAGCAGAATTCCTATTCAGAAAGTACCTGATAGTAAGATTTCTGATAAATCTACTATTTAGAGGAGTGATAAGGAAGGAAAGAAGACTTCAGCTACAGATCAAACTTTGTTGCTCACAAGTTTTGAAATTGAAGATCAAGTTCTGAAAGCATGTTCTGATAATCAAATTCTGATGACAAAGTCTGATGTTCTCATTCAAGGTGGCAGTCAAGACTCGAAGAAATTCATGCAAACCTTAAAGTTCAGGGGAAAGAAGGCAACTTTCTTTTACAAGGATCCTAAGATTCAAGCTTTAGATGAGGAACTTGCAAAGAGACTGTTCCTTAAGGATAATCCATGAGTGGATTTAGAGGAACTTAGAGAAGAAGAAGCAAGATTAAATGCTGAAAAGTCAAAACTACAGTCTAAAGCTTCTAATGCAAAGAAACCTCCCAAACCTAAGGAGAAAGGTATAGTAATAAGAGAAAGATCTACCACAGAGATTCCTAGATCAAGTACTAGATCTCAAACTACTACTGATCCCAAAGACAAGGGAAAAGGAAAAGTTGGGGAGATAGTCAAGAAACAGAAGATGAAGATTCCTCAAATTCTGATGGATCATGTGTGCAAGATGGTTCAAGTCTTTGATGATACTGCTGCTGAAGATGAAACAGTTGAAACTCTAAAGAGAAAGAGGATGACATAAGAATCTAAGACAACCTCTGACATAGCTCAAGTTGTTTAGAGTGGAGATATTTTAGAACAGCAAGCTACATATGAAATTGCAAATCCTGACCAATTCATCAAGACATCAACCTCTGACACTGCTCAAGTTGACATAGACAGCTTAACATTAGAAGACAAGAAGAAGCTGCTATGGAACAAGTCTATTCCAGTTAAGCCTAAGACAAATCAGATGTTGAATCAACTTGAAGCATTTGGGGTAAGAGCCAAGCAAGCTAGAGACACTTCTGGATTAGGATCTGACAGAGAGAAATTCCAGACTGGGATAGAAGTTAACATTAGAGATCCATTCACATTGACTGACAAGTCATTTAAAGAGATCACACAGAAGCACCTTAACAAAGTGTTTTCTGCTCAAGTAGTGATGGATACTCATGATGATTATGAAGTAAAAGAGAAATTGATCTTATTTCTGATAGATGGCAGAACTTATAGATTATCTGAATCTGATGTGCTGAAGAAATCTGTCAAAGAGCTCCAATATATTCATTATCTACTGGAGGTAAATTCTGATGTTACCATGAAATGGTCAGAATATATTCTGAAGACAATAAGAAATTTGCTCAGAATTTCTGGTGCAAGAATGACAGAATATACTTCAATGATGACTGAGGATGATGGAAGAGAAATTGCTATGAGGAAGAATTCTGCAAAGGTAGAAGTAATTCTAAAAGGAAGATGTCTATGCTATAATAAAGATTCTACACATCCAAGGGTAATCAGACTGGGAGATGGACTTGAAAGAACTCCAATTTCCGCACTCAGAGCTGCCATATATCAGATTGGTGATACTAAAGATGAAGAACTGCAGCAAGTCAAAGCTCAGTTACTTAAAGTTAAAAAAAATGCAGAGACCAAGCTGGTATCAGACTTTGTAAGGAATCATTATGGATTCAGGCTGATTCAGTGAATTTGGTAAAAGCTGCATGTATTGTAAGTTGTATTTAGCTATTTAAAATAATATCTCATTGCATTTGTACTTAAATGTTTTTTAGATCATCAAATCTGTTAACTTGTATATTTTTCATAATTTACAAGTTGGGGGAGATTGTTAGATATATTTGTGATGTCATGTCTGTTAGATATATTTTTGATGTCATGTCTAATATGATTTGTGTTTAGTTTTTAGATCTTACTTAACAGGATAAATCAGTACTTAACTGGAAATCAGTACTTATACTGAAGTCAGGACTTAAGATATCAGAACTTAAGTTGTCAGAACTTAAGTTATCAGGAGATATTTATCAGAAGATAATATCAGGACTTAAGGAGACATTCAGATAAGGAAGGCGGCTGAGTGAAAGGAAAGAAGATCGAGCTAAAACAAGAAAGAGATATGCATGGAGAAGAATTCTATGAAGAATAGAATACTTGGAAGAAAAGATAACTGATTGATATATATTAGGAAGTAGAATTATATTCGATATCAATTAGAAGATTATCTTGTAACTGTGTAGTATATAAACACAGACATAGGGTTTACACTATATGTGTTACATTATTCGAGGATATTATTCTTTGTAACCCTAGCAGCTCTCGTGATAATTTGTTCATCGCTGAGAGAGAACAGTTCTTTGTAATAGAGTTTATTGTATTGAATAAAATCTGTGTTCTGTTACTTGAGTTCTTATATTTGATTTGATTGTGGTAAACACTGTATTCAACCCCCTTCTACAGTGTGTGTGACCTAACAAGTGGTATCAGAGCAGATCTGTTAACACACAAATAGTAAAGATCCAAAAAAATCATGTCTGAAGAAACACAAACTCCATCCATGCCCACCAAGACACCAGATTCCGAGAAGAAGCTTTCCAGGAAAGGTGGAAGTCCTAAAAAGAAAGGGCTCAGAAAGACTGAAGTCAAAGGAGGGAAGTCTAACAAAGGCCATATCTCTCCTGATTGCAAGAAAAACCAGGCAGATACTTCAGATTCTAAAAAAGAGGTAAACTATGCCTTAATGGCAAATTCTGATAGCAGTTCTGAAGCTGCTGAGTTAAAGGTACCTTAAACAACTTATGTTTTTCATACTGATGATATTACTGAGTAGAGAAGATATCTTAAAACCATGTTCATTATTTATAGAGATCAAACTTTAACATGTGAAAGATTAACTTCTGAAAATCTTGCTTTCAAAAAAAAGGAATGATTATTTAGAAAAAGAGTTAGTTATGTTCCATCAAACTCAGAAAGATAGAGATGATGCTTTCTATGTTAGAGATGAAGTGCTTAAAATAAATGAACCTCTAAAAACTGAGTTAGAAAAGAAAAGAGAGATTATCAGGACTTGGACTAACTCTGGCTGAACAACTCAGAATTTGTTAAGTAGTGGAAATTGGAAAGAGGGCTTAGGTTATGGAGATGATAAGAATAATAAAGGAACTGTAGAAATTGAGCCTATAGTTGTTAAACAAAAGCCAAAGGTAAATCCTGTTATGTTTGTAGCTGTAAAGTCTAATACTGATAAATCAGAAGTTAAAGAGAAATTAACTTCTGTCAAACCAAACCAGGATAAGCCAACTGAAGTTAAAATAGGCTTGATGACAAAGAAGCAGCTTAAGCATAAGCTGAAAGATGTTAAGATGTAAACAAGGTAAAGCCACCTAGGAAAAATAGGAATGGAAAGGAAGGTGTGAATAAAAATAATAATTATAAGCCTGTTCCTAATGCTCCGAGAAAGAAATGTTATAACTATGGAAATTCTAACCATCTGGCTTCTTTTTGCAGGAAGAATAAGAACATAAACTCCTTACCTTCAGAATCAGGAGTTAAGAGTCAGTCTATCCTTGAAGGTTTAACATGAGCAATGTCAGAGGTTTCCTTTTCTTTATCTTCTGATATCAAGCCATCTTGAGCTATGTCAGAGGTTGCTTGCTTCACTGTTATATCAGAATTTACTAAGTCCTAATCTTGAACAACATGAGCTCTGTCAGAGGTTGTTTGCATATCCTCTTTCTTCAAAATCAGACTAGCATCTTCATCAGATTTTGTCTCCAGATCCATGATTGGCATATATACCTTTACAGGTTCATCAATTTTTCTTTGCCCTTGGATCTTGGATCTACCTCCACTTGTGATTTGGCTTTGGTTGCCTCAGAAATTGTCTTCTCCTTAATCACAATACCCTTAGGTTTTGGAAGTTTCTTTTCAACAACAGAAGCTTTAGACTTGGAGTTGAAATTTTCTGCTTTAAGTTTAGCTTCTTCTTCCTTTACACTTTCAAAGTCCATTCCTGGATTTTCTTTGTGAAATAATCTCTTTGAAATTTCTTCATCAAGCTCCAGATGTCCAGTAGAACTTATCCTTTTACCAGTATCAGAACTTATTCTTCTCCCAGCATCAGAACTAGATCTCTGTATAGAAGTTTCAACTGTCTTTGATGAAGAACCTTTTCCTTGACCATGACCTCTACCCATTCCAGAGTTTCCCTGGTCATTATTTCTATCATCCTTACCCTTTAGTACTTGACTAGATTTGCATTTGGACTTAATCACTTTCCCCCCCCCCCTTTTTGGCATCAGCAGGTAAAAGAAGAGAAACAAGCAATTTCACTGAGGATTGGATCTTATTGAGTTGAGTTTGCTGAGAAGCATGATTCTTTAGAATTTCAGAAATTTGATCTTGCTGCTTCTCCTGAGTCTTTTTAATATACCCAATTCGGTCAAAGGCTGATTTGAAAAATCTGTCCTTTTCCAATTTTACATTCATATCTTTCTGGATCAGAGATTCTTGAATTTTGTTCACCTTGTCATGAGTTATTAAGTGTTGACCTTGAAGGTGCCTTGTACTCAATGCAGTAACTCTAAGCTATTCCTTGAAATCATCATTTATCAACATTTCATCAGCTTTAGCAAGGTGCTCAACAAGAATTTTTTTCATTAGGAACAAAAGTAACTTTGTCCCACTCCTAGTCCACTCCTTTCCTCTAGGAGTTTCACTCCAAGGTACTGGTGCATCCTCTATAACAAACTTCTTGATCAAATCAGCTTTGTTAACTGTTTGTTGAGGTGCATGTCTTGAAGGACCAGCTGCATCAGCATCTACATTTGTAGCAGCTTTACCAGTAATTTCAACATTGTCAGCATCAGAACTTACAAAGTCTGCAGTATCAGCATCCTCTGATAAAATAACAGTATGTGAGGTATAGAGACTTCAACATCATCCTCTAAATTCTGATCTGCAACTAAGTTCTGATCAACATCCAAATTTTGATGCCCACCTAAAATATGATCTTCATCATCTAGATTCAGAACTGGTGTTGATCGAATATCTGCATTGAAATCAGCATTCAAAATTGGTGTTGTTGGTGGAGTGAGTTGAGTTGGTGGAGCTTCCAAGTACAGAACCTCAGGCACAACCAAGTTATGTAAATCTACTTCAGCACTTGTACCTGGATCTTTAACATGTACTGGATTAATGATAGGAGACACAGGAACTTTGTCCTGAGAAGTTTCTTAAACTTGAGTTGGTGACAGTGTTGGTGTAGATTCAGTGGCTTCAGCAAATTCTAGTTGTACAGAAGGAAGAGATTCAATCACAATTGGTTCTGTTGGGATCAGAGATTCCTGACCCCCTTCCTTAGCTGCTGCTTCCGCATCTTCTGAATCTGACTCAACTGTGTCCCTGTGAGCTCTTTGCTTCTTCACTTTCTTCAAGGGAAGAGATACTGTGGGAGCTTTATCATCAGAATTTATCTTTCTAAGCCTTCTAAGGGGCCTAGAACTCCCAGTTTTAGTATCTTTCTGAGAAGTGTTCTTCTCAGCTTCTACAACAACAGGTCCATTTATACTGGTAAGTAATATCATAGTTTGTACTATGATTATTATCAAATAAAACATTCTTTAAAGAAAATTAGCGTTATTCCTTCTAGTGTAAGTTCTAATGCAAAGTCTGATACTGGAAATTCTGATAAGAAAAATGTTAACATAAATTCTGATGTTAAATCCGCTGCAAATGTTAACAAACTTAATAAGGCCAAAGGATCCAAGTAAGTCTGGGTCCTTAAAACTAATGATTAGTGGTCTTTGTAATTGCAGGGCACCAAGAAGAACATCCTAGCTCTGGACAGTGGATGTTCAGAACATATGACTGGATATAAAGCCCTGCTATCAGACTTTATGGAGAATGTTGGCCCAGGTGTTTCTTATGGAGATGGCAACATGGGAAAAACTCTGGGATATGGCAATATCAATCTTGGGAATGTCATCATTGAAAAAGTAGCTCTAATCTCAGGACTTAAACATAATCTGCTGAGTGTTAGCAAAATATGTGACAGAGGTTATCATGTGGATTTCTTTGAAGAACACTGTGAAGTTGTAAGCAAATCTATAGGCAAAGTTGTTTTGAAAGGATACAGGCATGGTAATATTTATGAAGCCAAGCTTTCAACAAGTTCTGATGGTTCTGCAATCTGTCTGTTAAGCAGAGCATTAATTGAAGAAAGCTGGGATTGGCACAAGAAACTCTCTCATTTAATTTTCACAATATAAATGAACTTGTCAAGAAAGATCTTGTGAGAGGACTGCCAAAATCAGTATTTGCTCCTGATGGCCTTTGTGATTCCTGTCAAAAGGAAAAACAAAGAAAATCTCCATTCAATAGCAAGACTGAATCTTCAATTCTTGAGCCTTATCACCTACTACATGTTGATCTATTTGGTCCAGTGAATGTCATGTCTATTACAAAGAACAAATATGCTATGGTCATAGTGGATGAGTTCACCAGATATACATGGGTGTATTTCTTGCACACAAAAAGTGAAACTGCATCTATCTTGATTGATCATGTCAAACAACTGGATAAATTGGTTAAATACTCTGTGAAAATAATAAGAAGTGATAATGGCACTGAGTTCAAGAATTTGATTATGGAAGAGTTATGCAAAGACCATGAAATCAAGCAGGAATTTTCTGCTCCTGGAACTCCACAGCAAAATGGAGTTGTTGAAAGAAAGAATATAACTCTTATTGAAGCTGCACGAACTATGCTTGATGAAGCAAAGTTACCAACCTATTTTTGGGCTAAAGCTGTGCAGACTGCTTGTTTTACTCAGAATGCAACACTTATCAACAAGCATGGAAAGACACCATATGAGATGGTGAAGAAAAAGAAGCCAAATCTGAAGTATTTTCATGTATTTGGATGCAAGTGTTTTGTTCTTAAGACTCATCCTGAACAGCTATCCAAATTTGATCTAAAAGCTGATGAAAGATTTTTTGTTGGATATCTACTTTCCACAAAAGCCTTTAGAGTCTACAATTTAAGAACAATGGTTGTCATGGAATCTATCAATGTATCTTTTGATGATAAGAAGATTACAGGACTTGAAGATTTCAATGATCATGATCAGCTGAGATTTGAGAATGAAGTTTTAATTTCTGACTCTGTAAATCCTGACAGTCTAAATCCTGATACTGCAAACTATGATGGGTTAAACTCTGATGTTATTGAAACTGTGGTAACTACGCCAAAGGAAAATGCACCTGTGCAGGGGGAGCATATTGAATATTAAACCACATCTCAAGAAGCATCGGAACCAAGAACAGACTCTTCAAGTTCTGATTCATCAAGTTCTGATATTTATCAAAACTCAAATTCTGAAGGATCCAACTCAGAGAGCATAATTTCAGGGGGAGCATCAGATAATGTTGATGGAGACAGCATGGATCATGGGGGAGCATCCAGTTCTAGAGATATTCTTCCATCTGCAAGGAAGTGGACTAAAGCACATACACCTGACTTGATTATTGGAGATCCTGAAGCAGGTATTAGAACTAGAACAGCAACATCAAATGAATATCTCTATCACTCTTTTCTTTCTCAAACTGAACCAAAGAAAGTGGAAGAAGCTCTTCAAGATGCTGATTGGGTGCAAGCAATGCAGGACGAGTTAAATGAATTTGAAAGAAATAAAGTCCGGACCCTAGTGCCAAGACCAAAGAATAAATCTGTTATTGGTACCAAGTGGATGTTCAGAAACAAAACTGATAGTGATGGCATAATTACAAGGAATAAAGCAAGGCTGGTTGCAAAAGGATATTCTCAACAGGAGGGAATTGATTATGATGAAACATTTGCACCAGTTACTAGATTGGAAGCCATAAGAATATTTTTGGCTTATGCTGCTCACAAAAAGTTTACAGTCTTTCAAATGGATGTAAAAAGTGCTTTTCTTAATGGAGAATTGGAAGAAGAAGTATATGTTGAACATCCTCTAGGTTTTGTAGATTCAAAATTTCCTCACCATGTCTACAAACTTGATAAAGCACTTTATGGCCTTAAGCAAGCTCCAGAGCATGGTATGAGACCTTAGCTCAGTTTCTTCTGGAAAGTGGATTTAACAGAGGGACTATTGACAAAACATTATTTTATCTCAACCATGGAAAGGACTTACTTTTGGTGCAGATATATGTTGATGATATCATTTTTGGTTCTACAAATGACAGACTTTATAAGAAGTTTGCCAAACTAATGCAGTCAAGATATCGAATGAGTATGATGGGAGAACTTAGCTATTTTCTGGGCCTTCAAGTCAAGCCGAATGAAGAAGGAACTTTTATTTGTCAATCTAAGTACACCAGAAATTTGTTGAAGAAGTTTGGAATGCAAGATTGTTTAAGTGCATCCACTCCTATGGCCACTGCAACAAAATTCGATAAGGATATTGGTATATCAGTAGATATTACTGACTACAGAGGTATGATTGGCTCACTACTCTATCTAACTGCAAGCAGACCTGATATCATGTATGTTACCTGTCTTTGTGCAAGATTTCAAGCAGATCTAAGAAAACCTCACTTAACAGCTGTGAAAAGAATTTTCAAGTATCTTAAGGGTACAGCTGATCTGGGATTGTGGTATCCTAGAGAATCAGACTTTAAGCTAATAGGTTACTCAGATGCAGATTTTGCACGATGCAAAATTGACAGGAAAAGCACAAGTGGAAGCTTCCAATTTCTTGGAGGCGGATTGGTTTCTTGGTTTAGCAAGAAACAAAAGTCAATTTCCATATCAACTGCAGAAGCGGAATACATTGCTGCAGGAAGCTGTTGTGTACAGATTCTTTGGATGAAGAATCAGTTACTGGATTATGGGTTAACATATTCTAAAATCCTTATTTACTGTGATAATCAAAGTGCTATTGCTATGACAGGTAATCCAGTTCAACACCCAATGACAAAGCACATCAGCATTAGGTACCATTTCATAAGGGAGCATGTGATGGAAGGTACAGTGGAATTGCATTTTGTTCCAACAGATCAACAACTAGCAGATATCTTCACAAAACCACTATGTGAAGCTACTTTTACAAGATTGGTAAATGAACTTGAAATGGTTTCAGGTTCTTTCTCTAAATCTGCTTAGTTTATGTTCTGATACATCAGACTTTATGATCAGTATTTACAGATATTACTATCTTTGTGTATTATGTGCTTAAGTTGAAATTTTCTAAGTACCGATTGTTGTCTGATGTGAATTTCTAAACTCTGATAGTGATATGAATGTTTCTGTGTCTATTCAATCCAATGAGGATAACTGTGCTAGATGCTGACCTAGTAGTCTTTAACATACTGATGATCCCATGAATGAAGTAATTTTTTATGTGGAAATCTTTTAACACTAGCAAATTCTGATACTGAGCTTAGTTATGTTTACTTTGTGTATCTTATTACTAAGTCAAAAACTAGAATAGTGCTTCTTATCTGATAAGTTCTGATGTTGGAAAATCTTATGGATGTACTAAGTGCTGATAAACCTCACTTATCAAAAAAAAAATCAGGTACTCCTGTGAGATCTAAAGAAAAATACATGTGGAAGGGAAGATCCAAGTGCATTGCTGGTATTAAGTAATATGCATTAGAAAAGCAAAATAAATTTTTTTGGTGACTTTTCACATTCTCTGATTACTAGAGAAATACTCTGATAACAGCATAAATTCTGATAAGCAGTCGTGACTCACTTACACTGAGAAGCCACTGTAAAAAGAAATTTCAAAAGATGCATAAAATGAGCATAAAACAGTTGAGGTGGATTCATGCATGAACTCATTCAATAGTAGACTTCAGAATAATGACAGATTTTGAGCAAAGTTCTTAGTTATGCCTTATTTCTAAGATGTACTGAAGTGAATCAAACTTTACTCTTTGTCTGATATTTAGCTTAATGCACACACTTACACTCCATATGAATGATGAAAATCACTGTGATAATCAATGTTGTTTTAGATGAACAGTTTAAGTGTCAGTTGCATAAATTCTGAGGACAAGTTCTGATGGAAGTTCTGATGATTAAGTTCTGATGTACCCATATCAGTATTTGTGTGAAGAATTACAGGAATAAACATTCACTTTTCGAGTTAAGGATCTATATTCTGATGACTTTTAAATTCTGATTATAATCAAGTTCTGATGCTTACGTGGCAGTATTTATTTACTTGGTCTATTTTTTGTCATTACTTGAACGTTTATATTTTCTCAAAATATTGGTTTATGTGAGTTAAAGCAGTAATAATCATTTGTTTAGTGGGAACAGTTTTTTTTAAACTGAACGTGCAAAGTAATCATTACTTATTTACCGTGCCCATTAACTTTTGCCTTAACTGTTGAATGGCTGACAGGTGTAAAAGTCTGTTCCACTACTGATTAACTGCTGTCACGTGGGGTGTCTGAGTAAAAGAGATAAAAGATTTTCAAATCTTTTATGTTCATTTTTATTCTATTCACTCTTTCTCTTTTCTTATTCTCTCTCACATTTTCTGACGGTTTTTATACAGACATTTCATCAAACACATTTCAGGCAAACTAAATTCTCACTTATTTCTGATGGCGCCCAAGGATTTTATTGTTGATGGAGCCAAGTTTGTACCAAATAACTATGCTGCAATCTTGAATAAGGCTGAAACTCCATCAGATCTGCATTTTGTACAAGATTTATTAGCCTATAGTGAGATTGGGTATGCTTTGACCCAACCTCATACTATTTCAAGCCAACAAGTGCTGACATTTTTGAACTGGGCTTTTTGATGATGGTGGTGCTACTGGTACTCCAAGTATTGTTTTCACATCAGGAGATGTCGAGCTTATGGTTACTCCTGGAGCAGTTCGTAAAGCTCTCCACTTAGCTGAAGGTTGCACATTCTCAACAGTGGGGGATCCTGTCTTACAACAACTTATGGCCAGACTGGGCTATGAGAAAGGTTTGGGAAAGCTGGGTCAACTGAAAAGATCAAATATCAGAAAGGAATGGAGCTTTTTCTTTGATTGTATCACTAAGGCATTCGCCAATAAATGCTCCAACTTTGATGTTATTCCCATCATGAGTCAGCAAATCGGGTATGCCCTTATTCATCAAACTCATTTTAATTTTGCAAGTGTTGTGCTAGGTTTCATAGGGGATAGGATGACAGAGGATAGGAATGTAGTATACTTTGCTAGATTCTGTCAGCTTATATATACTTTTTGTTGTGATGAACCCCAACCTGCCAATAATTTAATTCCACCCTTTAAGCTTGCAAAAAGGGCTTTTAATGATTTGTTAAATGCTGACAATAAGAAACAAGTTGCTGAGACCCTTACAGATTCCTCAGTTTGTAAAACAAATCTTAGTAAATGCT
Source organism: Apium graveolens (assembly GCF_009905375.1). Classification (NCBI taxonomy): domain Eukaryota; kingdom Viridiplantae; phylum Streptophyta; class Magnoliopsida; order Apiales; family Apiaceae; genus Apium; species Apium graveolens. The sequence continues at coordinate 173,351,109 of NC_133654.1, forward strand.
GATCCCCAAACATACACATCTGTTTACCCTGATGTCCAACCCACCAACACAACACAGCCAACATAACAGCCATCAGAACATACCATCTCTCAGCAACCTCAAACTTCTCAACCTCAACCAACTCAACCCTCCATCAGGACATATTACAAACCAACACAGTCATCTCAACCTCAACCTTCAACACATCCAGTGAAGCCTTCATCTTCCAAACCCAAGAGGACAAAGACTGTACCTCGGTCTCAGCAGAAGAGAAGGAGAATTATTCTAAGAGATGAGTCAGATAATGAGGAACAGGTTCCCCTATCAGAACCTGTTGTTGTAGAAGCTGAGAAGATCACTTCTCAGAAAGATACTGAATAAGTATTTCTAGGCCCCTCAAAAGGCTTAGAAAGATAAATTCTGATGATAAAGCTCCCACAGTGTCTCCTCCCTTGAAGAAAGTGAAGAAACAAAGAGCTCACAGGGACACAGTTGAGTCAGATTCAGAGGATGAGGAAGCAACAGCTAAGGAAGGGGGTCAGGAATCTCTGATCCCAACAGACCCAATTGTGATTGAATCTCTTCCTTCTGTACAACCAGAATTTGCTGAAGCTACTGAATCTACACCACCACTGTCACCAACTCAAGTTCAAGAAACTTCTCAGGACAGAGTTCCTGTGTCTCCTATCATTAATCCAGTACATGTTGAAGACCCAGGTACAAGTGCTGAAATAGACATACAAAACTTGGTTGTGCCTGAGGTTCTGTACCTGGAAGCTCCACCAACTCAACTCACTCCACCAACAACACCAATTTTGAATGCTGATTTTAATGCAAATTTTCCATCAACATCAGTTCTGAATCTAGATGATGAAGATCAGATTTTAGGTGGGCATCAAAATTTAGATGTTGATCAGAACTTAGTTACAGATCAGAATTTAGAGGATGATATTGAAGCCTCTATAGCCTCACATACTGTTATTTTATCAGAGGATGCTGATACTGCAGACTCTGTAAGTTCTGATGCTGACAATGCTGAAATTACTGGTGAAGCTGCTACAAATGTAGATGCTGATGCAGCTGATCCTTCAGGACATGCACCTCAACAAACAGTTAACAAAGCTGATTTGATCAAGAAGTTTGTTAGAGAGGATGCACCAGTACCTTGGAGTGAAACTCCTAGAGGAAAGGAGTGGACTAAGGAGTGGAACAAAGTTACTTTTGTTCCTAATGAAAGTTGAGCACCTTGCTAAAGCTGATGAAATGCTGATAAATGATGATTTCAAGGCACAGCTTAGAGTTACTGCATTGAGTACAAGGCACCTTCAAGGTCAACACTCAATAACTCATGACAAGGTGAACAAAATTCAAGAATCTCTGATCTAGCAAGATATGAATGTAAAATTGGAAAAGAACAGATTTTTCAAACCAGCCTTTGACCGAATTGGGTATATTGAAAAGACTCAGGAGAAGCAACAAGATCAAATTTCTGAAATTCTAAAGAATCAAGCTTCTCAGCAAACTCAACTCAATGAGATCCAATCCTCAGTGAAATTGCTTGTCTCTCTTCTTTTACCTGATGATGCCAAAAAGGGGGGGAAAGTGATTAAGTCCAAATGCAAATCTAGTCAAGTACTGAAGGGTAAGGATGATAGAAATAATGACCAGGGAAACTCTGAAATGGGTCGAGGTCATGGTCAAGGAAAAGGTTCTTCATCAAAGACAGCTGAAACATCTATACAGAGATCAAGTTCTGATGCTGGGAGAAGAATAAGTTCTGATACTGGTAAAAGGATAAGTTCTACTGGACATCTGGAGCTTGATGAAGAAATTTCAAAGAGATTATTTCTCAAAGAAAATCCAGGAATGGACTTTGAAAGTCTAAAGGAAGAAGAAGCTAAACTTAAAGCAGAAAATTTCAACTCCAAGTCTAAAGCTTCTGTTGTTGAAAAGAAACTTCCAAAACCTAAGGGTATTGTGATTAAGTAGAAGACAATTTCTGAGACAACCAAAGCCAAATCACAAGTGGAGGTAGATCCAAGATCCAAGGGCAAAGAAAAAATTGATGAACCTGTAAAGGTATATATGCCAATCATGAATCTGGAAACAAAATCTGATGAAGATGCTAGTCTGATTTTGAAGAAAAAGGATATTCAAACAACCTCTGACAGAGCTCATGTTGTTCAAGATCAGGACTTAGTAAATTCTGATATAACAGTGAAGCAAGCAACCTCTGACATAGCTCAAGTTGGCTTGATATCAGAAGATAAAGAAAAGGAAACCTCTGACATTGCTCATGTTAAACCTTCAAGGATGTTACTACCTGGTTTTACAAAAGCTCAACAGACTCAACCTTTGAAGACTACATCAAGTGGTTTTGAAGCAAGAGTTGTTACAGGAAAGGAAGCAAGAGACAAATCAGGATTGGGTAGTTCTAAAGAGAATGGAGTAAAAAATACTACCAATGATCCAACTTCCTTGAGTGAAACAGGAGTAGGTACAACTCCTGAGAGATTGAATCAACTTGAATCTATACAAATGGTTTACCATTCTGTTTTGAAAGAAGATGTTATGTTATACTTTATGACAGATGGGAGGGTATTCCATATTAGGAAGAATGCTATTCCATTGAAGTATTTTGAAGAACTGGAACATGTTCTATTTCTACTTCAAGTGAAAAACAGATCAACAGATGGTGCTGGAGGTTATTTAAAATCAAATATTCAAAGACAGAAGAGGCTTTACTCTGTAAAGTCTGACAGCTCATACTGTCCTAAGTACAGATCTCACAGTGGAAAAATTGTTGAAATGAAGCCTAATATCGTAAAGATCATCACTACATTTTCTGGTATTAAGGGACTTGAATTCAATCTGGAGTCTGATGAAGCCTTTATAATCAGACTGGATCAGGATATAAGAAAAGCTAAAATAAATGATCTCAGGGTTGCTATCTTTCAAACTGGTGAAGATACAGTTGAATTGAAAAATGCTAAAAGGAGGATGGTCAATGAACTTGAATATGCTGAGAGATGTCTGTTGAAGAATTATCTCAGAACAACTCCTGACATCAAAGAGATCAGAAATTGAAGCCAAGTCAAAGATCTACAACTGCTTAAATTCTGAAGGATATACAGACTGAAGCTGAAATCAGACTTTGAGGATGGTAAAGCTATAAGGACCGTAAGTTGTAGTTATCTAGTTAAATTCTCATGCATTTGTACTTAATGTTTTTGACATCATCAAACATCTGTTGAACTTGTATATTATGCTAATTTACAAGTTGGGGGAGATTGTTAGATATATTTGTGATGTCATGTCTAATATGATTTGTGTTTAGGTTTCAGATCTTATTTAACAGGACAAATCAGTACTTAACTGGAAATCAGTACTTATACTGAAGTCAGGACTTAAGATATCAGAACTTAAGTTGTCAAAACTTAAGTTATCAAGAGATATTTATCAAGAGATAATATCAGGACTTAAGGAGATATTCAGATAAGGAAGGCGGCTGATTGAAAGGAAAGAAGATTGAGCTAAAGCAAGAAAGAGATATGCATGGAGAAGAATTCTATGAAGAATAGAATACTTGGAAGAAAAGATAACTGATTGATATATATTAGGAAGCAGAATTATATTCGATATCAATTAGAAGATTATCTTGTAACTGTGTAGTATATAAACACAGACATAGGGTTTACACTATATGTGTTATCTTAATCGAAAATATTATTATTTGTAACCCTAGCAGCTCTCATGATAATTTGTTCATCACTGAGAGAGAACAGTTCTTTGTAACAGAATTTATTGTGTTGAATAAAATCTGTGTTCTGTTACTTGAGTTCTTATATTCGATTTGATTGTAGTAAACATTGTATTCAACCCCCTTCTATAGTGTGTGTGACCTAACAATGTCTAATATGATTTGTTTAGTTTCAAAACTTAGTATCAGAACTTAACTGGAAATCAGAACTTGCTGAAGACAGGAAGTTATCAGAACTTAAGGCGTCATAACTTATATCAGGACTTAAGTGCGGGTACACTTCAAATAAGGAAAGCAGCTGATTTACAGGAGATGATCTTGATTAAACAAGTAAAGATATGCATGAAGAATTGGACAGCTATAGGACTGCAGTAGATAATCTCTGATTGATGTATTCTAGAAAACAGAATCATTATCATATCAATTAGTAGTTATCTTGTAACTGTGTATTATATAAACACAGATTAGGGTTTACACTATATGTGTTATCATTCACGAGAATATTTTTTATTGTAACCCTAGCAGCTCTTAGTGATATCATACATCACTGAGAGAGTAGATTAAACCTATTGTAACAGAATTTGATATATTGAATAAACTTGTTTTCTGTTACATACTTGTGTTTATAATCGAATTGATTGTAGATACTATATTCAACCCCCTTCTATAGTATCATTGAGGCCTAACACTCCACATTTGCATGGAAATGGTAATGCTTCTTTGTTCTCAAAATCCTGCTTAACAGGCTGCCACATTCCTTTTGCAAACACCCAACGCATGTGACTGTGTTGTCACTGTCAACAACTATTTTGAATTTGATCATCCATCGAGACTATGTTTGTCATCCGTCGGGAGTCTTGATGATTATCCGTAGGGAGCTTTGTTGATCATCCGTCGGGAGTCTTGTAGATCATCCGTCGGGAGTCTATCTGCCACTTGACTCTATTTCACTTATACATAATTACAAGACATCTCATATTTACAATTGGTCAACATATTCTGCATATCAATCTAGTAGTCAACATGACTTAGATAACCCTATACAATCTACTAGACTAAAACATGTTGTTTGCAGAAATGTGCTACAGTACTTATTTGTTACATAAGCTACACCCTCGATGGATGTCAAATTGTCATCCATCGGGACTATAATGTTCATCCGTCGAGACTATATTAGATCATCGGTCGAGAGCTACAAATTTCACTAAGTTAAATCTACTAAGGTGTTTTGTTTAATTTATCATCAAGTTCACAACATATTCCTAACACAGTTATTTAAGTAAATGTGATATAAAATTTATTATATATCAACTTTATATATTACATATAAGTACTATGATATATACTTATAAATATTTAGTTTACATATGATTTTCATATACTCTAATTAATTTAAATAATATGAAGTACATGAATAATAATATAATTATGACATAATAACAATTAACTCAAGTTTTTATTTAAAAAGTAATTGGATGTTTTTAATATAATACACATCCACATACACAAAATCATAATTTATAATCATAACTTATAGGTATATACTAGAATTTTTATATAGTATTATATAACGGTCCATTTTGTTTTAAACGATTTTAATTTATTGAAATCATAACCAAACAATGTATGCATAGACCGGTTAACCGAACCGTTAAAAACGATTTTAGCGGTTTCGGTTTTTCTTGGTTCAGATTTCCATAATCCGGTCCGAATTCACGGTTAGACGAATTTTTTGAACACCTCTGCGCCGCATGGACTTGCTGCTTACACCAACAATAGCAAGCTTAGCTCGCCTGAAAACTGGTTTGTCCTCGCCATTTAGCACAAGCACAAGGATAACCATTTAGCACGAGCACAAGGAATCCTACTTTGTGATGGGACAAGTATAGCTGTATAGGTAATCAACAAAATTGGCATACAGAACTTTACTACATACACATACGCACCAAACTTTGAAAATGCATCGAGAGTCATCTGATCTTCTAGCTGCGGCCATTTAGTTACGTCTTATATACAAACTGAGGATCATCTGATTTTCTAGCTGCAACCTTTTAATTACATTTTTTTTCTTAACTACAAAATATTTTCTTCACCTGAACATGACACGTTCGGTATAGTGCATGAACTTCTTAGTGACTGTCATACAATTCGGATTCATCGGGTTTTCATGCTAGTTGATTTAAATCCAAGATGTAATAGTTTAAAACCAAATGGGCTCCTGCCTACTGCTTGATTTGGAACAGGAACAATTACCTGGTTTCTGTAAATTGTAATAACCATTACAAAGCTAAAATTACATCCTCTTTCACTTAATAATGGCATTTTAATTAACTTGCTAATATTTATTTAAAAAAATTCCCTTGGGTAATTAAGTCAGGGGGAGAGGAAGGTGTAAACTTTCGAAATTTGAATATTACTTTCTGACATTATGAATATATTTGAGAAGATGGATACACATTGTTGACCATCAAATTCACAATGTCTGAATGTCAGTGGTCAATGCTTATCAATCTCCTTGCAGAATGCCAGAGGTTACATCTACAGCCTTGTATAAGTAAAAATTTATCTACCTATTAAATCCGCTAATATAAATGAATCTTTCATATGAACCAAGAAAAAACATAAATACAATTTATCCGTGGCAACAAAATGAACTGCATGTCAGTAAGAACTCACAACCAAGCCCCTGTTGCAATTATTTGAATTTAAATTGTTCCAAATTCTCATAACTCACCAGCCTTAAACTTTTACTCTTGAAGCAAAAGAATAGAAGGACCATTATATCAAGCATCAAAATCTCAGATCCTAAAGTAAACCTGCTATGATTCATTGTCCAGCAATATCAGAAGATGTACAGACGCAGTTCATGTGCCGAACAAAGCTGATTTGAGAAAATCAGAGATCCCAAAAGTTTTGCCTCCAAAGTTAAAGTAAAAACCTGGAAAAGATTTGCTAATGTTAACAAGGGCAAAGCCCAACAAAATCCAGATCCAACCACAAATTTAACTTGAATTACTTCCCAATTCTCTCTGTTCCGCACTTTACTTTTTTGGACATCCCATTCAATTGTATACATTTCAAAAGTTACCAAAAATAATAAAAAATTAATAATATAATAATCAACTATATCCACTATTTTTCTCTCATAACACTCACTTTATATATTAAATATTAATTGGTCCTGACACTTTATCCAATTTTAATACTTTTTTCAATAAATTACACTTTTTCCTTCACACATCCCACCAACTTACCAAAAGTAATATTTTTTTAATAAGTTTCTTGTCCTCCATGCCCAAATCAGTTGTATACAAATGGCTAGGACAGAGAAGCTTACATCCAAAAAAATCACAAGTCCACCCATTAAAAATTTGCCCACCCTAATTAAATATATTTCAAAATGTAGCCAGACTAGAAATAATATGATGCAGGTGGACTACATCCAAAGCTGTTTACCTTCATCTTCTAATAACTAAATAATTCTGATGTGCATAATGGTTTCAGCTCTCCTGCAAATCATATTGAGCACTGTACTGAAGATTAAATAGTAAATCACGCCGATTCTCTGTACCCATACGGATTCCGAAGTTTCTGGCCAAGGCTTCCACCTGGTTATCACTTTCATCGTCCATCATCCTATTACAGCGTCTCCGGACCTTCTTTAGAATCTCCTTTGTCGGTGTAAATCCTGAAATTACCTGAAGCATGGAATTCATTGAATTGAACACCAAGATCACTAATTTAATAAAGTTGAGCAAAGGGTGAGTAGCCAATTTAATGTCAAGAAGAAGAAGGAATCACCATTTCATCTATGATAGCTAGTGCAGATTTCTGATGACTTTCAATAACATGGACATCATTAATAACACGGGCGTCAACAACAAGATGGGCATCAACAAGCAGCGCATATGTCATTGCATTTGGTTTAATACCCGAACCTTTAAGCTGCTCAAATAGATTTAAAGCTTCTTCCCTCTGTCACAAAGATGTATAGCAGTCAAAATATTATATCGCTGTGTTAAAACAAGACATGCACATCTATGTTCGACCGCAATGACTTAATTTGGTACTAAAGCACCTCAATCAAAAACATACTTATACAGGTACACCTTTCACAGTATCTCTGCCTCGTAATCCGTAAGACACATTTCAAGGCTGGTTTACTTTATATAGGGGACGAGATCCAGAGAAAATTCAGAGAGCACTGAAAGGCAAGGTTGCACAATTTGTGCTTAAATGCACACCAAGAGAGGTGAGAGGCAGCATGTGAGAGGTAGATAACTTCTTACCTGTTTTAGTTTTCCATAGGCACATATTAGACCATTGTATGAATTGATATCAGGTGTCAATCCGAACGTAGTGCTTATAGCCTTGAAAGTCAGGGAAGCACGTTCAGCATCCCATATATTTGCACAACCTAAGATTATACAATTCAATGCAGCAACAGACTTGCGTGGAGGATTTTCCTTGCTCCAATCCTCTAGCTTATAATAGACCTGGGTAAATTTCAAGCTTTCACCTTAGAAACATATCAATTTGTCATTTATGGCAAGAGTATGATACAATAAGCAGCACCAGGCACCAAGAGGCAAAAAGACGTCGAAGCACAAAATAGTTTCAGTCAGTAAGTGAAAAATACATGCATCAACTGCAGCTTTTTTAAAAAATATTTTAGAAACTGCTATCTAACTGAATTAGAGTTCCTTAACTGGACAAATATTCATTAACAATATGATGCAGGGCATAAAATAGTTAAATAAGTTGTTAATTGCTACATATTATTATTTAGATATAGTATGTTCTGTAATAATAACCTATATCATCTGGTCAATATTCTGGAAAAATAAATTAACAATTTTATAAAATCATCAATTTCAACTAAGAAAATCACCAATTCTCATTTTAAGAAATCTCATTTGAACAAAAGCCTATACATATACATATATATAGGCTTTTGCTCAAATGAGAACTTCTTAAATTGAGAACCGTGAGAACTTGTGATTTTTGTAGTTAAAACTGGTGATTTTATAAAATTCAAAATTTTGGTTTGCAAAAAATTACCAATTTACCGAATTCAAAATTTCAACAACAAATTCACCAGATCTCACGGTTCTCATTTGTAGAAGTTCTCAATGGAGCGCGGCCCGGGTTTTGCTCAAATGAGATTTTTTTTAATGGGAATCGTGAGAACAAGTGATTTGCGTAGTTAAAATTGGTGATTTGAACTAAAAATCACCAATTTCAACCGGACAAATTACTGGCTTTCACGGTTTCATTTAAGAAGTTATTATTGGACCGCAAACCTATATAAAGATAATATTTTACTACACTTGTAACTTCATATTTGTTGATACAGTTTTTTCTCGCTATTGGTCTACAGCACTATGGTGTCTCATTAATCTAACATCTGTTCTGTCTGTCCTTTAGCATATTTTCAATTTCAATGTTAATATGTATATAATCAAGATTGCTTTATAAAGGGAATATGAATTAACAATATACAGAATTTAGATTATAATCTAAAGAAACCATGAAATAGAACCGTAATTCTTTACGGGTCTCCCAAACTCTTCTACGGACAAATCCCTGGAATTGTGATGTACGAAAGAGGGGGTGAGGGCCTATCTCGCAGAAAGTCAGCAACACACACAATATATCCGCTGATTTAATTCATAATATTAATTTTTATTTAATAAAGAAGATTACAGTTGTTTGTGTAGGCCTCTTAGAACTTGCTAACAAGTAACTTTGACCAAGTACAATCATAGAGAAAAGGAAACGAATCCTTTAATATTATCTAATATAATATATATAGAGAGAGAGAGGGGGGGGGGGCGAGAGAGAGAGAGAGAGAGGGTGTTCAAATGAAAACACAAGTTAAAATACAAACTAATAACAAATCACAAACACTGATTATTAATTATCCAATAAATTAAGTGATTTATATAAGTATTGAAGCGTACCACTGTAATTGATAATTTGTACCACTAGAACTAGTCATAATTTGTAGTATAAACTAAGATGGTTTTTACTTTTTAGTGGAACGTGATATATGATCTAGCCTCTATATGTATGTCTGATAAAAACTAGGCTAGAAGATATACATATTTAAAGTTGCAAAAGGACAAAAAACTAATTGTAAAGACATACAGAATCCAAACTTGCATAGCTGTTGTGCGAGCATGCCACCACTAATGGATAGAGAGTTGTAAATGGAGAAAAGAGATCTTCAGCTTGTTTATCACTGCCTCCATATAGAGATTCAAATTCAAAAAGAGCCTCCATTGCCTTGTTCACAGGCCTCAGAGATGCAAGGGCGTGTATCCTGGCAATGTAGGTTTCTGCACTAGCCACCTTTTGACGCAGCGATCGCTTAAGAATTGACCAAGCACCATTCAGGAGTTTTTTGCTGTAAGTTCTACCAGCAGTTGCAAGTAAAGACACGACTAGTCCCTCTTCCACAATAAGATAACGTGGAGGCCTCATTTCCTCATCCTTTACCATCAATTTAGCCATGAACTCGAGAGCACAATACGCTAGCTCACTGTTATCAGCTTTCATGGCATGGTCTAGCACCTCGAGGCACATTTTCCAGTCCACAGTTAAAGCCTTGTTTTGGTCCATTTTCTGATATCAAAGTAAAACACAGCATCAGAAGATAAAAACGATTAGAAGATCTAAATATATCATTCACGATTTAACACTAGGGTTCAGCACGTGTACCTTGCATCTTTCAATAACTGAGACCAGTGTGTCCAAACTTCCGAAGTTCATGAAGTTCCACACACATCTATTAAATGCATCTTGCGACATACGGTATCCAGATTTCAAGTACAGATCTATATACTTATATGCCGTTTCCGTATGCCTTATCTGATTTTTCCGAAATATTGGATTCATTGCATATGCTGGATTTAGTGGGAGTAGCATACCAACAACCAATTCAAACGACTCCTCATCAGGCTTGGGGTCATCATCTTTTTTTAACATAATCATCCTGGGAGCACAAATTTAATGACAGTCCTTCCATCACAAATTTCAATCAAAAAGATAAAAAAAAATAGTAATAATGACAGTCCATCCATCACAAATTTGTAAACTGTTTAAAACTCAACTTTCATCATAAAACAGCAGTAGCACCTTATTCATCAAAACTAGATGATTATTAACATGTGACAATAATTATAAAAGCACACATTATTTCTGTTAAATGCCAACTCTTAACAACTTGTACAAATTTTGTTTTAAAATAGTTCTCAAGTCTTATTAGACAACACCTTTCTTCGTACACACAATACACACACATAAACATTTTTATGTTATAGACCAACTAAGAATCAAGATTTGCGCACACAGCAATATACAAACACACACATACAAACATGCTAACGAATCAAATTTTATATAAACAACAAAACACAAACACATAAATGTACATACATCCATACTTTTTAACACCCATTTTCTTCTAAATCTTGGACGAGTACAAATTTACATAAAATCACCCGAAAACACACACACACACTCAAAATACAAACCAACTAACACAAAAAAGCACAGAATTGCATACCAATCAAGCAATTTGACAGCATCATCTACTTTCCTTTGCTCACGCATAGCCTTCAAAACCAAATTATACGAAGCAGTATTAACCTTCATCAATCCTAGCCCCTGTACATTCTGAATCCATTGTAACATTTTACTCGGCGTCTCGTTCATCATCAAAAGAGCTCTCAAGATATGATTAAACAAATCCAAATCCGGCTGATTGAGTTTGCCATTCTTATCATAAGACTCAATCCAGACATCAAACACAAATTTCATATCATCCCATTTTTTCAAAGTCATCCAATCAGCAAAAAGCTCTTTAATTCCCTCCAAATCCAAGGTGTGTGCCATTATTCGAAGCCTCTCAACACGGGACTGCAAGAACTCTAAAGGGATCAAAGATTGGGTTGACCCAGATGGGTTTATCCGGTTTTCTTGGGAGATGGGGTTTGGTGGGTCAGAGATGAGTTGTTGGGATTGTTGAGAGAGGAATGAGGAGGTGGAAATGGGTTTGAAGAAGATGGGGTTTAGGGTTTTGAGGAGGAGAGGTCGAGATCTGTTGAAGATTATGTTCATCGCCATTCTTGTCAACTGAGCTCACTCAGTGTTTGTGGAGAGAAATGGGGAAAATGGGGACTAGGGTTTTAGATGTTTGTATTTTCGAAATTGTGATCCGTAGGGGTGCTATTTGTATTTTATGGTTTTGTTACCAAACATCTTGAGCTATATTAATTTAACATAACATATACTCCCTCTGTCCCTCCCATTTGTTTACACTTTCCTTTTTGGGATGTCCCATCCAATTGTTTACATTTCAAAACTTTCCAAAAATAGTAAAGTTTTTATAATTTTTAAATTAACTACATCCACTATTTTCCTCCACTATAACCACTTTATACATATAATATTAATCGGTCCCACCACTTTACTCATTTTTTCAACTTTTCTCCACTACTTTATCATTTTTCTTAAACTCCGCGCCCCACCCAAATGTAAACATTTGGGAGGGACGGAGGGAGTAAATAATAAGTAAATGGAAAACATCACATTATAAATTAAATAGGTACAAATATTATAATAAGATCTTTTTTTTTGCCACTGAAGGTAAAAATTTTATTACTCTCTTAAATCATTACAAAGAATGGCATAAAATTTTAACAAAACGTTTTTATGACTTAGTTCCTCCATCATAGTCCTGCATTCCACAATCAATCTACCTAGGTATGAGAGACTTGAGAATGAGCTGCGAATCATTTGAACCACTTGAAGACAATCAGTCTCCAATACTACATTGCTCTGCTGATTGTTCTTGATCCAACTTAGAGCCTCGCGAATTCTCAAAGCCTCTGCGAATTCAGGAGCCACCCTGCCTACAGAACATTTAGTAACAGCTCGAACGAAGTCACCATAATGATTCCTGATGATGAAAGCATAACTATGTCTTGATGGGTTTTCAAATAGTGCAGCGTCGGTGTTGATCTTAACACTATTTGACTCGGGAAGGTGCCACTGTTCTTGACCAACCTCTGGGCATATATAGCCCAAAGAACTATCAAAGCTCTTGTCTTGAACAGATTTCCATTGGTTAAGAATAGATAACGCCGAATTTACCAACTCCTGAGATCCAGAAGCATGTTGCTTCCAAATTATGTCATTACGATTCTTTCACAGCAACCAACAGATTGTTACCAGTGTGTCAATATCATCCTTATTACTGTGATCAAACAACAGCTGAAGCCAATTTGAGAAGTTTATATTCACACCTTGTGGAGGATAGCAATTGGATAACTAATAAAATTGTTCGGCAAAGGGACATAAAAACAAGACGGGTGCAATAGACTCCTCCTCCAAATTGCAGACGGGGCAAAGAGAATTCACCTGTATGTTTCTTACTCTAAGGAGGTCTTTTGTTGGCAAACAGTTGGTAGCAGCACGCTATATAAAATGCTTTACCTTAGAAGGAATTTTAAGATTCCACAACTTTCTTCAAAAACTTGTACTATTAGTTGTAGATTGATTAACTTTGGAATCCTACAAAATGAAATAAGCACTTTTAACAGAGTAATGGCCCATCTTCTTATGGCGCCAGTACCAGGAATCATTCACCCCATATGGTAGAGGGATAAAAAGAATGATCTCGGAATCTCTATCTTCAAACAAATCTCTTATCAAGTCCTCATCCCAAACGATTTCCCCTACTCTCATAAGTGAAGAGACTTTTTGATTCTCCAAAGATGCACTATGTATGTGAATATATGGATTTGCAGTTGTGGGAAGCCAGGGAGTGTTAATGATATCAATATCCTGCCCATTACCAACTCGGCAACCAATACCCGGAGACAATAGACTTTGAGCTTCGTACACACTTCTCCAAATATAGCTTGGACTTGAGCCAAGCTTAGCAGTTAAAAATGATCCATTAGGGTAGTAACGAACTTTAAAGACACGGCTGACCAGTTTATCCGGAGATGAGAGTAATCTCCAAGCTTGATTACCTAAAAGAGCAATGTTGAAGTCTCTTAAACTCTTGAATCCCATTCCACCTTGCACTTTTGCTGCACAAAGTCTACTCCAAGACATCCAGTGAATGCCACTCCCTCTTGCGATGTCATTACGCCACCATTACTTTTCCATAAGCATTTTTAGGTCACTACATAAGTTCTGTGGCAACAGGAAAAACACTCATGCAGTAATTAGGTAATATTTGTGCTACTGGCTTGATTATGACTTCCTTACCTCCTTTTGACTACTTCTTTTTATCCCAACCTTTGAGTTTGTCCTAAAGCATGTCCTTTATATATCCAAAGACTGCTGATTTCTTTCTAGATAGCATACTTGGAAGCCCCAAATAGAAGCTATTATCGCTGGCTTCCTTAATTTTAAGCTGAGAGAACAACTGTTGCTTTAACTATGAGGAGCAATTTCTACTGAAGAAAACACAAGACTAGTCCGCGTTTATTTGTTGTCCTGGAGCTCTCTGAAAATTGTCTAGCATATCTAAAACATGACCAGCATTATCAACCCCGGCTTTACTAAAGATATAACAATCTAGCGAAGATTTAAATGGCTTTAAAATAAGAAAATTTGAATGTCATTAAAATAAGAAAAAGTTAATAAATATATCTTAAATGTTAATTAAAGTATAATAATATGACTATATTTTACATAAGAAAAAATGAAATAAAATATAGGGAATGAGAATCTCGATTAAAATCAGATATGAGATCTAATCTCAGCACTCCATTTTATAATACTTTTATATTTTTCTTTTAATCTCTACCACACTTTTTTTCTACCACCCAACTAATTCTTTATCTCTTCTCTCTCATCAACCTACCATCACCCCTACCATTTCTCTTTCCACCTCCCGCCTACGAACCACTCCATGTAACGCCCCTAAATCCGGGGTCAGAGTATTAGGTCGTCACGATGAAACCTCAATCCAAATTAACTTGTTTAATCAAAATGCAAATGCTAGCGGAAGATATTTAGCATCTATGACCCCAAACTAATCCAAGATCTTTTAAGGTTACAGTTCTAGAAACAAGAATTCTAAATTCCACAAAAAAAATCATTTTCTTTTACTTTCTCTTAAAATTCTTTTCAACAGATTCCAAAACTCAAAACTTAACCCCCTAGTATAACTTCGAAAAGAAGTATATATAACACCCCCAAATCCGGGGTCGGGGATCCGGGTTGTCACGAGTTCCATTTCCCCTAATAACACCCAATCTTAATAAACAATCAACTACTCGGTACTGTGACCCCACAATAAACACACACACCGCAAGTTATAGTCTCAGAGATGAATACCCAAAAAATAACACAAGTCATTTTATTCCACAATTATAAGTCATTACACCTCAAAAGGGTTTCTGAATAAATTTACATTTCTTTGCCATTATTACAATTCATAAATATACATAATCTGGTACATCAAAAGTTGAAAGCCTAGCCTATTGGTAGTTCCTACCTCAGCTACAGCGACATCAACGCCTATAGGAAACTGCGGAACGTTTCCTATCCGCTCGCGAATTGGGAGCTTGGTCTTGTCCATCTTGTCTATCTGATGTTGTGTGATGAAAGAAGAAAGCAAGGGTGAGCAACAAGCCCACCAAAATAATATGTATAATGATTTACAATATGTGAGCATCCTCATAGTACTCATGAAAGTCTTGGTCAAGAAGAAATGAACCGAGTTGATATCTTAACGCGACCAAGTCGCAAAATATTCAGTATATATATACATATATACTTTTCACAATCTTTGAAATCCTCTGACATGTATAATATACATAAAGTTCCAGTTTATAACTGTATAAAAATATCGTTGCAAGGTGATCTCATATATCTAACCTTATCTCAATGTTTTTTTGAAAATCTTTGTCATTCATAAGACAATCATTAACTAGATATAAGTTTAAAAGATGAAGTTACAAGATACTCCAATATACTTATATCTTTTCCGAATACTACTTGAACTACCACCGTTCAAGTTATAATTAGTTTCAAAAGTTCATCACACTGATGAGACTACAAGATAAGACTTGAATAGATTCAATCTTTGAAGTATTATTGAAGGAAATGAAGTTATGATATACTTCATTAAGTTCCGATATATATATCCACATATATATCTTCTTTATACAGTTCCTGAAAACCTCAGTCATGTAAAGTATGAACAGAGTTTGTAACATCCAATAAATTTTTGGAAGGAAAAAGAATTGTGGCATAAACCCGATATCTTGCTGATCAGGCAAAGATACCAATAAGTAACCTTTTCTACTAGTAGATGGACGAATTCCCCACTGGTCATCACCCTGGTCGCAATAGGACCTTATGTTGGACTGCCACTCAGCCACTTACGCATTTGATGGACTCCCACTGAGCCACTTACACTATCATGGACGCCCACTGAGCCCATGTTGCTTATGCCGACTCGATAGATGGACTTACTTCCCGAACGTTGGGTAAGTAATCAATTCATTTACCAAAACCGCAACCTTGTTGCGAATATAAAATACACCACAAAGCCGGATCCCTCTGGTTTTGAGCGAGTATTTAAATCCCCTTTAAAAAGGAAGATCTTAAATATATAAAAAAAAATGAGTTTTGGGATCCGCTCTAACTTTTAAAAATCATTTTAAAGACTCGAAAACACTTTAAAGAGTGTTTGGAGTAATGCTGATTTAATAAAGTAAATCAGTCCCAATATATTAGAAAATATCTAAATATTATTATTTAAATAATATTCTCATAAAGAATAATCTTTATACAAATAATTGAGGTAGAAGTTGTAAAACTTATACTTGAAATGAGTATTAAATAACCAAAGATATACTTATACGAAAGTACTATCTTTATTTGAATAATCAAATATAAGTTTGATTATCGACACCTTATTCTTTAATAAAATAAAGAATATATCTTAGCAAATAATTGGAGTCATAGATCCTCAAATGAATATTTAAATAATATTCATTAAATAATATAAACTGAGTCATAAGCCCTCGAATGAATATTCAAATAATATTCAAATAATAAAATAAACTGAGTCATAAGCCCTCGAATAAATATTCGAAATAATATTCATTAAATAAAATAAAAGGAGTCATAAGTCCTCGGATGAATATTCAAGTAATATTCATTAAATAATATAAAGGAGTCATAAGTGCTCGAATGAATATTCAAGTAATATTCATTAAATAATATAAAGTTATCGAATAAACCTTATTCGATTAATAGTTTTAAAAACTATTCATATATATATATATATATATATATATATTATACTCGGGAGCCTCGCCTCCCGATTTTAGAAAAAGTTCACCTTTTGCTCCCCTATACTAAGGGTATACGCAAATACCGCTTATCTCTAGCATAGGTATTATGCAACTAATAAGCATTTGAACCAACAGATATATAATTCAAGAATATGAAACAGGCATGCATATATACCATATCACATGCTACAATATATCGCAAGAATTTGCTAATAACAAATATGCATTTATCACAAGATCATGCATATACACATATACATCACAACAACAGTTATACGGGTAGAAAACTTGCCTGAGCGACTGGGGGTTACAAAAGGCTCGGGACGAGTCTGGTAACCTATAAACAACATGTGAGTTGGAATTAAACCAAATTCACTTGTAAATCTATACTTTAACCAAATTAGACTCTAACGCTCACTTTGCGCTTACTGATTCTCTTAAGTCACTCGAGTACCCTCGGCTCCACCATTTTTAATAATTTAACCATTACGAGTTTTAAGGAGATTCATTCGCGAGTGTCTTACCAACTGCCTATTACACTTTACATAAATGTTTCATACTCCAATTAGTCCTTTAAGGTCTTTATCCTATGTTTCAAAGTAAGGCGAGGGGTAATGGTTCGTTCGCGAAACGTCGTTACTTAAAACGGCCGTTTCTCCTAAACCGTACATCGGAATCAAACGAACCACATATCAAAACGAAGCTCGTAACATGAACTATCTAAACATGGCAATGGTCAAAACCTATCAGGGAGTTCTCGGGTCCTAATGTTATGAACAAAAGCAGTCTAAAGTAAATCGGACATTACGACGGCTATGTTTACGCGATTTCCCAAATTTATACCATTCCAAAACAATCACCAATCAACCCCAATCCATTCATACAACCAAATCCATCCATATCACACTACAACAGCCCCCAAAACCTCAAGTTCTCCAATTTATGTTATTCTCAATCATGAATAAAACTATACTTAAGTCCTTTACTAATCAACAAGTTTCAACATTCAATTCACTACAACTCCAACCCAAACTCTAAACCTACAAGCATTAAGCTACTCTTTTACCATAACAAACCAAATCATCCTAATATACAAAGTAAAGCTACGGTTTGGAGATGATATACCTTCCTTGAAGTGATGTGAGTAGCTAGGAAGCCTTAAGAAGCCTTGAGATGTCTTAGGGATGCTTGGATCTTAAAGGAAAAACAAGAAAAATCAAGTTAAAAATCTTGAAATCACTATTCATTATCTTCTTCATTGATTTCTTGGAGAAGATTGTGAATTATTTGAAGGCTTAAACTTATAGAATAGCCATAACTATGCATAAGGAGTACTAGATAATTATCTTACCAATTTAGGAAGCTTGGAACTTGAATTTTGAAAATTCTTCTTCTTGAAATGAAGAAAAGCCGAGAGCTCCTTGGTTGAAGAAGAAATTATTTTGTGTTTTGCTTTGTTTTGTTTTGGTTGGTTGATTTTCTTTTGATTTGTTTTGGTTAATTACCTTTTTAACCTTGAACTTTGTGTGGTTTTAAATCATCCAACAATTCCTTCCCTTATGTCATGCTTATGTCATCATGTGATGTCACTCTCCCCCCTTTGTCCCCTTCTCATTGGTTGGATGACATCATCCCCTCTAATCTCTTTGATTAGCTTCTAATTACTTGGCTAATGACCGCTGATATGTTATACGGTTCGCTTAACTTTCGTTTTCGTTTATCGTTTGAGGGATCATACCCGGGATCTCATTACTTAGGTTCCCTTAACCTTTCTCAATACATTATATTCCTTTTTATGATCCTCTATTAAAATCCTTGAATTTAAATCCTTTTTATCCTATTACCTTATACTCAATTCTTTCGATATCTGGTGGATTTTCGGGAAAAATCAAAAGGTTCAAATTTGGATTCTGACGATCTTTACATACACTTATATACCATATAGAGTACCAATAAAATCTCAGAATATCCATAAAAGAAGCCCTACATAGTGTGGCATGAACAGTTTTCTTATTGAGCAATATCAGCAAAAACACTATTCATAAGGGTTACAAAAAGTTCAAAATTTTGGGGTTATTACAGTCTCCCCTCCTTAAAAGGATTTCGTCCCGGAATCAAATAGAAAATAAATGGGGGTACTTCTCTAGCATTGCGCTCTCTAGTTCCCAAGTTGATTCTTCCACATTATGATTCTGCCATAGCACTCTGACTAGCTTGATCACTTTGTTCCGAAGCACCTGCTCCTTCTTATCTAAAATCCTTACTGGTTTCTCCACGTAAGTCAGATCTGGTTGCATATCCACATGCTCGTACTCCACTATGTGTCTGGCATCCCGATGATACTTCCTTAGCATTGATACATGGAACACATTATGAACTTGTTGTAGGTTCGGGGGTAAGGCTAGCTCGTAAGCCAACTTCCCTATCCGTCTTAGTATCTCAAAAGGTCCAATGTATCTTGGGCTTAGTTTTCCTTTCTTTCCGAATCTCATTAACCCCTTCCAAGGGGATACTTTTAGTAGTACTAAGTCCCCTACTTCATACTCTTTGTCCTTTCGGGCTAGGTCTGCATATTTCTTCTGTCTGTCTTGGGCTACTACCAGCCGTCCTCTGATTAGATCTATTATATCCTTGGTCCTTTGGACTACTGCGGGTCCGAGCATCTTGCGCTCTACAACTTCATCCTAACATAAGGGAGATCGACATTGTCTTCCCTCAAGGATCTCATAAGGCGACATCTCGATAATGACATATGATCTATTGTCGTAAGAAAACTCAATCCATGTTAAGTGATCATTCCAATTTCTTTCAAGTCTATTGCACCGGCTCTCATCATAGCTTCTAGCATTACAGCTTTTGCTTCTCAATACCCATTCTTCTCCAGTTCGTAATCGCTACTACGTTCCGTTCCTAATATTATACTGGTTATATTTTTGCTCGTTAGCGTTCTATAACCTTTTAATAACCACGTCAACCTTAGTATCACAAATGTGTTTCCATTCCGAATACCACCATAACTTTACCACTCCTTTTTCAGCTGTTTCTATTTTCCAAAGTTTGATCAATCATATAGAAGTAAAAGAACTTATTGAGAGATCACTATGATCATGAACACTTGTTATATCGCATAGTTAGTACAGAAGGTGGCCAGCCTTTAGTACTTGACAAGCAATTAAACAATAGATGGTATCCTACTAGGCTTCTATCACACAGATAGATAGTCATTCGGCAATACCTCCCCTTCTGGAAGGGTTGTTCTTCTCAGCTTACATGAAATGAAAAGAAGAGAAAAGAACGAACTGAAGAGAATTGTATATATAAAAAAAAATATACTGCCACAAAATATCTGGCTTGGAACCTACCTCTGAACTATAGAGGTTTGTCATAGGAGAACAAAACATATGTGTATTTATACCCACATCAAGTATTATAGCATCGTATTTCACATGCCTAAATATTTTTTCTATTCCGCCCATCATTCTATGGACCCATGCTCTTCCTCGAGCTTATACACAATCACCTTTGAAACTCCCTCGATATTGAAAATCGAATCTGGGATCTCATTCTAGACATCATCGTTACTAGAATTCTATGCTTGCATCGCAACTTTCCTCGTATAGTAATACGACTCTCTATTGATAAGAAAGAATAAATACTCAATAGGTAAATAATCGACCTAGTTTTTCTATCAAAGATAACTTATACGTCAACACGACATGATTAGTGGTACTTAATCTCAACATCCATTCCAATACAACTCTCACGGTTGTAATCAGCTCATTACTCGCAGAATCATTGTTGCATTACTATGGTCCACTACTGACCTACTGTCGTCATTCACGTTCCATGAAATCTTAATATCTAACCATACAGAGTCCATACATTTCGTATCGAATCCTTCTAAGGAGGTAACATAATCACCATTCATGATTCATGAAGAACACTCCTGATCCTGACATACATACATGACATGAAGTAGATAAAATTGCAGAAGAGTTTTAATCAAAACAACGATAGCAGGTTAATACCATTCTTAATCATATGCCTTCAATAGAAGACTTAACTCAAAGGCTCGTCTAGTCCTTTTTGAAACATGGTCCTGGCTTATCTCAAGATAGTACCTTCTGAGATAGATAGCCCGCTCATGGCGATTACACGAATTAACCTTTACCAACTACTATTACGGTTGAGTATTGCACAGTCATCAGAAGGAATGTCAATCTTCTGAACCATAATACAACCTTCATAGCTTTAACCATCATCACTGTATTCCTCTGGCACGAGCGCCTATAATTGCTCTCTTGCACTTAGAGTATCGACCACCTCATTGGCTTTTCCTGATAGTAATAGTTCCTTATAATCAATGTCTTTTAACCACCTTCAACTAAATTTTCTACCTCATTTCAATCACTGCTTATGTGAAGATGTTTTCCTTAAAATCTGATGAGTAAAAAAAAATATCACCATTTTTCCATAAGTTATTGCCTCAATCTTTAGAGGTTAATCACTGTCACGACTGACTCTCAATCATACTTAGAATATCTTTTATCTTAGGACCTAACTGTCCTGAATAATTTCGACCTTCACTGGTTTGATCCATACTTTCTCGTGGTTTAACACGTGCCCACCTGGCATTATTATAATTACGTCATATTTCCTTCATCAGAATCTCTATTCTTGAGAACTTTGAATATTACCTTTCTCCTTGTAAAACCTCTAAGGTTATCCTTGAATCGTTCCTCCTGTATTCCCTAGATACAAGGCATATCAAGATACCATTTATTAATACCAGAATCATTGTCTATATACTTCTAAAAAATTTCTCCACTGATCCTTAAAGGTTGTTATTACCTTAATCCTTCCCAATTCATACTGTCAAAACTCATACTATCCCTATTAAGGGTGAAATGCCAACCTTTATGCATTCCCCTAGGATTCATTTTAAGTTACCGATGTTCTATCCTTAATTCCACCTTTAAAAAGGTACATGCATTCTTCCATGGATAAATTAAGTCATATATCCCTGATAAGGGTGTCTTATTCCATCATTCCCACCTCGATAGTATATGCCTAATTTCACAATAACATCTGTATTCAAAATGAGGTCAATCAATATGGCCTCCAAAAGATAACAACGGTTATCCGGTTTTCTTGCCAAATTTGGTAACGATAACAAGGATGTTCTGGAAGATATTGGTCGTGTTCAACGTGAACTTCTTCTTAATAATTCCTTATTTACTTTTGTTGTTTATCTCAACAGTCATCTCAATGTTGGGATATCTTTCATACCTGGCGTCTCCCTTTCTAGGTATCAAGCCACCGGTCTTACACTTCACATTCTTGAAGGTCACTTCCTTCATCCAATTTTCCTAATTTCTTACTTCCTTGTCTCCTCAGTCTATCCGCGTCTCATTATTTATCCTTCGAACTATCTCAAGGTTTCCCCGAATCCTCCCAACTTAAAGGGGATAAAATATATGTATCTCTTATGCCTTCAACCATCAATTTTAACTCATGGTGAATCACCCTCATCCTGACGATTACATACTTTTCTATTTCTATTGCTACGAGTCTTTAGGGTTTCCTCATACCCAACTCCCTTATCATTCCTCAAACTCTATTGCCTTTATATTCCTTTCCACTTCAGTTTCTTTTTATTTTCCTTTCTCTTATCATTATTTCATGAACCAACACAATATAAGCATTGATTTCAAACATCCCGTCATTCTGGATTCGTGTCCTCAGAAAGAATCTTGACAACTTTTACAACTTAGATTCATAATTCATCATACTCGTCTGCCTTTGTTCTGGCTCTAAAGCTTTTACACTATCTCCATAACCTTAAGAAGTACTTTCCTGAAAACAATTGACTGAACTTAAATCAGTTTATTATAATCTCTTGCTCCGTGCCTTCCTTGGCCTTTCACCAGCGGGTGGCCTCTCTCTTAGGAGGGTAAGTGACAAAAACAGTCTTTTGACATTCGTCCATCATTTAGAATTTCAAATGATTCCTATATTTCCTTTAGCCAGGCTCTTGCCTCGACTGGGTCAGCTTGTTCCTTGGAACTCTGAGAGCTTAGCGACTTAAAGGTCCTGGAAGAATTTCTCACCGCGCTGTCTCCTCAGGGTGGTGGTTGGGGATAATAGTATAGGTTTTGTTTAGGCAGATCCATGGATTGCCCAATAGGAGTACCATCCTAGTTCTTCTTATCTTTCTCGACTTTTGTTTTCTCATTATGAAAAGTTTCATCCTTCTCCCATAATCGGGGTTATTTTATACGTTAAAATCCTTGATTTCCACTTTATTATGTTATGAGTTCCCTCTTTCTTGATGGCAACCTCCCTGACTATCACATTCAGGGTTTGCCCTAAATCTTATTCCTCAAACTATGGCTCTCATCTAAGTTCTCATCCTTAAGCTCTTGAACTTTTGGATCCCAAATTCTGTAAGAACACCTCACTATCCCCTCATCATCTTTCTCGGTATGGATCTTTTCTCCCGTCATTGACTCTCTGCCTTCATTCATCACTTTTTCTTGGCACAATAATAAAAATTTTCCAATAATTCAGACCGCATAGCGATCTCAAACAGCTTTTCGATACCGGCTCCGGTTGCGTTCACTTCTATTTCCATTTTCTCAAAATCTTTTATCAACTCTCTTAGAGACAATATCATCTTGAGTTTCTCCTTTCTACTAAGGGCATTAACCACCATTTTGGCTTTCCCTGGATGATAAAGAATCTCATAATCGTAATCCTTGATTAGCTCTAACCACCTCATTTGGCGCATATTGAGCTCTTTCTGCGTGAAAATGTACTAGAGCACTTATGGCTTGTGTAAATCTCGCACTTCTCTCCATACAAGTAGTGCCTCCAATCTTTAGGTCAAAACTATTGCCACGAGCCCAAGCTCATGGGTGGGGATATCGAATTTTTATATTCCCTTAATTGTCTTGACGCGTACGCGATTACCTTGCTGTGCTGTATAAGAAGCACCCTAATTCCTTATGCGAAGCGTCACTACACTTCACAAAATCTGATTTTCCATCCGGCAACGCCAACATAGGGGACGTCGCCAACCTTTGCTTCAGTTCTTAAAAGTTGTTCTCGTATTTCTCTGTCCATTCGAACTTCTCAGTCTTATGAATAAGCCGCGTTAAAGGGGCTACTATCTTTACAAACTTGAACGAACCTCTGGTAGTGACCGGCCAATCCTACCTCTGGTAGTTGCCCTAACCATGGTCATCAATTCCTCAGTGGTCCTTTATTCATTCTTGTCAGGATCCTTCACAGGACAACATCCTCAACCGCTACATCATCAATATGAACATCATCCGGTCCCGTGTTAGGACGCTCTATTGGATCCACAATCTGATCTCCAATAACTAATAAAACATCATCGCGTTGTTGCTCCTCAACCTCAGGGTTCGGAGTCCCGCTACTATATACGATAACGAACTACGCTTCTATCACGATATTTATAAGGGTTGCCATAAGGGTTTTAACTAGTCAGTACTACGTTAGGTAGCCCGACTATGAACTTGGCAAGAGTTCTTATTATCTTAGTGAACTTATTATCTTAACGTCACATCATCTCTGAGGTTTATAACGCTTGGCTCTGATACCATTTCTGTAACACCCCCAAATCCGGGGTCGGGGATCCGGGTTGTCACGAGTTCCATTTTCCTTAATAACACCCAATCTTAATAAACAATCAACTACTCGGTACTGTGACCCCACAATAAACACACACACCGCAAGTTATAGTCTCAGAGATGAATACCCAAAAAATAACACAAGTCATTTTATTCCACAATTATAAGCCATTACACCTCAAAAGGGTTTCTGAATAAATTTACATTTCTTTGCCATTATTACAATTCATAAATATACATAATCTGGTACATCAAAAGTTGAAAGCCTAGCCTATTGGTAGTTCCTACCTCAGCTACAGCGACATCAACGCCTATAGGAAACTGCGGAACGTTTCCTATCCGCTCACGAATTGGGAGCTTGGTCCTGTTCATCTTGTCTATCTGATGTTGTTATATATTATACTCGGGAGCCTCGCCTCCCGGTTTTAGAAAAAGTTCACCTTTTGCTCCCCTATACTAAGGGTATACGCAAATACCGCTTATCTCTAGCATAGGTATTATGCAACTAATAAGCATTTGAATCAACATATATATAATTCAAGAATATGAAACAGGCATGCATATATACCATATCACATGCTACAATATATCGCAAGAATTTGCTAATAACAAATATGCATTTATCACAAGATCATGCATATACACATATACATCACAACAACAGTTATACGGGTAGAAAACTTGCCTGAGCGACTGGGGGTTATAAATGGCTCGGGACGAGTCTGGTAACCTATAAACAACATGTGAGTTGGAATTAAACCAAATTCACTTGTAAATCTATACTTTAACCAAATTAGACTCTAACGCTCGCTTTGCGCTTACTGATTCTCTTAAGTCACTCGAGTACCCTCGGCTCCACCATTTTTAATAATTTAACCATTACGAGTTTTCAGGCGATTCCTTCGCGAGTGTCTTACCAACTGCCTATTACACTTTACATAAATGTTTCATACTCCAATTAGTCCTTTAAGGTCTTTATCCTATGTTTCAAAGTAAGGCAAGGGGTAATGGTTCGTTCGCGAAACGTCGTTACTTAAAACGGTCGTTTCTCCTAAACCGTACATCGGAATCAAACGAACCACATATCAAAACGAAGCTCGTAACACGAACTATCTAAACGGCAATGGTCAAAACCTTGCAGGGAGTTCTCGGGTCCTAATGTTATGAACAAAAGCAGTCTAAAGTAAATCGGACATTACGACGGCTATGTTTACGCGATTTCCCAAATTTATACCATTCCAAAACAATCACCAATCAACCCCAATCCATTCATACAACCAAAGTCCATCCATATCACACTACAACAGCCCCCAAAACCTCAAGTTCTCCAATTTATGTTATTCTCAATCATGAATTTAAAACTATACTTAAGTCCTTTACTAATCAACAAGTTTCAACATTCAATTCTCTACAACTCCAACCCAAACTCTAAACCTACAAGCATTAAGATACTCTTTTACCATAACAACCAAAATCATCCTAATATACAAAGTAAAGCTAGGGTTTGGAGATGATATACCTTCCTTGAAGTGATGTGAGTAGCTAGGAAGCCTTAAGAAGCCTTGAGATGTCTTAGGGATGCTTGGATCTTAAAGGAAAAACAAGAAAAATCAAGTTAAAAATCTTGAAATCACTATTCATTATCTTCTTCATTGATTTCTTGGAGAAGATTGTGAATGAAATGAAGAAAATCCGAGAGCTCCTTGGTTGAAGAAGAAATGATTTTGTGTTTTGCTTTGTTTTGTTTTGGTTGGTTGATTTTCTTTTGATTTGTTTTGGTTAATTACCCTTTTAACCTTGAACTTTGTGTGGTTTTAAATCATCCAACAATTCCTTCCCTTATGTCATGCTTATGTCATCATGTGATGTCACTCTCCCCCCTTTGTCCCCTTCTCATTGGTTGGATGACATCATCCCCTCTAATCTCTTTGATTAGCTTCTAATTACTTGGCTAATGACCGCTGATCTGTTATACGGTTCGCTTAACTTTCGTTTTCGTTTATCGTTTGAGGGATCATACCCGGGATCTCATTACTTAGGTTCCCTTAACCTTTCTCAATACATTATGTTCCTTTTTATGATCCTCTATTAAAATCCTTGAATTTAAATCCTTTTTATCCTGTTACCTTATACTCAATTCTTTCGATATCTGGTGGATTTTCGGGAAAATCAAAAGGTTCAAATTTGGATTCTGACGATCTTTACATACACTTATATACCATATAGAGTACCAATAAAATCTCAGAATATCCATAAAAGAAGCCCTACATAGTGTGGCATGAACAGTTTTCTTATTCAGCAATATCAGCAAAAACACTATTCATAAGGGTTACAAAAAGTTCAAAATTTTGGGGTTATTACAGTATACTAGGCCCAATTATACAATACACAATTATAATATAATATAATATAAATACACAATAGAACTTACACTAGCCCGCAAACCCTGGACCAACCACCTTCCAAAAGCTTCTTCTTTGCTTTCTTGAATTACGCAGCTAAACAGCGCTAGCTAATCCTCACTGGAGGTTAAATTTAAAAACAGGCAAGTATGAGCGAAAAAAATGCTCAGCAAGATCATTATAGCAAATATAGGATCGTTTTGATATAAAACCGACATCTGCAATAAAGCAGAACCTTTAAAATCATAATTGCTGAATCAGAAAAATTTAGTTGAGGAACCCATAATTGGTTCCTTACTTGTATTCAAAACCCTTTTTATATGTTCGAGCGAAATGCTTCAGCAATACTTTGAATCTTGACAAGGATAAAACTCGTAAAACCGTGTTTACGGAAATATCGTAAACAACAATAACAAGAAGCAATGATTATGGATTGAATCATAAACTTTATTCAAAACCGAACTCTTGATATTAATACTCATTTTGTTGTCATATCAAATTAGATATCAATACGAACTTTGATGCTCACAACATCCCATACTAAAGTCAACATCAATCATCTATACTAATACCACATTTGATATTTAACAATAACCTAAATATCCACATCAACTGAATCGAAACTGCATTTCACCTTTAATCAAAAAGAAAAATAGTTGATAAATCATTTATTTTATGATTATCAAAACAATAAAGAATTTTAGATATCAATTTAGATTGGAACCAATTATATTTCATGTTGTTCTTGATGATCAGTCACGAAACAGCACCGGTATCCCGCATCCATACCGTAAATATAGGTACTACCCGTATCCCGCAGTCATACGGTACCTATAGGGCACCAGAAAAGGCATATATTCACCTTGAAAGATGATAGGTCCCGCGAGTGGGTTCGATAAGCTAGAAGGGGGGTTGAATAGCTTATCACCTTTTTAAAATTTAAGAGCTTCGCTTTTTGAAATTTCTTTTCTCCTCTTTAATGTTAACAACTTGTAAGCAAGCTAGTTAAGTGCGGAAAATAAAGATACAAAAAGAAGATGCACGACACGGTCGATTTATCCTGGTTCACGGTGGCTAACTCAACAAACGGAGTCAACTCACCTCTACTCCAGTCCCCGAGCTCCTCCCCGAACTTGAGATTTTCTCTACTATAAAGAACCTCCTCTATAGTAGGCAGAGAAACCCTTACAAACTAGCCACTATTTAAATGTCTTGGAACGTTACACACACGTAACTTCCTTAAAATAAATAGCAACCATATTACAAGACTATCTTGGAGCGTAATAACCTAGTCACCTCCTCAAGCACTCATAAATCCTTTTACGTAGCCTTCGTCCTTCTTCTTCTTGGCGGGTCTCGGATCTAGGTCTTAGATCTAGGGTCTTTATTTTGCCTCACGGTGCAAAGGCTACTAACTCCCCGTTAGTACGCCTAAGACTTGGGTCTTAGCACAAGGGTCACCTCACTTCACTTCACCTCACTGCAAATAAAAGAAGACAAACTACAAGCACACAAGCAAATAAGCAATATATATTTGATGAGAAAATATATAAATCGATGCTATTACGCGTTAAACTATTCGGCTTTCGCCACGCTAATACACGTTACACTAGTGTGGAAACTATATAAAATATTGTCGGGATATGTCACACAAGGGACAAGTCACACAAACAAAATGCAAGACAAGAAAATAAATATGAATGCAAGTGTGTGCTCTATTCGGCCAAGGATGAACACAGAACACATAAGGGCCGAATGAAAAATTTATTGGCTCGTTCTTTAATTCCTTTCAAGAGATATAATGAAAGGGTCAAGGACTTAAGAATACAAGTCTATACCTTGCTAGATGCACTTGGTGAATAGATCGAAACTATCGAAATGCAAACAATATGCCTAGCAAAACTATTCGACCAAGAATAGTGTAACCGAATGATTTTCCGTCTCGTTTCTTTAAGTTCTTTCAAGAGAAAGTATGAAAGGGTCAAGAACTTAATAACACAAGACTATAGCTAGCTTAGTGCACTTGTTAAAGAAAGAAAAACAAACAAGAAACGCAAGGCACTAGAGCTTTTGTATTCGGCCGATTATAACAACTCGTATGGTCGAAAATTTGAACTTGCTTCTTCAAGTTCAAATGGCCTAGTTTGTTATGTTCTTGTTCAAGATAACTCCTCTTGATAATCAAGATTCAAATAACAAAATCAAGACCAAACTTAGACAAGATTTCGGTATTCAAAAACCAAGAATAAAACAACTTACGGTTTATGCTCGTTTAGGGACGTTGGTTTTAACCGAAAATCATCTAAATGCCTGTAATCACTTCAAGATCCTAATCTTGAGTGAAAGGACTTAAAAGTCAGTAGATCTTAGCTAATAACTCTTGGTATGTTCCTACTAAGGCTCCAAAACACACTACACGAATAAATCAAGAACAAGTGCATTTTTATGCCAAAGTTCACGGAACTTGCACCAAAGTGTATCAAATGGTTGGATCTAACAAGGAAGGTTTCAAGTACACTCAATAAACTCAAAATAAACCAATCTTATCACTCTTAACCTTACAAAGGCTCAAGCTCCTCAAAATAGAGAAGACTACAAGAGATACGAGATGGTGAAGCCGAAAAACACACAAAACTAGTCGCCAGAAAAAATGGCCGAAGGGTGGCTTTGGCTACTGACTTTTCAAGGCTCAAGTGGTCACTCAAATTCAGTAAAATAAGGCCAAGAAACGTGCCTAAGAGAGGGGGCCAAATGGGTGTGTGTTTGGGTGAGAAAGGGTGATAAAAACCAAGCCAAAATCAAGTTAAAACATGAAAGAAGGAGGGCTTAAGCTCTAGAAACGTTTTTTCAATTTAGGAGCAGAAGAGAGAGTATTTCTAGAGTGGTTTTATCAGTATAATATTGGCTCACCAAGGGCTTGGGGAAAGAGAAGGGTTAGGGGTCCTTTAATAGGCCAAATATTAGGGTTTTTAGCTTTAGAATAAAGCTAACACATCTTCCAAGGAAAGGACAAGTGGGGGCTGGTCCATACAACTCATTTACAGATTTAGGAATTCAAATTTGCAGGCTAAAAAGTGGTTTGACACGTTTTTGTATTATTTAGACAAAGCTGAAAACGTTCTGCACGCTTACCGATGACCAAAATTGCGTATTTTACTAAAAATCGAAAGTTCAATGAAATGTTATGAAATTTTGGGGATCCTCTAGAAATAATATCTTAGGATCATGGTCAAAATTTCACCTTGAAATAAGTTGACCATCTATGACTTTTAAGCGACCGATAAATCAATTACGTATCGTTTTAGGGGTCCCGGAAAAAAGTCATGCTAAAATCACAAAAATAATATATGTGAAAGAAGGCAAGATACGAAAGACAAATCCCAAGTTTCAAGTCTAAAAGACATTTTGAAGTGTTGTTTAGGATTTTTACGAATGTTAAAACAGCCTTTTAGAGCGCTCGGAAAATACATTTGTCTTTACCGACGAGGTAGACAAACATTTTGACTTTAAAACTATTCAATAATAATATTACTTATAAAATAATTATTATGAGGTCCAAGGAATAATTATCTTTGAATTTTATATGATTTTATCCGGATAAATAAGGATTTACGGGTATTTCGGAATAAAATCTGTTTTGGGTCTTTTGGCATGGCTTTTGGCACTAAAAATTTGAACATAAATATTCAATAAATATATTCAATATATTTGAGAGTAAAACATTTATGTGTGACATGCTTTTAAATAATTTGATCATTTTTGGTTCGAAAGTTTCGGATTTTGTGCCTTTAGCCGTAAGCCTAGGTTTGTTTGACAAAAACAACCTGATATAGCTATATCCTTGAGTTGATATATCTATCCCAAGTCATGTCATTTAAAGATGTTTCGGAAAGCATTTTAGTACGGTTTATCCAAAATGATTTAGTTCGACTTGATTCCGGTAAGTGCCTCACATAAAACCCTAAGGGAGGATTCTACGTGACCTAGGAATCTAATTTAATTCTCCTTTTTACTTTTGACAAATCACTAAAACCTAAAGGGTAAAAGTGTTGACCTCTTAATCTTCCCCTTTTTGGTATTTGTCAAAACTTACTAATGAAAATTAAATATGTGTGTGCAAGAACTACTTTCCCTAAGTGTATGCATGATGCAAGATACAAATAAAAATATGGAGAGTAGCTTCCCCTAAGTATAAGCACACAAACAAGCAAACACGTAAGCAAGCAAATAAGCACGTAAAAAAAAGAAAATTTTAGAAGTTACCCCTTGTGACAAGTGTCGGAACTTATCACTCCGTATGATCCTCTTTCGTACCTACAAAACAATATTAGCACAAGTAATTTTCATTTTTATCCCGTAGAATACTTTCTTCCCCTTTTTGACAAAAGTTAAAAAATGAGAATTAGTATTGAGGGAGTGAACAAGGGAAGTGGGTTGGTACGTGACTAAATCCTAATTATTACAACCAACACAACACCAATCTCCTAATTACTCCGAACCAGTCAAAACATCCCGAATCTTCACATTTGGGACTGGTTATTAATTACAAATTCGTCAAAACCTATTCTACGAATACATAAAGACCACCCATTTTTACAAGATGAAATGGATTACAAAATGTCAAGTTCTCTTGAAAATGATCCAATCTTGATTTGTTTGAACTTGGTTTCTTGATCGAATTTGTTCCAAATTGATTGCAACAGAATCAATTTTTAAATTTGCATTTGGATATAAGTTATTAGTATCATATCTTCATTAGGAGCATAACAATTTATAACAAAAAGTTTGAGAAATTTGGATCGAATTGTTTCAAGTTTGTTCGAATTTTCCAGAAATTCAAATTTTCCATATTTAAGCCCATGATCCATTAAGTTTCTGCAAACATTCATCATTTAACATTATTAGTACTTTTATAAAATATCTGCAATTATATATCGAGTACTTAACAATTTATTCGATTTAGCTAGATTAATTCGAATGCAAGGAATATTAAGGCATGCTTTTAATTCGAGATAAAATCTAGCTATAGCAAAATATCATTAAACCTACTAACTACGAAATTTTAAACTATAAAGAGCCGTAGAGGTTTAAGGATAGTATGCTACACAACCGAGTATATATTTTACCAAAAATAATTCTAATTACACAATAGTTATTCTATTTAAAAAAACAAATATTTCTAATTTAGCAAGATAAAATTGTAGATTGGTAGTCGAAGTGTTTCTTTTGGTCAAGTAGCACTCCATCTCGGAGTTTAAGTCTCGAAACAAGCACAAAGGTATTAGTCCTTAAGCACAAACTTTGCCAAATTTTACACTTAAAAAAAATTGCAACTTAAGCAGAAATCACAAATGTGATAAACTCAATTCTGCACAATGAATTTTGGTAAGGGGAGGGGGCCAGGGTTCAGACTTCGCATCATTACCCTACTACATATACACGAGTTAATAATCTTTCTCAAAGTGACAAATATAACAATTGAACTTAAGTTTGAGACAAGGAATACAAACAGTGCTATAGAGTAGTTCCCAAGCCAAAAGAATAAGCACCAAAGCTGAGATTTCATCCTGCAATAATCACAAATGCAAGTGCTTTTCTATATGTGGCCAGTTCCCCCTAGGAATAGATCAAGGGACCCTCGCAGGAGCCCCCAGGCAGTCCATAGGATCAGTGGCATGTGTGTGCTTGGATCCTAGTATGCTTATGCAGCAGTTCTAAGTCAATGAACATTAGAAAGATTAAACAATTGTAAAAGAAAGCATACTGCATTAACCAACCCAAACTAAGGCATAGCAGCCTACAACCATCCAACTGAAATACAAGCTAAGCATAAAAACAACAAACCAGTTTGCTACTGGTACCCAATCAAGGAAACACTAACAAACTAGACAACTTAACCAACTAGCACAAAACAGATAGTGCTACAAGCAAAAGGCATGCAAACATAAACCAACTAATCAACCTGATTATAAGAATCAGAATTGATTACAGAATCAACTAAAGTAACATTCTCACTAGCCCTAGCGACATCTCCATTTCCAGCAACATCCTCATCTTTGCCAACTATTTCCATATCAGCATTGTTGATTTCCTCAATGACAGTAGCAGGAGCAGCTTGAGTAGAGGCAGAGTCAAACTGAATTTGAATAACTTGAGAGAGATTACTCTCCACTGCACTCACTCTACCCATAACTGAGCCCAAGACAGTCATAAGAATGTCAACCCTTCCCAACAACTCAATTAATTTTTCATTTAAAAGATCATATTTGAGTTTTAAGTCCTTGTAATTCATGTCATTTTCTTCACATGTTCCAGAAAGCTTAACTAGTACATTAAAATATGCAACTAGCTGGGCATGAGTAGGACTGGAAGTGGGGATATCACTTGGAGGAACAATAACAGTAACAGCAGGCAAAACATTCACATAAGAAGGAGCAGACAAAGCACAAACTGGAGCAGACAAATCATGCAAGGAAACATGCAAGATAGGCATGGAAACAGACATAGGAGCAGGAACAGGAGCAGGAACATCATCATCAATCACAATAGGCATGGCATTCACAAAAGTCTTAGCAGGCACAGACTCAGAAAACAAAGGAACAAGAGGCAAAGAACCAAACTGAATACTAATAGAAGGAGGCATGGCATTTTCAGGTAAAGGCAAGACAGTCCTAGGAGTCTTATCAGAAATGCTAGGGTTCACATATAAATGGGGGTAAGCAAGCAAGTCATAGTGGAAGTACTCAAACACATGAGTGAGAAGAATACCATACGACATATAACCATGTTGAGCAGCAGAAATCATTTTTGTCAAGATCACATAAGGCAAGTTAAAATCAACAGATTTTGAAGCAAGTTTGTACATGATTTTAAGCTCTACAAAGTTTACAAACTTGTTTATGCTTGAAGGATAATAATCATTTTTGACAATTTCAGCAAGGACTTGATAAAAAGGAGTAAAGTGCTCATAGGTTATACCCTTATCTTTTTAAAAAAACATTTTTAGGGACTTCTTTCCCACAGAAAATAGTGAGGAACTTATCAAGTTCATCATTGTTGAAGGTGAATGTGGAAGAGACATCAACTGGTGGCAAGCTCAAGATGGAAGAATCAAGTTTGAGAATTTTTCCCAACTTAGCATAATCAATGACAACAGATTTGCCATCCATTTTTGAAGTCAGAAAACAAACTCTGTTTTCCCCATACCCCAACCCCATGTTACTATAGAACTGACTGACAAGTTCTGTTAAGACTCTCCTAGTAGGGTAAAACAATAAGGGTTCCCACTTAGCTACAGCAAACAAGTGAAACAACTCAGACTCTCTATCCAAAATGGCAACTCTACCAGTTAAGATCCTTGCCTTAGCAAATTTCTTTTGGTTATCGGTGGTCATTTTGGCTTTCTAAGCTCTCCTAGACCTAGCAGCAAGGGTGCCCTCAGGCAAGGACTCAACAGGCAAAGAAGAAGGAGAACTAAACAAATTGAGAGTGGTGTCAACTGGTGTTTTGGTCATGGTGTGCAAGGGGTGTGTATTTATAACTAGCAAAGAGAAATGAATGCAGGAGATATGCAGTTAACACAACAATAAACACTCTCTTAAATAGCCAAACACAGCACATAAAATCAGTACATGAACAGTGACAGTCAGTAGAACGCAGTAAAAAGTAACCTAGGATTGACAGTTAAAGGACAACACAGTATTGGTAAGTACACAGAATTTCAGGAAGTACTATCACACATCAATCTGTCAAGATCCAAAAAGATGAGTATCATCATTTACAATAATGCCAAAACCAGATACCATCATACAAACAAGATAGGAAAGGATAATACCATTTAGGGAAACAGTGAACACATTTAATGCAAAGTTGATAGCATGCAGCAAATAGTAGATATTTGTATAAAACAAATACTATTAATGCAAAGAAGGTCATTTCAAGTTGCAGAATAGGCATGGCTTAGTATCAAAAGAAATCAACAACCCATAAACATGCACATCTTACAACTAATACACTACATATATATCCATTGCATAAATATCAACCACACAAATGTACACAAATATCAAACTGCACAAAGCTCCATAATAATGTGCAGTACATTTAGTAAATACCAAAAATAACTAAGTGCACATGAAAAAGTGTTAAAATGCTAAGTGAGATGCAACTAACTGCTTAGACTTAATGCAACAAAAGTTTTAAGATAATCAGATAGCACATAAGACAGTTAGGTTCCAAGTGCACTCGTGTGTGTGTTTAATGCATTAGTGAGATACAATAAACAGGATGACACAAATAGAGCACCTTAAACAAATAGCTCACACAAAGCACATAATCACATATTAAAACTGTCAGACTTTAGTTTTTAATTCAAGAATAAATTTCTCAAAATTTGAGAATCCAAGAATTAAATACATTTCTCAAGTCTATTTTAGCCACACAAACAACAATAACTCTACATGCTCAGGGTAAAGCTAAAGTTAAATCAAGGCAAACATGCAAAAAGCTTTAACATAAATGACTCACACCATAATAAGCACAACAATCAGAGATGCAGGGCAATTCTAATTTTACAACTAAGGAAGCATAAGTAAGATACACAACTGATCAGGCATACAAAGCTCACATAAACACTAGATAGCAAACCAACCATAATTGTAACCACATAATTCAATCAACCAAGGCGTATCCATCAAGCACACTTACAATGACTATCATATGGTCCTAAAATGAATATCGCCAGTTAATCAAACTATATACATACGCATACATACTACTACATCAATCAACATAATCATTCATATCATATATATTTTAAAATTGTAATCAAGATAAGGCATAGATGTAACCGTATGTGAAGAACACAAATTGATCCACAAAACACACAAACACCCCAAGGTAGATGGAACTCCAATAACAAGAAATCTGTAACACAAATTAGTACAGGAGAATAAAAGCATTAGGCGCTGGAATTTCAATAATATAGAGATTCAAGTGAATGAAACTCCAAAATAAATAAAATTATCGAATTTTTGAAAGCCAATCAAGAGACTTTTCTGAAATGAGAAAGATAACCAATAAACCAACACGAGAGATAACCAATAAACCAACACGAGAAGAGCATGAATTGCATGAAACAACAACGAAACAGAGTCGAATTGAAACCAATCGAAGAGCTATGGTTTCGAGGGTTTGAGATTTAGGAAACAGAATCATGCTACATGGGTGTGTATCGATGTGTTTTGAGGAGAGGATCACGAATATGAGATCGATTTTCATCGAGGTTGAGTGTTTTGATCGGAAGGGAGCAATCGTCGGTTAAGTTTTAGATAGATATAGAGAGCGGCGAGAGAGAGAGAGAGACAAGAGGCGCGTGTGAGAGAGAGAGACACGTCCGTACATGGCTGAAAACACGCACACACAAAATGATACATACTCCTTGATTTAGATGGTTCAGATTCGTCCGCCTTTTCAAATCAACGAACCAGATTAATTGATTTTTACTTTTATATTCCTAAAATCGGGAAAATGAAAACTTAAATCATAAAATCAATTTTATTTATTTTAAATAAATTCAATATGTATTCAGAAATTATTTCCTTAAATCACAAAAATAAAATTGCCATTTTCTGGATTTAATTTTGAATTCCTTGAATTTTATCTAAAATCAAAACCAAATTATTTTTAGTCCAAATATTTCTAAATATATCATTTTAAATTTGAAAAATGATATAACATTTTAGAACAATTATTTTTGGACATAAAAATATGATCCTTTTATGCATTTTCCATATTTTTATATTAATATTACGATACTTGCAATATTTAAAATGTGTAGATGTCATAAATAGAATTATATTATTTTTCAAATAATAATATTTGAAAAACTTGATTAAATTTAAATAGCTCTAATATTTTGCCCCGAGTTTTGAAATATTCGATATTCCAAGGCCATGCAAAATAGAACCATTTAAATTTATCCTTTCATCTTAAAATATATTCAAGATGGTTTTTAGACAAATCATAAATATTAAAAATAATATTTACGTTAATCATATATATTGCAGAGAAATCTGAACTTTGGACAACCAAAAATCCGCTCATACAATATGCTTAATGGATTTGGCCAAAAATCAAATTGCGTATACTTTCAAAATGAAAGTCTAACTAAATATAGAATATTTCTATATTTAATTAAGATTTGCATTCTAACATTCCTAAGAGCAATCGCAGCTTAGTGAATCTTTCGGAATGCAAAGGCTTCGTGAATATGTCGGCAATATTATTTTCGGTATCAACATGATCCATTAAAATATCACCCTTATTGACATGATCACGTAAGAAGTGATGTCGTATATCAATGTGTTTTGTACGAGAGTGCGACACCGGATTTTTACTTAAATTTATTGCACTCGTATTATCACACAAAATTGATACCGCGTCAAATTTAATCATATACTCGGCTAATGTTTGCTTCATCCACAATATTTGAGCACAACATTTTGCGGCCGCTATATATTCAACTTCCGCGGTAGACATGGATACGGAATTTTTTTTCTTTGAAAACCAAGAAACTAGGCATCCACCGAGGAACTGACAAGTACCGCTAGTGCTTTTTCTATCGATTAAATGACCCGCATAATCCGAGTCAGAAAAACACATTAGGTCCAATGGTAATCCTTTAGGATACCAAAGTCCGAGTTCAGTGGTCCTCTTAAGATATCTAAAAATCCGTTTAACCGCGGATAAGTGATATTCTTTTGGATCCACTTGAAATCGTGCACATTTGTAAACGCTATATTGAATATCCGGTCTACTAGCAGTGATATATAATAAACTACCTATCATAACACGATATTTCTTATTTTCTACCGATTTACCGGTCTCGTCTGCAATTAATTTCTCCGAAGGAGACATAGGAGTACTAAGTGGTTTAGCATTCTCCATCTCAAATTTCTTAAGCATTTCCTTGTAATACTTAGATTGAGATATATGAATGCCTTCATTGGATTGCTTAATTTGCAACCCTAAGAAGAAATTTAGTTCTCCCATCATGCTCATTTCGAATTCTTTACTCATTATTTCTGAGAATTCGTTATATAGTGATTCTTTGGTTGACCCAAAAATAATATCATCTACGTAAATTTGAATGAGCAAAATATCTTCACCTTCATACTTCGTAAATAGAGTCATATCGGCTATTCCCATTTTGAATCCATTATTCACTAAGAATTTGCTTAAACGCTCGTACCAAGCTCTCGGAGCTTGTTTTAGTCCGTATAAGGCTTTATAAAGTTTATACACATATTCCGGATGTGTTAAATCCTCAAATCCCAGAGGTTGTCTTACATAGACTTCTTCTTCTAAGACACCATTTAGGAAAGCTGATTTAACATCCATTTGATAAACCTTGAATCCCTTATGACACGTAAATGCTAAAAACATACGAATTGCTTCGAGTCTAGCTACGAGAACATAAGTTTCATCATAGTCTATTCCTTCCATTTATGTATAACCTTGAGCTACTAGTCTAGCTTTATTTCTTACCACAGTTCCGCTTTCGTCTAATTTATTTCGAAAGACCCATTTAGTTCCAATCGTGGAAGTATTAGGCGGAGGCGAAACTAGTTCCAAAATATTATTACGAGTGAATTGATTTAATTCATCTTGCATCGCAAGAATCCAATCCTCGTCGAGTAAAGCTTCTTTAGCTGTTTTGGGTTCTATTTGTGATAGAAATGCTAAGTGACTAGCAATATTCTGTACTTGAGATCGAGTTTAAACTCCTCTAGTTAGGTCTCCCACAATATTTATGATAGGATGACTTCTAACCCAAGGTATATCCGGAGGTAGTCCATTATCGACTTCAACTACTTCGAGAGGATTATTAGGAGCAATTGTTCCATGATCAAAATCATCAATTTGTCTAATGGTGTTTTCCACATTATCTTGACAATCAACTTTTGGATCATTATCCTTTTCGACCAAATCTTTATACTTCGAATGTGGTTTAGATTCATCAAAAACTACATTTAACGATTCTTCCACCATCAAAGTTCTAAGATTGAATACCCGATAAGCTTTGCTTGTATTTAAATATCCAAGAAATACGCCCTCACTAGATTTTGGGTCAAACTTTGTTAAATAATCTTTTGTATTTAAAATAAAGCACTTACTTCCAAATACTTTGAAGTAACTTATCTTGGGTGTTTTATTAAAATAAAGCTCATATGGAGTCTTCATTTTAATATGTCTTAGTAGTACTCTATTAAGAACATAGCAAGATGTTGCCATCGCTTCGGCCCAAAAATATTTAGGTCTCCGATATTCATTCAACATTGTATTTTCCATTTCTTGCAACGTTCTATTCTTCATTTCAACTACACCATTTGATTGAGGTGTATAAGGAGGAGATAAGTTGTGAGTAATACCACTAGTTTCACAAAAGTGTACAAACTCGGAATTTAGAAACTTTTTTCCATGATCCGTCCTTATATAGACGATAGACGTTTCTTGTTGAGTTTGTATCCTTTTGCAAAAAGAAATAAACGATTCAAGTGCATCGATTTTTGTTTTTAGGAATTCCGTCCACGTATAACGTGAGAAGTCATTGACCACTAATAGAGTGTACGAACATCCTCCCAAACTTTGTACGGGAACAGGTCCTATAAGATCCATATATAGAAGCTCGAGTGGTCTAGTCGTAGACACCATGAATTTGGATTTATGAGATGCTTTAATTTGTTTGCCAATTTCACATGCTTCACATATATGATCTTTTATGAAATTGAGTTTTGGTAAACCACGAACATATTCATTCGAACAAATGTTCTTAATGAGTTTTATATTAATATGACCCATCCTTCGGTGCCATAACCAAGGATCCTCATTTGTGGTAAATAAACACACATTTTCGTAATTGTTAATGTTACAAGCGTATACATTATTATCTCTTGTACATGTTATAACCAGTCTTCCATTATTATCAAAGATGGAAAAATGAGTTGGATAAAATGTAACCTTGCATCAATTATCACAAAGTTGGCTAATTGACAACAGATTATACTTTAATCCTGTGACTAATTGTACGTCACATATTTTAAAGTTTTCATTGCCAGGATCACCAATACCAATGATGTCATCTTTCCTACTATCACCAAATGTAACAATTCCTGCGGTAACTTTTCTAATGTTGTTCAAAAGGGATTTATTACCTGTCATGTGTCATGAACAACCACTATCAAGATATCACACATCTTTCTTAGCAGCAAGGCACACCTATACAAAGGAATAATTAAACCTATTGGTACCCTTCTTTCTCGAGGGTCTGGGTGTTAGTGCATCATATGGTATACTAGAGTTTGCATATAGAAATCTAGGCATATGATAATCATTATTAACACCAAATAGATTTCTAGACGCTTGATTCTTATCAGAAACATTATAAGCATTTCTACGAGGAGCATAAGACATATTTCTAGGATAGGCATGATCATTTTCGAACCTAGGATATGCAATTTGATTCGAACTTTTATCACTAACATAAGCATGATGACTCGAATTATAATAATTAGCACGAGGATAGACATTAGGCACATAATTATTATGACTCGATCTAGCATGCATATGACTCGTATTTCTAAGCATAGAGTTAACATTCAAGTTGCGAGTATGATCATAACCACTTGGATTTCGAGTCTTATAACCTTGTTTAGGAGTGTTCAAAAATCGTCCCTTATTAGTGCTTTCACTAATTTGATTTTTAACATTCCTACGTTGATAAATGTTAGATTCTTGATGATAATGAAACTTAGGTTGTCTCTTGTCATTTTTGACCATTTGTCTTTTATTTTGAACAACCTTTGTTTCATTTCTTTTCTTTATAAGTTCACTTATAGGAATCCACGTATACTTCCCCTTACATTCACCTTCTTTAGCTTTGTCATAAAGATTAATATGTCCATCTTTATTACAATAAGAATACGTAGTAGAAGATGACTCAGGAGTTGTATTTATCGAGGTTTTAGGGGTTCGAAACTCACTCTTAGGTGAAGATCTCGAATTATATCCCAATCCTTCCCGATTAAATGATTCCTTAGAGTTAAATACCATACGATCTAGTATAGCATTACTCTTAGTGAATTGTTTAACGGTTTTCTCAAGATTTTCCTTTTCCGCTAACAAGATATTTATCTTATTACGTAATTGAATATCTTGATGCTCGATTTGAACTAAGAGCTTGCGATTTTCTATTTCGAGTCTTTGTCTATCCAATATAACCGATTCAAGTTCCGAGATAACGTTTTATCATTTTTTGGATTCAGTTTCGAATTTATTCCTTAGTTGAGTAAATTCGAAATCTTTTTGAGATAAGATCAATTGGTAGTCAAGCTCTTTCATTTTAAACGCTTCATTACGCTCTTGTTCAACATCGCCCGTTAAGGATTCTTCTAATTCTTTTATCCTTTCACTACTTGTTTCATTCTTATGAATCAATGATTCATTTTGAATTTTTAAGTTCAAAATCTCTACGTGGAGATCATTAGTGCTCTTGGATAACTGAACCTTCTTGTTTTCCATATCTTCCGCTTGAAATATTAAGGATATATTTTCAACTTTTAATTTTCGAATAATTTCCTCCTTATTATTCATATCAAGTTTCAAGCGTTCATTTTGTGATGAGAGAAATTTGTAATACTCAACGTCCTTGACTTGAGTACCGGCCAAGCGTGTGACCTCTTTTTGTAGCTCAATATTCATATCTCGAATTCTATTCCTTTCGGAATTAATCGCGATATATCTTTGGCTAATATCATCATGACTCGATTTCAAAATATTAACAAGGTTCATCAACTCCGAAATACTCAAGTTAGAATGATCTACTTTAGACGAACTTAAGTTAATATTATCACCACTACAAGAAGCTAAATTATCTAAAGGTTTTAGGCTTACCTCTTGATATTTACCTCTTCACTTTTTTTAAGAGCTTCTTCATCCTCGCTTAAGTCCCATCCATTCTCGGCAACAAGGCTTCGACCTTTAGCCAATTTTGGACATTCCCGTTTAAAGTGACCGGGTTGTTTACACTCGAAACACAAATTGTGTGCTTCTTCGTT
This sequence comes from Apium graveolens, assembly GCF_009905375.1. NCBI lineage: Eukaryota > Viridiplantae > Streptophyta > Magnoliopsida > Apiales > Apiaceae > Apium > Apium graveolens. The sequence continues at coordinate 173,393,352 of NC_133654.1, forward strand.
TAACGATTCCTTCGGCTTAGGGGCAACATAATTATTTGAAAAATTCGAATTATTGTTATTATTATAACCGTTATTCGGTTGTTGCATCCATTTGCCTTTGTTAAAGTTCGAATGTTGGAAATTATTACTCTTATAATTCGGTCTATTCGGCCAAGGATGAACACGGAACACGTAAGGCCCGAATGAACAATTTATAGGCTCGTTCTTTAAGTCCTTTCAAGAGATAGAATGAAAGGGTCAAGGACTTAAGAATACAAGTCTATACCTTGCTAGATGTACTTGGTAAATAGATCAAAACTATCGAAATGCAACCAATGTGCCTAGAAAAACTATTCGACCAAGAATAGTGAAACCGAATGCTTTTCTGTCTCATTTCTTTAAGTTCTTTCAAGAGAAAGTATGAAATGGTCAAGAACTTAATAACATAAGACTATAGCTAGCTTACCGACGACCAAATTGCGTATTTCACTAAAAATCGAAAGTTCAATGAAATATTATGAAATTTTGGGGATCCTCTAGAAATAACATCTTAGGATCATGGTCAAAATTTCACCTTGAAATAAGTTGACCATCTATGACTTTTAAGCGACTGATAAATCAATTACGTATCATTTTAGGGGTTCCAGAAAAAAGTCATGCTAAAATCACGAAAATAATATATGTGAAATAAGGCAAGATACAAAATACAAATCCCAAGTTTCAAGTCTAAAAGATATTTGGAAGTATTGTTTAGGATTTTTACGAATGTTAAAATAGCCTTTCGGAGCGCTCAGAAAATACATTTGTCTTTACCGACGAGGCAAACAAAAGTTTTGACTTTCAAACTATTCAATAATAATATTCCTTATAAAATAATTATTATGAGGTCCAAGGAATCACTATATTTGAATTTTATATGATTTTATCCGGATAAATAAGGATTTACAAGTATTTCGGAATAAAATATGTTTTGGGTCTTTTGGCATGGCTTTTGGCACTAAAAATTTGAACATAAATATTCAATAAATATATTCAATATATATGAGAGTAAAACATTTAAGTGTGATATCCTTTTAAATAATTTGATCATTTTTGGTTCGTAAAAGCAGTGTTCGAAAGTTCTCGGTTTCTGTGCCTTTAGCCGTAAGCCTAGGTTTGTTTGACAAAAACAATCTGATATAGAATATATCCTTGAGTTGATATATCTATCCCCAAGCCATGTCATTTGAAGATGTGTCGGAAAGCATTTTAGTAAGGTTTATCCAAAATGACTTAGTTCGACTTGATTCCGGTAAGTGCCTCACATAAAACCCTAAGGGAGGATTCTACGTGACCTATGAATCTAATTTAATTCTCACTTTTACTTTTGACAAATCACCAAAACCTAAAGGGTAAAAGCGTTGACCTCTCAAAAGATATTACAACTGGACCGATATCTCGATCACCTACGTTGTAACCCGTAACCATTCCAATCTTAAAACCTTTTTATTGAAAAGGAGCCGACTCAATCGACATCCTAAATAATTTTATTCCCCCATTCACTTGGGCAGGAATACTCACAACAAATTCATCTTTCTCAAAATCCAAAACATTCATAAATCCAGTAACTTGATAAGTAAAACATTTAACTATTCTAAACGTAGAATAGCAGATGGTACTTGCATGATAGGTATTTTAATTCAGCGATATGTAAAACATTTATCTATTCTGAAATGAGAATAGGTAAAGCAATAATTGTATAAGAAGATTTAAAATAAATATCACTTGAACAATAAGTGATGATAGGGATACTTGTCTTTGGGTTTTTAGCAGTTAGTCACACTCGTAGAACGCAATTATCTTAGTCTGGCATCTCATGACATCACTGTCTTTTTGTTTGCTAAATCTCTGATCTGCTGCTCATGCAGTGCTGCAATCTAATACTCCATACTATTCAACTCTAGTTTTTATCCATTCCATATGGTCCTGATCGTCTTGAAAGACTCGTATCTATAATTAAAAAATAACATTTTAATCGTCTAAACGATATATACTCGACGAACTGTGCATCACAACCCTATTGTCTACCCATACGATAGCCCACACATAATTATAACAGTCAAACACAGGAATCTTGACCCACGCACACACGTAATTCACATAGCACATAAGCATATAACTCACGTATCATATAATTCATATCACATATGACTCAGTTCGTCAAAAGGTTCGACTCGATACGTTTAAAACTGAAATCGGGTCAATAACATTATTTATCGATCAGATACCGACTCCGAAAGACTCGTAAATCAAAAGACCTTGCTATACAAAAGAAATTCGGTCTCAAAAGTATTTTTATTGAAAGCGTAATGTATTTCTGAGTCTGTACGCGTTCTTTTCGTATTAAACAGACGAACGGTTTATTTATTACGAATAAAATAAGAATTAAATGGGAATAAATAAATTAATAATAATATTAATTGATTTTTAAATAGCAATATATAATCTTTATAACCTTAAAAATAATTTTTAGGATTTATTTGAATTAATTATAAATAATTGTATTTTATTTACCTATTTATAAATAAAATTAATTGATTAAATGAATTAACCAATTAATTAAATTTATAAATAATTAATTAAAATAAATTATAAATAATTAAAAGAAATATGGATTTTTTGAAAATAATTAAAGAAAATAAATTTTGGAATTTAAAATAATTAAGTAAATAATTTTTAGAATTTAAAATAGTAAGTAAATGATTTTTGAAACTAAAATAAATGATTTTTAGAATTTAACACTGAATTTTGATTTATTTTTAACTAAAAAAAATTCTTCAGAAACAGAGTTGCAATTGGAAATTAGGGCTTTTATAGATTAAACCCGGGTAATTGAATGGGTTGGAACCGGGTCGCCAAAAACCCAAACGGGTCATGACGAACCCAGTTCCCGGCGAAAATCCGGCCACCGGATTCTTTTTCCGGCTTGGTTCGTTTTTGGCTCAAATTCAATCATTCAACCTCCTTTCTTGCTAAACAATAGCAATAACCCTCCTCTAAGTCTGATTACACGATTAACACCATGATTTGAATAAACGGAAACGAAAATCGGTCGGAACAGCCATGAATCTCGGCGGTAACTCAAGCTTTCCGGCGAGCAATAATTTCTACTCAAATCATCACCAAATTCAGTCAAATCTATCTCTAATTATAGCTGGTAATATGTACAATCAATCCTTATTCTTATAATCCTCATATCATCATCATACAGATTAAAAACGAAATTATTCTAAAATACTCCCAATATCATTTAACTACCAAACACTAATAACAAATATGCAAATCGATTCTATTTAACACCAGAAATCTTAATCTGTCCTCATAAACATCAAACAATCAATCAATAGCAAAACCCCGTTCTTCGTCGATTCCGACGAACGTGTCGAAATAGAATACCGAACCTTAGTTCGTGTTCTTGGTGCCAAAAGGATCGGGAAATTGCAAGCTGAATATTGAGATCAAAATCATTGAAAACGGATGGCTGGTTCGTCTGATAGGATTGAATCTTTAAATTGAAGCTACTAAGTTTTTCAGGATAGGAAGAAAACTGGTAAACTTCATCTGTTGAATTTTTGTTTTATAAAAACATATAGATAAATATAAAGGTTAATTATACATGTAAAATATTCACGATAAATCATAACTCGGTACATTTTATCTCGTTTAATTTAAATTACAAGCCCGTAATATAGTAATTTACGGGGAAAAGCTTTAAAAAAATAACTACAAGATAAATATAATATTTATGCCAAAATTCCCTGAAAACACATAAAATGCATTCAAACGCACATAAAACGAGATACAACGAACACCTCGATAAAAACGCAAATAAACTGTAATATCCGGGATATGACGTGTAATTATTTTTGTTAATAAATAAATATTATGTGATTATTATATGAATTTTTGGTGAATTATCTGTAAAGTGGTATCTGTGTTTGGATATGTAAATATGATATAATTTGAGTATTTTAATTTTTATAAGTCCAAAATAAAGAATAGATAATTGTCATATTTTTTTATTAATTTTTATATCGTTTTATGATTTTATAAAAGATTTATAGATTTAATAAATTATTTTTCCGAGTATTCATAAACTATTTTGTATAATTGGGAACCAACCGACTTTAACTGTTTTTATGTTTTTATAACCCGAAACTCTTCCGAGAACTCCTTCCTAACCTAATTGCAATATTCCGAGCATTTTCCATGTTTTGACTTTTTTGGTCCGGCGTACGGCTTTCCCCGTGCGGGTCCCGGCGTAATATTTTTGATACAAAATTTGTTTCGGTAAATCGATAAAACCCGTATTTTCGATTAATGGGATCTTTTTATTAAACTATTATAATTATCACCTCGTTATACGTGTAACCAAAGTGCTGAGACTAAGACCGCAGTACAAATTATACAGATTTGGATAATTATCCCAAAACCAGTACCGATTTGGATCTGTTTTCTCAAATAAACGTAATATTTTATATCCGGTATGATCCAACGGGGTACCAATATTCCGTAATTATAAATAGCCCTTACCGTATTTTATTTGGTACATAAAATCATTTGTAGTCAGTTAAATATATAATTTTCAGAGAAAATACAATATATTCGTGGTGTTCTTCATAATCAAACCTAGATTTGAAGACGTTAACGATATCCGATTCTGGAGTTCAAGTAACTGAATCGAAGGTCTTGAAGAGTGCTTTCAGAATCTGTGATCCATACACCTGCAGAATCAAAGGTTATTTTTCTATAATTTTTATAAATTATGAATTTTTGTTCGAGAGATTGTTTGTATGATTTGATGATTGCATTTTTATAGAGCTTGTTTTCCTGATCATTTTGGTATATCATATGCTTGATTTGGAGTACAATAACATGTGTAAATTAAGGTTTACTGTTCGAATTTAGAATATTAGGGTTTGAATGTTTTGAATATTTTCAATTCGAATTTGGGGATTTTATTTTCTGCTGATTCTGGATGGATTGTGGATACGCTGTTAGATTGTCTGTATTCTTAGCTTCATTTTCGTATATATAGCTTTGAGTTTGGTTTAGAATTGGTGATTTTCGGAGTTTCGCCGGATTGTTCGAAGCCAAGGCCGGAGTTGAGGTTGCTTTCGTCGGAATCGACGATTTCGTTAGTATTTACAGTGATTATCGAGTGTTGTGTGTTGTTGATGACGTGTAGAACGAAACACAGCTGAAAAATCCAGTCGAATAGGGCGATTTGGGGGTGAACACGGCTCGTCGGATTCCGGCGAACTCGCCGGTTTCTGGGTTAACCCCAGATTCCGGTCACCTTCGACTTGGATCGGACTAGGTTCTTGGCAACCCGTTTTATCAGCCATGTAACCCGGTTTTGATCCTTCTCAACCCAATGTTCTATTTTAAAAAGTGTTTCTGGATTTCCTTTTTAAAAATAATTCAGAAATTCATTATTTAAATTTTGAAATTCTTTTTAAATTCCAAAAATCATTATTTTAATTCTAAAAATTATTTTTAGTTCAAAAATAAATCTAAATTATTTAATTAATTAATTTTATTTAATAATTAATTATTTTGTTGGTCAATATATTAAATATTAATTGATTAATTAAATTAATTAGTTATCAATTAATTTTAATTAATTATTTAATTGGATTTAATTATTTCTTTTGATTTAAAAACTCCGAAAAAATAGTTTTGAGCTTTAAAATATTTTTTTAAATTATTTTCAAGGCTCCATAATTATTATAAAATTATTTTAAAGTCAGATTCAGGTATTTGAATGCTATTATTTAATTATAAAATAATTCGGAGTCCCGTTTCAATTCCGAAAAATGTTCAAAAATTCGTATTAAATACCTGGAAAACCATTTTGACCCCGAATCTTCTTTGAAAAATTATTTAAATTAAATATCTTGCATGCTATGTGCTACGTGCTATCTGATTAATGCGTTATATGCCTATGTGTTTATTGTTGGAATGTTTTAGCCATAACTTTCAATCCGTAAATCGGATTTGGGTAAAACGAAGGGTAGATAAAACTTTATGATGTCTATATGACGATTAGAATAATATGAAATGAATATTGATAGATACTATGATACCTAGCAGAGTAAGCGAGGCGTAAAAAAAGGAAGTAGGTGATCAAAAATTGAATCGACGCGTAGAAAATAAAGCAAGTGATCAGTGCATAAAAGTGAGGCATAGGAAAAGTAGACAAGTGGTTGTTGAATAGAATCAGTAGACGAGTACAAGTGAAGTTAGAATCAATTGAGATAAGGCAAGTCCTTCTGAACCTTTCTCGAGATATATTGCAAATATTTCTAAGTTCTCTCGTGACATATTGTTAATATTCAAAATAGCTCTATTTTATATTGTGAGTACTTTGAATCATTCATCCTTGAACCCGGATCACATCATCTGATTTTTGAGCCGTAAGCCTTATTATTTGTAAACCATCCCTTGTTGATTTCCAAATACTAAACCACACAAATATGATACTACTCTACAAATATATAACCACCAAATACCAGACACTGGAACAGAACCGTTTGAACATACAGAAACTTTTATACCCTAACCATACTTTGTAACATCAAAAGAACTAAACCTTGAAAAATCATTGTTCATCTAATACCTGATTCTCCTACAGGCTGGAGGCCATTCCTTATACATACCATGATAAACCCTCGTAATACTCATGAATTGCATCATGCTTTTATACAAATGTTTATCATTGTTGATTATGATCTTGTTTTATTGAGTTATATTATTTATCAACTGCTTTAGAATTGGATAGTTTTCTTTATGTGGACCAGATTCGTGGTCATACTAGATTCGTGGTCGAATTAAGCCAATGTGTGCCTTGGATCCGGTTTATAGAGCAGAGTCGTGTGCCTTGCTCGGGGTTAGTGCGTGACTGATCAGCAGCCTAACCTTGATTTTAAAATTTAAAATGAATATCCAATTCTAATAATTGTTTAACAAGAAACTTGATTCCTCTGAATCATTCCATTTGAACATTGTTTAACCTCAGTTATCATTGTTATGACTTTCTGAGCTAGTTAGCTCACTCTTGCGTATCTTTTTATGTATTCTACAGTTAAAGAAGATATGGTTGATAATGAGGTTTCTCAAGTCCAGTATACGCGCTAGGACTCTAGATTGAGTTGGATCGAGCTAGCAGAAGCTTTATATGGTAATGAGTTAGCAAGATTGTAAGAATAATTTCATTATCAATTGTAAGTTAAATTAGTTGGGATTTGGTATGTTGTAATAAAAGGTAAGGATGTGGCTTGTTTTCATACTTTAACCTGTTGTGATCCGTGGTTGTGTAAAGCAGGGTCATTGCAAATAATATCCCATATACATGTTTATATATTGTGTATGTGTCGTGGACCCCAAACTTCTGACCCGGGTTTGGAGGGCACCACATAAACACGCGTCCAAATTGCGGATCGATTCATATAAATACATCTTAAACACGTAATGAATATCTCATTTGATCATATCGGATTCGAAAATAGGTTACTTAGCCGCTAAGTAACTATAAAAATGATATAATTTAGTATCAGATTTGGATAATTATCAAAACCGAGCTTCTTATAAAACATCCTACGAGAAAATAATTTAAAATATCCCGTCTCTCGAGAATACGGGTTTTATTGATCTACCGAAATGATTATCGTATCGAAAATTTTATGCCGAGACTCGTACGGGTCAAACCGTAATCCGGATTGAAAAAGTTAAAATACGGAAAATGTCCGGAATTACTAGATTAGGTTAGGAAGGAGTTTTCCGAAGAGTTTCGGGTTGTAAAAATGCAAAAATGGTTGAAGTTGGACGATTCCCGGCTTTATAAAATAGTTTTATAATTACTCAGAAAATAATTATTAAATCTATAAATCCTTATAAAATTATATAACAATCCAAAAATTACCTAGAAAAATACCATAATTATCTATACTTTATTCTGGACATTAAAAATTAGAATACTCAAAGAATATCATATATAAACATCCAAAACATCAACTCCAATTATCATATAATTCACTAAAATTCACATAAAAATCACATAGACAATTTCAAATAAAAAAATAATAATAATAATAATATATGAAAATATGGGATATTACACTCCACCACTGTCCCACCACCGTCCTGGTAACCACCGCGGCCCCCTTCTCTCTCACTCTCTCTCACTCTCCCTCTCTCTCTCTCTCCACCACCATATCTGAACTTAAATCTTTCCCATTAACATCGATCTGCATCATTGATTTAATGTCAACACTACTTCATTTCAATCCTTATTATCAAAGAGTAAATGAAGATTGATCAATTAAGGTGAGTTTTTGTTCATTGGCATCGAGTTTTAAGGGATTTAATAAGTTGTTTTAGACCGGCCGGTGGTTGAGATATTGGTGACGTGGAGTCGTCGGAAAAGATGAGAGATTTATTCCGGTGGAGATTGATAATGATAATCGAAGGTTGTGATAGTTAGTGGTGATTATTGATGATGTTGTGGTGATTATGTAGGTATATTAGTCGGATCTAGTGGGCATAAATGATGGTTGGATGTGGTGATCTTCGATTTCCAGTGGTGATTTTTTCATTTTTCGGTGGTGATTTGATTTGCCGATGGTGATTTTTGATTTGTAGGTGGTGATTTTATTTTTATCGGTGGTGATTTTCTGGTGGTGGCCGGAAATGGTGGTTGATGATTGGTTGAATTAGATCGAAGATGAAGAAATATTTATAACTTTTCTTTTAATCTGTACCACACATTTCTTTCTCCCACCTAACTCTTTCTTTATCCCTTCTCTCTCATCACCCACCCACACCTCTATACCCTCTCTCTCCACCCTCACCTCCCGTAGTCGTCGTCGCTTCACCACCGCCTGCCCACCTGGTAACCACCATGACCTCCTTATCTCTTTCCACCACCAGATCTGAATTCGAGTGTTCCCTATTATCGCTGATCTATACATCATCGATTTATGTAATCGCTACTTTATTTTACATCATCGATATCAAAAAGTGAATGAATATTGATTGACTGAGGTAAATTTTATTTCATTGGCATCGTTAGGAGCTTCAATCAGTTGTTTAGATAGGCCAGTGGTTGAGAAATTGGTGGCGTGGAGTTGTAGGAAAACATGAGAGCTTAATTAATTGTGAATTATTGTTGGTTATGGTGGTTATTAGTAATGGTTGTGTGCTAGTAGTATTTGTTGGAGATCATCGGAGTTTTTGTTAGTTAGTGGTGATTAATGATGATGTTTCAGTGATTAGGTTGGTATAGTAGTCAGAGTTGGTCACCATGGCTGAATCTGCTGGGCAAAAATGGTTGCAAGATGTGGTGATTTTCTGTTGTCGGCGTTGATTTTTTTGTTTCCTAGAGGTGTTTTTTTTGCTTTTTGGTGGTAATTTTTGGTTTGATAGTGGTGATTTTAGGTATGCCGATGGTGATTTTCTATTGGTCGCCTGAGGTGGTAGTGGCCGGAAATGGTGGTCTCCAGAGGTCATTGTGGTTGATGGGTGGTTGAATTAGATAGAAGATGATGAAATATTAAAATATTAGATATTATAAAAATAAGGGATATTCCAAATGGTACCATTATATAATTGGCTTTTTCATTTGGTATCATTCAATATTTTTGACTTCCAATTGGTACCCTTGTACTTTGGACTTTGTCCACATGATACCACATTGTTAGTCACTCGTTAGACAAACGTTATCTTAAAGAGGTAACATATGGAAAAATCATTTTTATAGTGATACAATCTGGAATATCTTATATATAAAGTAATACTTGATATTTTTGATTAAATATTTAAAGTAAACCCTTTTAAATTTCATTGACATCCTTTACAGATCCACATATATACACATTTTATTTATACTCATACATTTTGGGTTAATTAAACATAAACATGTACACATATATTAAGTATTTAATTAATATTATGACACATTAATTAAGGTCTATTATGATTATGTGATTGAATACGAGACTATTTGATGATTTGAATCCCTTATGTAAAGTGCTATTAGTGAGAGGATTAGTAATCTAGTAGGGAAAAATGTATAAGTAAATTATAAAAATTATGATTTTTTTTCAAAAATAGTTCCATACAAAAGTCAAAAAAAAATTAATGACAGCAAATGGAAAAGCCTCAAAGTACAATGGTGCCATTTGGAAGCCAAAAATATTGGATGGTACCAAATGGAAAAGTCAATTGTACAATGTTACCATTTGGAATATCCCAAAAATCAATATTAAACCAATGCTGAGAGATGAATATGATGGATTGAAATGAGTGGATAGGATTAGATCTTATATATCATAATAATGGGGATTCTCACTAGAGTAGGACCATATATATATATATATATTATATATGCACGCAATTCTAATAATATAGATAATTTTAAAACATGATTAGTATAAAATGAATCTGTAATCGTACCAAGGCCATATTTTACATTAATATGATATATAAATACAAGAGATAATCAAAATATCACATTTTCAGGATATTTGACCCAACCTACCCACTTGATCCACTAAATTGTAAAGTGCATTTGTGTTTTTTCTAAAAAGGTGATGTGCATCAGTCCCTGATATGCAACTTCCAGATATGTATATGCAGATGTTAAGTAAGAGGGAAATGCATATCAGCAGCTATTACGTAAGTGGGAAACTGTGCATCACCTTGATATTGCAAACGAATTAGCGTGTCCAGCGGGTATTTCGGGCCGAATTTTTAAAATTTGGTAGGCAGACAATGAAAATTGAAATTGTGGTGTTTTGGTGACAAGTCCTTAATATAAATAGTTTTAAGTAAATTGAAAACATCACATTAAATTAAATAGGTATAAAACAAAAGTAAATAACTAATATTTATAAAAGAAAATACAAATGTCTTTTAAAAAAGAAAAAGGGTAAAAATATGTCTTAAAGGTAAATTATAGTAGAATAATATGACTTTATGTTGTACAAGACATGCCTGTACATTACAAGTATAAGTCATCTTGATAACCCCAAGGATAAGTCATATCATAATTCAATTATATTCTGTAATAGTATTTCTTGAGTCTGTAAAAAATGCTAAGAAGATTAGACTGCAGGATTTTTCTATGAACAACCATTAAGCTAAGGAATAAAATCTGGAAGAAGATCAATCCGATCATGCCTCAGAGAGAATTATAGAAGCTTGGAGTTGAATTATGTTATTCTTGGAAAAATATTTTAAGTCAGATATCGTCAAGTCACGGATAAAGGAATGTAGAGAAGTATGCCGAGAAGTCTAAAATGACTTGTAGAAAGTCCCAAGAGATATCGACAAGTCAATCTGCATGTAGAGAACTGAAGATATCGACAAGTCAAAAAGTTCATGTAGAGAACTGGAGATATCGACAAGTCAATTCCTCATGTAGAGAACTAGAAATGCCGACAAGTCAAATCCTCATGTAGAGAACTGGAGATATCGACAAGTCAAAAGTTTATGTAGAGAACTAGAGATATCGACAAGTCATTTTACTTGTAGAGAACCGGAGACCTCGACAAGTCAAAAGCCTATGTAGAGAACTTGAGATATCGATAAGTAATTTCCCTTATCCATATGTGACATTTCTACACAATAAAAAAATTCTCGACAAACAACTTCAAAATTCAGAATACAGACAACTTAAAGATCCAAGATTATCAATCAACAAACAATTATATCATTGAATTGGAAAGCCTACAAATGCAGATTGAAGAATACAAGATCAAGGGACAAGATGAACTTGACAAAGGAGGGTCACATACCTAGTAGATTCTGTATAGATATGCTAACACTAGAGATGGAAATAGACATAGTAGCTTTAGAAAACATGTTAGTCTATTCTAGTGCAAGTTATGTAAATTGTGCATGTTGATCTATAAAGCATATCATGGGACCTTTATCTAGATGTAACAAACAGATATAGAAAAATCTTGTAATTCTCTCAAGAGAAGTAGCTGAGTTCTTATGTTCAAGAACACAAATTTGTAGCAAGATAAATTTGATTTAATAAAAATCAAGTGAGTTTTTGATAAATTGTTTGTGTATCTGCATCTAGTATTTTATCACTATAAAAATTATTCAATTATTTTATTCCATAAGCCATAAATTATCATAATTAATCAAAAATCAAGAAAAATACATAGCAAAATCTGAAAGTAAACAGATTAGATTTTGGAAGTATGAGTGCACGAAAACTTAGCGGTTGTTAGGCACAAAATACGCGCTAATAATTCACGCAAGTATACGTGTTCGCAAGTAATATAGAATAATTTCTAGTTCATTCCCACAGAGACTCAGACTAATTATATTTAATTAACACTCACTCACCAATGTATGATTACTTCTCAATGTCAAGACAATAACTCTTTAGGTTGATTAACTAATTATTAACTACAATTAACTACGAGAATAAAACACTTAAATAACACTTGAATTAACAATATCAAACACACATGAGATCATAACTTCATTACTACTTCCTTCAATAGTTATTGTTATTACCCTTAGCATGTAACGGTGATGATATTAATCGAACAACACGAAACTGATAAAAGCCAACTTTCGTTATACAAATACCATTCTACCAAACATCCACAATTAAGATAGAAGTTGAATAGGCATCAATTATATTGAGACCCTATATGTCTACAGAATTTGACAACATAACGATTTAAGCGCAAGTTATCCATTATGATTACACAGGGCAAGTAAAACGGTTAGAGTTACCCACTAATCATGCATACACATACATGAACCTATGCTAGCATGGCAAGTTCTAAATCTCAAGATCCACTGTCGCTTCACAAGAGATTAACACAGTATCTTATATGTTCACGACGCACATAAGACGAATAAGCACAACCTATGCTAGATATCATACAATCATCACACACCAAGGTATTAAACAATTAACTAAAGAAATCCATAATAAATCCGCTACGACCCCATGATCACGATTTGCCCATGATAGAACTCATCGTCACCATGGGTTCATATGAAAACATGATAATAACTCACAGTATAAACTAATAAAAATACATATTAAAACCAGAGTACGTCACAGGAGTAATAAGGTTCAAAGTAAAGAAAACTAGCATCCACTGTTACAACGAATAAAAGAATCACAAGAAAACGTATGCTTCCTCTTCTTCATTGCGATGTGCTAAAACGGTCTTCTTTCTTCTCTCCTTGCTCCTTGCTTGATACCGCACCACATGAAACGTCTCTGAAGATTACTTATATAGAAGCCCACAAAAGCCAGCCGTCTCAGAAGTCTATCAGAATAAGAAGTGTAAAAATTAGATTTTAATTTCCCGTCTCCGGGCGGCCGCCCCAGCTTCCCAGGAGGGCGCCCCAGCTCCCAGGCGGCCACCCCAGATCCTGAGCGGGCGCCCAGCAGGCTACTAGAAAATATCATAATCCGATCTTGATTTCTACTGCATTCTGCTTCTAACTTCCCACAACCAATGCCAAGCACTTCCTAGGCTAATTTTTGATGAAATCTTCCTAAATGCATAAGTTATACCCTGAAATGCAAAACACTAGAAAAAATGCATCAAATACACAAAATACTTGATTTCAAGACATCAATTCAAGCCATTATAAGACGTTCTAAGTGGCATAAAATGCCACTTATCAAACCCCAAACTTAAATCGATGCTTGTCCTTAAGCGTCAAAGACTCAAAAACAAAGCAAAAATATGCATGAATGCAAACTACATGAAATGCAACGATCCCCCTCACAATGACTAAACCAACCAACTCATGACATCTCAGCAAATGCAATTAGGCAACTAAAGGTCAATCAAGCAACGCAAGCTAACATACAACTAGAAACGTGGTGTGTGCGGATGCTTAACAGATATGCTTCAAAACTATATCAATTATCATGACTCGATTATCCTCAAGGCAATCACATGATTATACGAAGAATAAATTCTAGACACAAAATGACCTATAACACTTCAAGATCACTAGAGCTTATTACGGAATCATGCTTTTATTCAACACAACAAACAAATGCTTATTTGATCGTGCAATGAGTGAGGTCCACAAAAGACTTATGCAATGGAATCCATTTAGCGAGCGTTAGGTTAGCGGATCCCAGACTATAAAAGCCTTAGGTCACTAGGCACAAAGTCCCCTAAGAAGTTAATAACTCGAATACCAAAGAGCCCACTCGTGATCAATTATGCATTAAACCATAATTTTTTCTTCTTTTTTTCTTTTTTTTTCGTATATTTTTTTTTTCTTTTTTTTTCAAATTTCTGAGCAAGTGCGTTTCGCTCCATCTTGCTCAACCCTAGACTACTCGCATAATAATACGAGCCGGCTACTAGCCAATTGACGGCTAGCCATAATTAGCAATGAATTCCAATTTTCACTCCAATTTTTTTCTTTTCATGCCTTTTATCATTAAGAGCCTATCATAAATTCTAAGCATAATCAATAGATTAACCTCAAAAACCATCAAACCATGACAACAATCTAGCCCTTAAGTATAATCTAAGACTTAGTGAAATTACAATTATTTCTAGTATGCATGTCAACCTACAAGATTCAACATCACCCTAACGCTATCACTACACTCGTATCAATGTCACAAATCAATCAGTAAAGCAACACAAAAGGGATCATGATATATGCATGAGCTAAATGACATTATAAATAAAGCTATAAAATAAAAATAAAATATATGGCAAAAATATGCAACTATATGGCAAAAATATGCAACTATATGAACTAAACTATCAAGAATATGCAACTACATGACACACACACAAATATGCTCCTTAACTACCACCCCCAAACTTAAAATCTTCACTGTCCCCAGTGAAGGTAGTAGAAAGGAACACAGGGTATACCTACTCGGAGAAATCATCATCACCCTCAGAGGGTGGAGTATCAGGAGGCGGATAAGCAGAGTCCTCACCAAAAATGGGCCACTAGATGTCAGCTCCAAGGCCTCTGAAAGCAGTCCCAAGTGCGAGGGTGAGCTCCTGAGCAAACCTACTCTGCGACTCATACATCGCATCCATCCTCCCGGATAGCCTCCTATACTAGGCATCGGCCATCCCTAAACCAGCACCTTCCTAGGCTCTAGAAGAGCCTGCCTCATCACGAGCCTGACTAGGCCTAGCCATAGTAGCACCAGCTGCTGGTCGTCCCCCTGGAAGACGATATCCTAAACCATGCTCTTCGGGCTCTCCACCCGTCCACTCCTGCATCGCATTCAGAGTCGATGAGTCAATAGGAGCGGCCGGCATCTGCAGCTGCTCATAAGAAGGCCAGTGAATTCCAACTGCTCTGCACAGCCTCGTGACAGTAGATGTATAAGGGATGTTGCTTTGTGTACTCCCCCTCAAAAACTTCAAAAACCCTTGGTAGATGAACTCACCAAGGTCCACATAGTACTCCTCATTCAAAATCCCCCATAACATCGTGGCTCTCTCAACTATAACCTCATGTACATGCGAAGAAGGCAAAATATTAGCACAAATAAAGGCATTCCATGCACGGGCAAACCTGTTCATCGCAACAGCCGGAAATGAACGATACTCGTTAGATCCCGTATTAAACTTCCACACCGTACCTGGCTGACAGAGAGTAGCAACAATCAAATCCAAATCAAAATCCTCAGGAGTCTTCTCATTCCAATTCTCCTCCTCGGGCTTCCGTTGTCGCTGTCCAATCACACGGCGAATAAAAGAACTTGTTGCCCCGGCACAAATGACTTAGGATATAGCTTCCTGTCATGCCACCTTTTTACCTTTTCCTTGTACATTTTGTTGTTCTCATACGCTTGAGGTCGAAATTCATCAAGTTCATTTAACTGAAGCATTCGCTTCTTCCCAGCTGCATCTAGATCAAGTTTCATCTTCTTCAATGCCCAATAAGCCTTATGCTCTAGCTCCACAGGTAAATGACATCCCTTACCATAGACAAGTTGAAACGGGGACATCCCAAGTGGAGTCTTGTATGCTGTTCTATATGCCCAAACAGCTTCATCAAGCTTTAAAGACCAATCTTTCCTTGATAGACAAACAACTTTCTCTAGAATGCGCTTGATCTCCCTATTAGACACTTCAGCTTGACCATTAGTTTGCGGATGATAGGCAGTAGCAATACGATGATTCACATTGTAGCGCTGCATCATTGAAGTGAACTTACGGTTGCAGAAATACGACCCCTCATCACTTATGATTACTCGTGGTGTTCCAAACCTTGTGAATATTTGCTTATGAAGAAAATTCAACAATACCTTTGCATCATTCGTTGGCAGATCCTTGACTTCTACCCATTTCGAGACATAATCGACTGCCAGCAAGATGTACTGATTATTGCAAGATGAGATAAATGGTCCCATGAAATCGATTCCCTAAACATCAAAGACCTCGACTTCAAGCATCACATTTAAAGGCATCTCATCCTTTCTAGTAAGATTACCAACTCTTTGGCAACGATCACACCTTAAAACGAACTGATGTGCATCCTTAAACAACGTAGGCCAGAAAAAACCTGCTTACAGAATACGAGCTGCTATCTTTTCACCACCATAATGTCCACCATAAACTGTGGAATGGCAGTCTCGTAATATCCCCTCCGTCTCATAGAATGTGATACATCTCCTGATGATCTGGTCAGCTCCTTATCTAAATAAATATGGTTCATCCCACATATACCACTTCACCTCATGCAGAAACTTCTTCTTTTGAGCTGCATTCATATTAGGAGGCATTATATTGCTGACAAGATAGTTCACAATGTCTGCGAACCATGGTTCTTCCTCTTGAACTATGAACAACTGCTCATACGGAAAAGATTCGTTGATCAATGTCTTATCATGTGAAGTAGAATCGGGATTCTCCAATCTAGAGAGATGGTCAACTACTTGATTCTCAGTGCCTCTTCGATCTTTGATCTCTAACTCAAATTCCTGTAGCAAGAGCACCCAACGAATAAGTCTAGGCTTCGAATCCTTCTTTGAAACCAAATAGCGAATGGCAGCGTGATCAGTGAATACTGTAACCTTTGTCCCAAGCAGATAAGATCGAAATTTTTCGAAACCAAAGACTATAGCCAAGAGCTCCTTCTCAGTAGTGGTGTAGTTCATTTGAGCTCCATTAAGCGTCTTACTAGCATAGTAGACCACATGAAAAAGATTATTCTTGCGCTGCCCAAGAACTGCTCCCACTGCATAATCACTCGTATCACACATTATCTCAAAAGGTTCTATCCAATCAGGTACCGTAATAACTGGTGCAGTTATCAAACTCTTCTTGAGAGTCTCGAATGCCGCCAAGCATTCATCATCAAATTTGAAAGGAACATCTTTCTCGAGCAAGTTACACAACGGCTTAGATATCTTCGAGAAGTCCTTGATGAAACGCCGATAAAAACCCGCATGACCAAGAAAACTATGGATTCCTTTCACAAAAATAGGTGGTGGAAGATTTCCAATGACTCCCACCTTGGCTTTATCCACCTCAAGGCTCTTGCTAGAGACTTTATGCCCAAGAATAATGCCTTCATGTACCATAAAGTGACATTTTTCCCAATTAAGCACCAAATTAGTTTCCACACACCTTTTTAGCACCGAACGAAGATTATTCAAACAGTCATCAAAAGAATGTCCAAAGACGGAGAAGTCTTCCATGAACACTTCGACATTATTTCCAATCATATCAGAGAATATAGCCATCATGCATCTCTGAAAAGTGGAAGGTGCACCACATAAGCCAAACAAAACTCTGCGAAAAGCAAACGTGCCAAATGGACAAGTGAAAGTAGTCTTCTCTTGGTCTTCTGGTGCAATGCAAATCTGATTATAACCCGAATAGCCATCCAGAAGATAATAATACTCATGACCAGCCAACCTGTCAAGCATCTGATCAATAAACGGTAGAGGGAAGTGATCCTTTCTCGTGGCTTTGTTCAATTTTCTGTAATCCATACATACCCTACATCCTGTAACTGTTCGAGTGGGGATGAGCTCGTTCTTCTCGTTTTCTACCACAGTTATACCTCCTTTCTTAGGTACACATTGCACGAGGCTCACCCAAAAACTGTCAGATATAGGATATATGATTCCTGCATCCAACCACTTCAGAATTTCTTTCTTCACCACTTCTTTCATGATAGGATTAAGTCTTCGCTATTGCTCAACAGTCGGCTTACTACCTTCCTCTAGCAGAATTTTATGCATGCAGTACGAAGGGTTGATCCCTTTTATATCTGCTATAGTCCATCCGATGGCCGATTTGAATTCTCTCAAGATCCTCAAGAGCTTATCCTCCTCACTACCTAAAAGGTCAGATACAATAATAACAGGTAAAGTAGATGCATCACCTAAAAAAGCATACCTCAAGTGTTCAGGCAATGGTTTAAGCTCCAAAGTAGGCGCTTCCTCAATGGAAGGTTTGAGCTTTCCCTCAGCATTCTTGAGATCAATATTACCAAGAGATTCAAATGGCATGTCTAGCTTTCGCTTCCACGGAGGAGCATTTAGATATTGTAGTTGCTCATTGCCTTCCTCATCTTCACTGTCAAATTCCCACATTAAGGCTTTCTCTAAGACATCAGACATTAGCACATGATCAAGTTCCGAAGTTACCGCAGAATCAATCACATCCACCTTTAAGCACTCCTCATCTTCTGTAGGGAATTTTATCGCATTGAATACATTAAAAGTCACATCCTGATCTTGCACTCTCATAGTAAGTTCACCTTTTTGCACATCTATCAAGGTACATCCTGTAGCCAAGAAAGGTCGTCCCAAGATTATGGGAATCTTCTTATCTTCCTCGAAATCCAGAATGACAAAGTCTGCAGGAAATATGACCTTATCCACCTTTACTAACACGTCCTCCACGATGCCTCGTGGGTATGTAATAGAACGATCAGCCAACTGTAGAGACATGTAGGTGGGCTTTGGATCAGGCAAATTCAGCTTTTTGAAGATAGAAAATGGCATCAGATTGATGCTTGCTCCCAAATCGCAAAGGCACTTGTCGAATGACAACTTGCCAATGGTGCAAGTGTTAGGGGGAACACACACAAGTATAGAACCAAACAAACAATGCAAAACACACACTCAATATATGACGCGGAAAAACCCACGTCCCAACTTGTATTATTAATCAAAACAATTATCAATAATATAATCAATCTCACCAAACGGTATTCACTCAAGCGATACTTAAGTCAAACAATACTCAAGCATACATCAAAACAATAACATGACTATGTATATATAACCATCACAAACTTAGCCAACAAGACATACCTAATCTGATTATAATAATAATTTTCTATCCATACAATTATTACCCATTCCCATAATAATAATAATTTTTAACACATACAATTATTACCCAACTCAATTATGATAATAATTGTCTACCCATACAATTATTACCCAATTCAATTATGTTTTCTATCACCAAGACCATACTACCTATTGGGTTTAACCCCAACAATCCTCCCCTTCAACCCAATATGATTTCATGCACAACCGAATTAATGGTCACCATCAAGCCATCGACGTCGATCGCCCAATACCTCCCCTCGAACAATAACCCCTCCTTCTAGTACAAAAAGATTTCTCTTATCTTTTCGACCTTTGAGTATCTCTAAATCTCCTTTAGTGACTTTCAACATACTGTTCTTTATCATAACAGTATACCCCAAATCAACTAATTTACCCAACGAAATCAAATTTCGATTTAACTCCGGTATGTATCTTACTTGAGTTAACTTCTGAACACGACCGTTGTGACGTTTCATTGTTACCTCACCAATGCCAGCAACCTTTACCGTTTTACCGTTCGGTAAAGTTACAATCTTTCCCTCACACTTTTTATAGGACGAGAACCACTCCCTCCTACCACATATGTGATGAGAACATCCCGAGTTAAGCACCCATTCTTCTTTTGATCCCTTCTCTTCTTGAACCAAAAGAACATCTTCATCAACTTCTACAAGCGAAACACTACCCCCTCGATTTTTCTTCAACTCTCTCAAGTCTTCTCTTGCCTTTGGACACATAAATTGTATATGACCCAATTCCTCACAATAAAAACACCTGATATTAGGGTTATGTTTCTTAGCATACTTCTTTTCCGTGTCACGCGCACGTACCACAAATGCACTTCCATCA
This sequence comes from Apium graveolens, assembly GCF_009905375.1. NCBI lineage: Eukaryota > Viridiplantae > Streptophyta > Magnoliopsida > Apiales > Apiaceae > Apium > Apium graveolens. The sequence goes on from NC_133654.1 coordinate 173,413,564, forward strand.
GATGTGTCACTCGATTCTTGTTTCATCAATCTTTCGGCCTCCAGAAGAACAACAATAGTCTCATCCAAATCTAACTTCGTTTTCCCAACTAATAAAGAAGTCATCACAGTATTATACTTCTTCGGGAGAGACACTAGTAGTAGAACAGCTTTGTCCTCATCCTTTAATTTTTTATCCAAATTATTTAGCTGGTTGATTAAGCCATTAAAATGATTCAGATGATCTCTTAAATCTCCGTCTTCTTCCATCTTGAGCCCAAACAAATCTTTCTTGAGAAACAGCTTGTTGGCCAAAGACTTTGAGTGATAAGTCTTCGTTAACTTCTCCCACAAATTCTTGGGATTGTCCTCTTCAAGAACATCATACTTGATTTCCGGTGCAAGGGCCAACTGGATTGTTGATGCCGCACGTAACTTCATGTCTCCCCACTTTGTATCATCAACTTCAGTAGGCTTCTTCCCTCCGAGAGTCGCATATAACCCTCATTGAATTAACAGATCTTTTACCGTACTTTGCCACAAGGTAAAATTGTTTCTTCCATTAAACAATTCAATTTCAAATCCCCCAACCTTCTCCATCATGAACCTTGGCTCTTGATACCAATTGTTAGGGGGAACACTGTAATAACCCCAAAATTTTGAACTTTTTATAACCCTTATGAATAATGTTTTTGCTGATATTTCTGAACAAGAAAACTTTTCATGCCACACTATGTAGGGGTTCTTATATGGATATTCTGAGATTTTATTGGTACTCTATATGATATATAAGTGTATGTAAAGATCGTCAGAATCCAAATCCGAACACTTTGATTTTTCCCGGAAATCCACTAGATATCGAAAGAATTGAGTATAAGGTAACAGGATAAAAAGGATTTAAATTTAAGGATTTTAATAGAGGATCATAAAAAGGAATATAATGTATTGAGAAAGTTAAGGGAACCTAAGCAATAAGATCCCGGGTATGATCCCTCAAACGATAAACGAAAACGAAAGTTAAGCGAACCGTATAACAGATCAGCGGTCATTAGCCAAATATTTAAAAGCTAATCAAAGAGATTAGAGGGGATGATGTCATCAAACCAATGAGAAGAGGACAAAGGAGGGAGGGCGACATCACATGGTGACATAAGCATGACCAAGCAAGTGTGTTGTTGGTTGAATTAGAACCACACAAAAATTACCATGGTAAAAAGGTAAGAAGCAAAACAAAACAAATCAAAAAAATCAACCAACCAAGCCAAACATTTCATTTTCACCAAAAACACAAAAATTTTCATTTCTTCTTCCTTGCTCTCGGCTTCTTCTTCTTTTCCAAAGCAAGAAAGTCAAAATCATAGTTCCAAGCTTTGTTAAATTACAAGGTAATTATCTAAGACTCCTTATGCATAGTTATGGATATCCTATAAGTTTGAGCTCCTAAATCATTCACAATCTCTTCCTAAAAATCATGGAAGAAGATGGTGAATAGTGTTTTCAAGAACTAAATTTTTTGTTCTTGAAGTTTTGTTTAGATTAAGCTTGGATAAGGACTTTAAGGGTGATTCCAAGCCATTCTCTTGATTCTCCACTCTCCAAGGAAGGTATAACCCCTCCAAACCCTAACTTTATTTGAGTAATTAGGTTTAGTTTTGTTGTTATAATTCATGAGAGGCTTGCTAGTTGTAAATGTAGAGATTAGTTGATTTTGTGAAGTTTTTGGAGTGGTAGTTCTTGGATTGTTGATTAATGAACTTAAGTGTAGTTAAATTCAAGTTTAAGAATAAGTATAAATTGTTAATGTTGAGTTGTTGGGGCTGTTATAATGTAGTATGGATGGAGTTTTGATTGGGTTGTGATTGTGGATTGATTATGGGTTGAATTGGAGTGTTTTAAATTTGGGTAATCGCGTAAACATAGCCGTCGTAATGTCCGATTTACTTTAGGCTGTTTTTGTTATTAACATTAGGACCCGAGAACTCCCTGCTATGTTTTTACCATTGCCATTATTAGATATTTCATGTTACGAGCTTCGTTTTGATATGTGGTTTGTTTGATTCCGATGTACGGTTTAGGAGAAACGGCCGTTTTAAGTAACGACGTTTCACGAACGAACCATTACCCCTCGCCTTACTTTGAAACATAGGTTAAAGACCTTAAAGGACTAATTGGAGTATGAAACATTTATGTAAACTGAAATAGGCAGTTGGTAAGACACTCGCGAAAGAATCGCCTTAAAACTCGTAATGGTTAATTTATTAAAGATGGTGGAGCCGAGGGTACTCGAGCGACGTAAGTGAATCGTTAAGCGCAAAGCGAACGTTAGAGTCTAATTTGGTTAAAGTATAGATTTATGACTTTGGTTTAATTCCAACTTATATGTTGTTTATAGGTTACCAGACTCGTCCCAAGCCATTTGTAACCCCCAGTCGCTTAGGCAAGTAATCTACCCGTATAACTGTTGTTGTGATGTATATATGTATATGCATGATCTTGTGATAAATGCATATTTGTTATTAGCAAATTCTTGCGATATATTGGAGCATGTGATATGGTATATATGCATGCCTGTTTCGTATTCTTGATTTATATATCTGTTGGTTCAAATGCTTATTAGTTCCATAATACCTATGCTAGAGATAAGCAGTAGTTGCGTATACCCTGAGTATAGGGGAGCCAAAGGTGAACCCTTTTCTAAAACCGGGAGTCGATGTTCCCGAGTATATGATATATATATATATATTGATATGGTTTTTAAAAACTATTATTTGAATAAGGTTTATTCGATAACTTTATATTATATAATGAATATTACTTGAATATTCATTCGAGGACTTATGACTCACTTTATATTATTTAATGAATATTACTTGAATATTCATTCGAGGACTTATGACTCACTTTATATTATTTAATGAATATTACTTGAATATTCATTCGAGGACAGATGACTCCGCTTATATTATTTAATTGAATATTATTTGAATATTCATATGAGGACCTATGACTCCGATTATTTTCTGAAATGTATTCTTTATTTTACTAAAGAATAAGGTCTCGATAATCAAACTTATTTTTTTTATTATTCAAATAAAGATAGTACTTTCGTATAAGTATATCTTTGGTTATTTAATACTCATTTCAAGTATAAGTTTTACAACTTCTAGTTCAATTATTTGTTTAAAGATTATTCTTTAAGGGAATATTATTTAAATGATAATATTCAGATATTTTCTAATATATTGGGACTGATTTACTTTATTAAATCAGCATTACTCCAAACACTCTTTAAAGTATTTTCGAGTCTTTAAAATGATTTTTAAAAAGTTAGAGCGGATTCCAAAACTCATTTTTATATATTTAAGATCTTCCTTTTAAAGGGGATTTAAATACTCGCTCAAAACCAGAGGGATCCGGCTCTGTGGTGTATTTTATATTCACAACAAGGTTGCGGTTTTGGTAAATGAATTGATTACTTACCCAACGTTCGGGAAGTAAGTCCATCTATCGAGTCAGCATAAGCAACATGGGCTTAGTGGGCGTCCATGAAAGTGTAAGTGGCTCAGTGGGAGTCCATCAAATGCGTAAGTAGCTGAGTGGCAGTCCAGCATAAGGTCCTATTGCAACCAGGGTGATGACCAGTGGGGAATTCGTCCATCTACTAGTAGAAAAGGTTACTTATTGGTATCTTTGCCTGATCAACAAGATATCGGGTTTATGCCACAATTCTTTTCCCTTCCAAAAATTTATTGGATGTTACAAACTCTGTTCATACTTTACATGACAGAGGTTTTCAGGAACTGTATAAAGAAGGTATATATGTGGATATATATCGGAACTTAATGAAGTATATCATAACTTCATTTCCTTCAATAATACTTCAAAGATTTAATCTATTCCAATCTTGTCTTGTAGTCTCATCTATGTGATGAACTGTTGAAAGCTCTTTATACCTTGAACAGTGGTAGTTCAAGTAGCTTTATAAATGATATAAGTATAGTGAAGTATTTGGTAACTTCATCCCTTGTTTTTGCTTATATCCAGTAAGTAATTATCTTGCACTTGATGAAGGATTCTAGTAAGTTATCCATTTAGATACTTGCATTATTGTTTACACTATATATTATCTTGCGAGCTGTAATGCTCACTCTTGCTTTATTTCTTCATCACACAACAACAGTTAGGAAAGATGGCCAGACTCAAGCAGACCCAGCGCAAGAGCGTGGGAAGCGCCCCGCGCCTTCCCGTTGAGATCATAGCTGCTATAGCTGCAGAGGTAGATCTATCTGTAGATCAGACCTTCTACTTTTGGGAATCAATTATGTATAATTATAACTTGTGGCAGATAATGGCAATTAATTATAAACTTATCAAGTAATCATTTTGGGTTGTAATAACTTTTAAATTGTGGATTCAAAGACTTGTACTTATTTCAATTTCATCTCTGAGACTATAACGGGTTGTGGTGTGTGTTAGTGTGGGGTCACAGCATAAGGTTAATTATTATTAATTAAGTGAAGTGATATTTTGGAAAGAAAGACCATGACGACCCGGATCCCTGACCTCGGTTCTGGGGGTGTTACAGAAATGGTATCAGAGCTAAGCGTTATAAACCTCAGAGATGATGCGACGATATAAAAATAAACTCACAAAGATAATAAGAACTCTTGCCAAGTTCATGGTCGGACTACTTAAAGTAGCGCTGACAGTTAAAACCCTTACGGGAACCCTTATAAGTATCATGATATTAACTTAACTCGTTTAATGTGTATGCGCATGAGATAGAGGACCCTGAGATGTTCGAGCGTGAGCATGATGAGGCACTGCTAGATGTCGAGGATCAGGAGGAGCCTGAGATGGAGGATGATGAGGAGGACCCCTCAGAGGAGTCAGAGACAGAGGTCATTGCTATTTCAGATGAGGAGGACCCGGATGAGGTCCCAGTAGCTGAGGAGCATGTCGGAGCTATGGTAGTGTACACTGGTACCCCTTTACCCACACTCCCGGTGGTCAGAGCTCCTACCCCTCCACCACTATCTTGGATCCCCTATGATGACAGCTCAGAGACCCATGCTTCCGAGCCTAGGTAGACCGAGGAGGCACCCCCAGCGACTCCGGATTCACCACCTCTCGACCCTACCCATAGGCAGTCTTTGTTAGCCCACGGCTATGTTTAGGATGTACTGAGGACCCGAGTGGCTGTTGCTGAGGCCCGGCTGGATGAGGCCAGAAGGGAGTTGGATGCGGAGAGGGCGGGTAGGCGTACCCGAGCTTATGAGACTAGGGCTGCTATATCCCGATCCTTGAGGAGGGAGCTGACGGGGATAGAGCTCACGTCCCGAGCGAGACTCAGATCGCTCCAGGGGGACAGGCATGGTAGGATCTCCAGGCGGCAGGCCGACTATATCTTCCGTCGTGCGATGGAAAGGGTATGAGAGCTGACCCGCTCCGGTGTATGATTCAGGACTGACGATGGGATAGTCTAGTTGTCTAGTTAGTCGAGGCCTTAGTAAGAGCCAATTTTCCGGGATAGTTGACTTGTATATAGCATCCCTTTTTCTGACTAGACAGATAGACTAATGTGTATCACTTTTGGGACAGATGGCTGTAGCACTGTTGTACTTTTGACCAGATCAAACTATGTATTTCTCGCATTATGTATATATTTGTTTCCTTTCGGTTCAGTTCCTTAGTGACGAGATCACTGTTTTTATCATTATTATTACTGCACTTCTTATTAGAACTGTCATAATATAATAGAATTGCGAGATACATTCTCCCCATTATAGAACTGTGCAAGGCACAATGTTGTGTATGATTGTGACCAAACGTTGAATTTCCCCAAATAATTATCAGTATCATGCCGCGAAGAAAGATTGGAACTAGGGCGAACCCTGGATCTGAGGACCAGGGAAGCCATAACCAGGACGATAGGAACCACGAACACAGTGAAGAGGAAGACGAGGATTATGTTGAATAGGATGACTCCCTGTATGAAGAGGAGGAGGAAACATATGATGTTGAGGGATTTGAGATAGAGGCTGAAGAAGGAGAAACTGAGGTTGAGCAACCAGTACCAAACCCAGGCATGGATCCCATGGGCCAGTTCATGCAACTACTAAGGCAGAACTTGGAACGTCAACCCAACCCACCCCCTCAAGGAAATAACAATGCTGTGGCAAACTCTTTCAGGGCTTTTAAGTCCCTTAAGCCACCTGAGTTCCACGGATCAGCCGACCCAGTTGAGGCAAGGGCATGGTTAAAGGAAATGGAGAAATCCTTTGAGATTCTGAGTACCGATGAGGCACAAAAGACTGTATTTGCTACCTACCTTCTGAAAGGAGAGGCTAACTACTGGTGGGAGGCCAAGAAAAATATGGAGACATATGCTATTATAACCTGGGAGAGATTCAGTCAGTTATTTCTGGGAAAATATTTCCCGAGGTTTATGGAAAACCAGATGGAGCTCAAGTTCTTGGAGCTAAAGCAGAATAATTTATCTTTAGCAGAGTACGAAGCGAAATTTACTGAGTTATCAAGGTTTATGCCGAAATTTGTGAGCACCGAGGAAAAGAAAGCTAGGAGGTTTCAGCAGGGACTGAAACCGTGGATTTAGAATAGGGTGGCAATCCTTGAGCTTACTGATTATGCCACTCTGGTGCAAAAAGCAACAATTGTAGAAGTCGGAAGTGAACAGATGCAGATGGAAAGAGAGAAGAAGGGAATAAAGAGGAAAATCATGAGCATGGGTGGAGGTTCCGCAGGAAGGAGCTTCCCAACTAGATTTAATCGAGGAGCAGTGTCCCTACCGGGAAAGAACACTGGGTTTAAGCGGCCAATGAGCGTGAATGTGAGCCAGAGCGGCCAGAAGTCAAGAATGTCCTATTCCAACCAGTCTCGACCCCCATTGCCAGCCTGTAACACTTGTGGAAGGATGCACACTGGGGAGTGTAAAGGAAAGCCAATAACCCGCTTTAAGTGCGGTCGAGAAGGTCACTATTCAACTAAGTGCCCTTCATCAACCCCTGCCGTCATTCCAACCACCACTTGTCATCAGTGTGGACGCCCGGGTCATTGGAAGAGGGAATGCCCAATGAACAAACCAGCAGGTTCAGGAGCCAGCAGGGCTGCCTCCAATAAGCCACCTACTGCGAGGACTTTCAACATGACAGTCCAGGATGCTATGATAGACTCAGATGTGATAACAGGTACCCTTTTTCTAAATTCAGTCAGTGCAAACATTTTATTTGATTCGGGAGCAACTAAATCTTTTATATCAAAGGACCTTGCGCGTAAATTAAGACTTAAGGCTGAACCCTTGATAGAACCCTTACAAGTAGAAATAGCCAATCATGAAATTATTCCTGTTAACCAGATTCACCCCGCCTGTGAGTTAGGCATAGGGGAGCAATCTTTTAGTGTTGATCTGATTCATTTTAAATTAGGGGAGTTTGATGTAATTTTGGGAATGGACTGGCTATCTAGCAATGATGCTCAGATAGACTGTAAGGGGAAGAAAGTTAAGTTAAATATCCCAGGAAAGAAAGAAGTTATATTTAGAGGAAAGAGGCAGACGCATAAATTTTTGACTATGGCCCAGGCCAGAAGGATGCTACGAAAAGGAAATGAGGCTTACCAAGCCTATATGGTGGACACGCAGAAGGAGGTGCCCAACTTACAAGATATTCCGGTAGTCAACAAATTTGAAGACATATTCCCACAAGACCTTCCGGGATTACCACCCGATAGAGTGATTGAATTTGCTATTGAGTTGGCCCCAGGGACGGCGCCAGTTTCAAAAGCACCTTACCGGTTAGCCCCATTAGAAATGAAGGAATTAGCTACCCAATTGCAGGAACTTTTGGATAAGGGTATGATAAGACCCAGTATGTCTCCGTGGGGAGCACCAGTGTTATTTGTAAGGAAGAAGGATGGGAGCATGAGGCTGTGCATCGACTATCGAGAGTTGAACAAGCTAACCATAAAGAACAGGTACCCGTTACCTAGAATAGACGATCTGTTCGACCAGCTAAAGGATGCTGTTTATTTTTCCAAGATTGACCTGAGAACTGGATATCACCAACTAAAGATTAAACCCGAAGATATTTCCAAGACAGCGTTCCGTACCAGGTATGGGCACTATGAGTTCTTGGTAATGTCCTTTGGATTAACCAATGCCCCAGCGGCTTTCATGGACTTAATGAACAGAGTATTTAAGAAGTACTTGGACAAGTGTGTGATAGTTTTTATCGATGATATTTTAATCTACTCAAGGACTGAGGCAGAACATGCAGAGCATTTGAGGATAGCTCTAGGAATACTTAGAGAGGAACAATTATATGCCAAATTCTCGAAGTGTGAATTATGGCGGAATGAATACAGTTTTTAGGACATGTGATCAATAAAGAAGGAGTATTGGTCGACCCCTCCAAGATAGAGGCGGTCTCAAATTGGGAAAGGCCAACCACACCCACAGAGGTAAGGAGTTTCATAGGATTGGCCGGCTACTATCGTAGATTTGTACAGGACTTTGCGAAGATCGCAGCCCCTTTGACACAACTTACTCGTAAGACAGAGAAGTTTGAATGGACGGAGAAATGCGAGAACAGTTTTCAGGAATTAAAGAAAAGGTTGGTAACGGCCCCGGTGTTGGAATTGCCAGATGGAAAAGGAGATTTTGTGATATATAGTGATGCGTCGCACAAAGGATTAGGGTGTGTGCTTATACAGCACGGTAAAGTGATTGCGTATGCGTTGAGACAACTGAAGGAATACGAGATTAGATATCCTAGTCATGACCTTGAGCTCGCAGCAATAGTTTTTGCCCTAAAAATTTGGAGGTACTACTTGTATGGAGAGAAGTGCGAGATTTTCACAGACCATAAGAGCCTCAAGTACATAATTACGCAGAAAGAGCTCAACATGCGCCAGAGGAGATGGTTAGAGCTAATCAAGGACTATGATTGTGAGATTCTCTATCACCCGGGGAAAGCCAATGTGGTGGCTGATGCCCTTAGTAGAAAAGAAAGACTCAGAATGATAACGACTTCGGAAGAATTGATAAAGGATTTTGAGAGAATGGAAATAGAAGTAAGGGTAACCGGACCCGGAATTGAAAAGCTTTTTGAGATCTCAATGCAGCCAGAGTTATTGGAAAAGATCAGATTGTGCCAAGAAAAAATAATGAATGAAGGCAAAGAGTCAATGACTGGAGAAGAGATCCATACTGAGAAAGATGATAAAGGGATAATGAGGTACTCCTACCGGATTTGGGTTCCAAACGTTCAAGAGCTTAAAGATGAGATTTTTGATGAAAGCCATAGTTCAAGGTATTCCATTCACCCGGGAAGCACCAAGATGTATAGGGATTTGAAGGAATATTACTGGTGGCCCAACATGAAGAGGAACGTAGCAGAATGGGTAAGCAAATGTTTGACTTGCCAAAGAGTAAAGGCAGAGCACCAGAGACCCAGTGGACTTTTACGACCCCTGGAGATTCCCGAATGGAAATGGGAACATATAGCCATGGATTTTGTTGTCGGTTTACCAAAGACGAAAGCCAACCATGATGCCATATGGGTGATTATAGACCGACTGACAAAGTCATCTCATTTCATTCCTATCAATGAGAGATACACAGTCGATAGACTGGTGGACATTTACCTTAAGGAAATAGTGACGCAACATGGAGTCCCAGCGTCCATTGTCTCAGACCGAGACCCCAGGTTTAACTCCAGATTTTGGAAGAGCTTTCAAGAATGTGCGGGGACCAAGTTAAATATGAGTACCGCGTACCATCCCCAGACGGATGGGCAGAGTGAAAGGACCATCCAGACACTAGAGGATATGTTGAGAGTCTGTGCAATAGACTTTAAAGGAAGTTGGGATGATCACTTGCCGTTGATCGAGTTTTCTTACAACAATAGCTTTCATGCTAGCATCGGAATGCCGCCTTATGAGGCCCTGTACGGAAGAAGGTGTCGATCTCCCTTATACTGGGATGAAGTAGGAGAGCGGAAGATGCTCAGACCCGAAGTGGTCCAAAGGACCAAAGACATAGTGGATCTCATCAGAGGACGGCTGGTAGCAGCCCAAGACAGACAGAAGAAATATGCAGACCTAGCCCGAAAGGACAAGGAGTATGAAGTAGGGGACTTAGTACTACTAAAAGTATCCCCTTGGAAGGGGTTAATGAGATTCGGAAAGAAAGGAAAACTAAGCCCAAGATACATTGGACCTTTTGAGATACTAAGACGGATTGGGAAGTTGGCTTACGAGCTAGCCTTACCCCCGAACCTACAACAAGTTCATAATGTGTTCCATGTGTCAATGCTAAGGAAGTATCATCGGGTTGCCAGACACATAGTGGAGTACGAGCATGTGGATATGCAACCAGATCTGACTTACGTGGAGAAACCAGTAAAGATTATGGATAAGAAGGAGCAGGTGCTTCGGAACAAAGTGATCAAGCTAGTCAGAGTGCTATGGCAGAATCATAATGTGGAAGAATCAACTTGGGAGCTAGAGAGCGTAATGCTAGAAAAGTACCCCCATTTGTTTTCTATTTGATTCCGGGACGGAATCCTTTTAAGGAGGGGAGACTGTAATAACCCCAAAATTTTGAACTTTTTGTAACCCTTATGAATAGTGTTTTTGCTGATATTTCTAAACAAGAAAACTTTTCATGCCACACTATGTAGGGGTTCTTATATGGATATTCTGAGATTTTATTGGTACTTTATATGATATATAAGTGTATGTAAAGATTGTCAGAATCCAAATCCGAACACTTTGATTTTTCACGGAAATCCACCAGATATCAAAAGAATTGAGTATAAGGTAACAGGATAAAAAGGATTTAAATTCAAGGATTTTAATAGAGGATCATAAAAAGGAATATAATGTATTGAGAAAGGTTAAGGGAACCTAAGTAATAAGATCCCGGGTATGATCCCTCAAACGATAAACGAAAACGAAAGTTAAGCGAACCGTATAACAGATCAGCGGTCATTAGCCAAATAATTAAAAGCTAATCAAAGAGATTAGAGGGGATGATGTCATCAAACCAATGAGAAGAGGACAAAGGAGGGAGGGTGACATCACATGGTGACATAAGCATGACCAAGCAAGTGTGTTGTTGGTTGAATTAGAACCACACAAAAATTACCATGGTAAAAAGGTAAGAAGCAAAACAAAACAAATCAAAAAAATCAACCAACCAAGCCAAACATTTCATTTTCACCAAAAACACAAAACTTTTCATTTCTTCTTCCTTGCTCTCGGCTTCTTCTTCTTTTCCAAAGCAAGAAAGTCAAAATCATAGTTCGAAGCTTTGTTAAATTACAAGGTAATTATCTAAGACTCCTTATGCATAGTTATGGATATCCTATAAGTTTGAGCTCCTAAATCATTCACAATCTCTTCCAAAAAATCATGGAAGAAGATGGTGAATAGTGTTTTTCAAGAACTAAATTTTTTGTTCTTGAAGTTTTGTTTAGATTAAGCTTGGATAAGGACTTTAAGGGTGATTCCAAGCCATTCTCTTGATTCTCCACTCTCCAAGGAAGGCATAACCCCTCCAAACCCTAACTTTATTTGAGTAATTAGGTTTAGTTTTGTTTTTATAATTCATGAGAGGCTTGCTAGTTGTAAATGTAGAGATTAGTTGATTTTGTGAAGTTTTTGGAGTGGTAGTTATTGGATTGTTGATTAATGAACTTAAGTGTAGTTAAATTCAAGTTTAAGAATAAGTTTAAATTGTTAATGTTGAGTTGTTGGGGCTGTTATGATGTATTATAGATGGAGTTTTGATTGGGTTGTGATTGTGGATTGATTATGGGTTGAATTGGAGTGTTTTAAATTTGGGTAATCGCGTAAACATAGACGTCGTAATGCCTGATTTACTTTAGGCTGTTTTTGTTCTTAACATTAGGACCCGAGAACTCCCTGCTAGGTTTTGACCATTGCCATGATTAGATAGTTCATGTTACGAGCTTCGTTTTGATATGTGGTTTGTTTGATTCCGATGTACGGTTTAGGAGAAACGGCCGTTTTAAGTAACGACGTTTCGCGAACGAACCATTACCCCTCGCCTTACTTTGAAATATAGGTTAAAGACCTTAAAGGACTAATTGGAGTATGAAACATTTATGTAAAGTGAAATAGGCAGTTGGTAAGACACTCGTGAAAGAATTGACTTAAAACTCGTAATGGTTAATTTATTAAAGATGGTGGAGCCGAGGGTACTCGAGCGACGTAAGTGAATCGTTAAGCACAAAGCGAGCGTTAGAGTCTAATTTGGTTAAAGTATAGATTTATAAGTGACTTTGGTTTAATTCCAACTTATATGTTGTTTATAGGTTACCAGACTAGTCCCAAGCCATTTGTAACCCCCAGTCGCTCAGGCAAGTTTTCTACCCGTATAACTATTGTTGTGATGTATATTTGTATATGCATGATCTTGTGATAAATGCATATTTGTTATTAGCAAATTCTTGCGATATATTGGAGCATGTGATATGGTATATATGCATGCCTGTTTCGTATTCTTGATTTATATATCTGTTGGTTCAAATGCTTATTAGTTCCATAATACCTATGCTAGAGATAAGCAGTAGTTGCGTATACCCTGAGTATAGGGGACCCAAAGGTGAACCCTTTTCTAAAACCGGGAGTAGATGTTCCCGAGTATATGATATATATATTTATATATATATATTGATATGGTTTTTAAAAACTATTAATCGAATAAGGTTTATTCGATAACTTTATATTATTTAATGAATATTACTTGAATATTCATTCGAGGACTTATGACTCACTTTATATTATTTAATGAATATTACTTGAATATTCATTCGAGGACTTATGACTTACTTTATATTATTTAATGAATATTACTTGAATATTCATTCGAGGACTTATGACTCACTTTATATTATTTAATGAATATTACTTGAATATTCATTCGAGGACAGATGACTCCGCTTATATTATTTAATTGAATATTATTTGAATATTCATATGAGGACCTATGACTCCGATTATTTTCTGAAATGTATTCTTTATTTTAGTAAAGAATAAGGTGTCGATAATCAAACTTATTTTTTTGATTATTCAAATAAAGATAGTACTTTCGTATAAGTATATCTTTGGTTATTTAATACTCATTTCAAGTATAAGTTTTACAACTTCTACTTTAATTATTTGTATAAAGATTATTCTTTAAGGGAATATTATTTAAATGATAATATTCAGATATTTTCTAATATATTGGGACTGATTTACTTTATTAAATCAACATTACTCCAAACACTCTTTAAAGTGTTTTTGAGTCTTTAAAATGATTCTTAAAAAGTTAGAGCGGATCCCAAAACTCATTTTTATATATTTAAGATCTTCCTTTTAAAGGGGATTTAAATACTCGCTCAAAACCAGAGGGATCCGGCTCTATGGTGTATTTTATATTCGCAAGAAGCTTGCGGTTTTGGTAAATGAATTGATTACTTACCCAACGTTCGGGAAGTAAGTCCATCTATCGAGTCGGCATAAGCAACATGGGCTCAGTGGGCGTCCATGAAAGTGTAAGTGGCTCAGTGGGAGTCCATCAAATGCGTAAGTGGCTGAGTGGCAGTCCAGCATAAGGTCCTATTGCGACCAGGGTGATGACCAGTGGGGAATTCGTCCATCTACTAGTAGAAAAGGTTACTTATTGGTATCTTTGCCTGATCAGCAAGATATCGGGTTTATGCCACAATTCTTTTCCCTTCCAAAAATTTATTGGATGTTACAAACTCTGTTCATACTTTACATGACAGAGGTTTTCAGGAACTGTATAAAGAAGGTATATATATGGATATATATATCGGAACTTAATGAAGTATATCATAACTTCATTTCCTTCAATAATACTTCAAAGATTTAATCTATTCAAATCTTGTCTTGTAGTCTCATCTATGTGATGAACTGTTGAAAGCTCCTTATACCTTGAACAGTGGTAGTTCAAGTAGCTTTATAAATGATATAAGTATAGTGAAGTATTTGGTAACTTCATCCCTTGTTTTTGCTTATATCTAGTAAGTAATTATCTTGCACTTGATAAAGGATTCTAGTAAGTTATCCATTTAGATACTTGCATTATTGTTTACACTATATATTATCTTGCGAGCTGTAATGCTCACTCTTGCTTTATTTCTTCATCACACAACAACAGTTAGGAAAGATGGCCAGACTCAAGCAGACCCAGCGCAAGAGCGTGGGAAGCGCCCCGCGCCTTCCCGTTGAGATCATAGCTGCTATAGCTGCAGAGGTAGATCTATCTGTAGATCAGACCTTCTACTTTTGGGAATCAATTATGTATAATTATAACTTGTGGTAGATAATGGCAATTAATTGTAAACTTATCAAGTAATCATTTTGGGTTGTAATAACTTTTAAATTATGGATTCAAAGACTTGTACTTATTTTAATTTCATCTCTGAGACTATAACGGGTTGTGGTGTGTGTTAGTATGGGGTCACAGCATAAGGTTAATTATTATTAATTAAGTGAAGTGATATTGTGGAAAGAAAGACCGTGACGACCCGGATCCCTGACCCCGGATCTGGGGGTGTTACAAACACACACAAGTATAGAACCAAACAAACAACGCAAAACACACACTCAATATATGACGCGGAAAAACCCACGTCCCAACTTGTATTATTAATCAAAACAATTATCAATAATACAATCAATCTCACCAAACGGTATTCACTCAAGCGATACTTAAGTCAAACAATACTCAAGCATACATCAAAACAATAACATGACTATATATATATAGCCATCACAAACTTAGCCAACAAGACATACCTAATCTGATTACAATAATAATTGTCTACCCATACAATTATTACCCATTCCCATTATAATAATAATTGTCAACACATACAATTATTACCCAACTCAATTATGATAATAATTGTCTACCCATATAATTATTACCCAATTCAATTATGTTTTCTATCACCAAGACCATACTACCTATTGGGTTTAACCCCAACAACAAGGAATGGTGAAGCTTCCTAGATCCTTAAGCATTGGAGGTAATTTTTGTTGCAGCACATCACTGCACTCTTCCGTTAGAGCAACGGTATCAAGATCATCCAGTTTCACCTTCCTTGAAAGAATACCTTTCATGAATTTCGCATAACTAGGCATTTGCTCCAGAGCCTCAGCGAAAGGTATGTTGATGTGAAGTTTCTTAAACACCTCCAGAAACTTACCGAATTGTTTATCCAGATTTTGCTTTTGCAATCTCTTAGGAAAAGGTGGTGAATGATAGAGCTGTTTCTCCCCTGTATTACCCTCAGGCAGAGTGTGTTCAACAGTAGTCTTCCTTGGTTCCCTCTTTCTCCCTTTGATTTTCTTCTTCTTCTTCTACAATTTCAGCTTCTCCATCTTTTGCTTTTCCTGCTTCAGCAACTTTTCCAGACCTTAAGGTAACAGCTTTGACTTGCTCCTTAGCTTCCTTCCTGCTTGGCACTTCAGTATCGCTGGGAAGTGTTCCGGGTTGACGATTAAGCAAGACATTGGCTATTTGACCGATTTGATTCTCTAAGGTCTTGATAGAAACAGCCTGACTTTTGCACAACAGCTTAAACTCCTCTAAATCAGCACTAGAAGGTGGAGCAACACCTCCTTGTTGAGGATATGATTGCTTTTGAGCATATTGCTGATGTTGCTGGAATCCAGGTGGATTAAATTATTTACTTACATCTTGCTGATATGGTTGCTGAACAGTATTCTGATTGTTTCTCCAGCTGAAATTGGGATGATTTCTATTATTAAGATGATAAGTAGCTGGCACAGGCTGCTGCGGTCGCTGATAATTATTCACATACTGAATAGATTCATGAACAAGGGAACACTGATCCGTAGCATGAGAGCCTGCATAAAGCTCACATACCATAGCTATCTGATTGACTCCATAGTTGGCTAAAGAATCGACCTTTATAGACAGCGCTTGGAGCTGCGCTACAATAGCTGTAGCTGCATCAACTTCCAGAATACCTGCTACCTTCCCGGGCATCATCCTTTGAGTTGGGTTTTGATACTCATTTGCAGTCATAGTTTCAATGAGATTATAGGCCTCAGTATAGCTTTTGGCCCACAAGGCGCCTCCAGAAGCTGCATCTAGCATGGGCCGAGATTGGGCTCCCAAACCATTGTAGAACCCGGTGATCACCATCCAGTCAGGCATACCATGATGTGGACACTTTCTCAACATCTCCTTATAGAACTCCCAAGCTTTGCACATAGATTCTGTTGGTTGCTGCGCAAACTGAGTAAGAGCACTCCTCATAGCTGCAGTCTTGGCCATTGGGTAGAACTTCACCAGAAACTTTTGCGCAAGATCTTCCCAAGTAGTGATGGACCCAGCTGGTAAAGAATGTAACCAGTCCTTAGCTTTATCCCTAGGAGAGAATGGGAAAAGCCTCATCTTGATAGCCTCATCAGTGACACCATTATATTTGAAAGTACTGCGGATCTCGACAGAATTCCTGATATGCATGTTGGGATCTTCAGTCGCAGCACCTCCGAAAGAAACGAAATTCTGCACCATCTGAATAGTGCCCGACTTGATTTCAAAATTATTGGCCTTAATAGCAGGATGGATGATGCTTGACTAAATTTCATCAATTTTAGGCCGAGAAAAGTCCATAAGAGCTGGATCTGCTGGAACTATACGATCACCCAGGTTCTTTCTGCTCACTCTCTTTATCTGAATCTTCAAAATCTATCTTCTCCGGAATATCAAGAACTGAGTCTGTCTCCTCAGCCGTATCTAAAGTCCTCTTACGAGTGCGAGAACGTGTTTGCATAAACGCTTGTTAGAGTACCTAAAACACAACCGGAAATGATAAGTACCAAATCTTAATCAATGAGTCCTAATGACCACTTATGGAAAGTACATAAACTAAACAAATTATCACCGAGTCCCCGACAGTGGCGCCAAAAACTTGTTAGGCACAAAACACGCACTAATAATTCACGCAAGTATACGTGTTCGCAAGTAATATAGAATAATTTCTAGTTCGTTCCCACAGAGACTCAGACTAATTATATTTAATTAACACTCACTCACCAATGTATGATTACTTCTCAATGTCTCGATAATAACTTTTTAGGTTGATTAACTAATTATTAACTACAATTAACTACGAGAATAAAACAATTAAATAACACTTGAATTAACAATATCAAACACACATGAGATCATAACTTCATTACTACTTCCTTCAATAGTTATTGTTATTACCCTTAGCATGTAACAATGATGATATTAATCGAACAACACGAAACTGATAAAAGCCAACTTTCGTTTTACAAATACCATTCTACCAAACATCCACAATTAAGATAGAAGTTGAATAGGCATCAATTATGTTGAGACCCTATATGTCTACAGAATTTGACAACATAACGATTTAAGCACAAGTTATTCATTATGATTACACATGGCAAGTTAAACGGTTAGAGTTACCCACTAATCATGCATACACGTACATGAACCTATGCTAGCATGGCAAGTTCTAAATCTCAAGATCCACTGTCGCTTCACAAGAGATTAACACACTATCTTATATGTTCGCGACGCACATAAGACGAATAAGTACAACCTATGCTAGATATCATACAATCATCACACACCAAGGTATTAAACAATTAACTAAAGAAATCCATAATAAATCAGCTACGACCCCATGATCACGATTAGCCCATGATAGAACTCATCGTCACGATGGGTTCATATGAAAATATGATAATAACTCACAGTATAAACTAATAAAAATACTTATTAAAACCAGAGTACGTCACAAGAGTAATAAGGTTCAAAGTAAAGAAAACTAGCATCCACTATTACAACGAATAAAAGAATCACAAGAAAATGTATGCTTCCTCTTCTTCGTTGCGATGTGCTAAAACGGTCTTCTTTCTTCTCTCCTTGCTCCTTGCTTGATACCACACCACATGAAACGTCTCTGAAGATTACTTATATAGAAGCCCACAAAAGCCAGCCTTCTCAGAAGTCCATCAGAATAAGAAGTGTAAAAATTAGATTTTAATTTCCCGTCTCCGGGCGGCCGCCCCAGCTTCCCAGGCGGGGGCCCCAGCTCCCAGGCGGCCGCCCCAGATCTTGAGCGGGCGCCCAGCAGGCTACTGGAAAATTTCACAATCTGCTCCTGATTTCTGCTGCATTCTGCTCCTAACTTCCCACAACCAATGCCAAGCACTTCCTAGGCTTATTTTTGATGAAATCTTCCTAAAAGCACAAGTTATACCCTGAAATGCAAAACACTAGAAAAAACGCATCAAATACACAAAATACTTGATTTCAAGACATCAATTCAAGCCATTATAAGACGTTCTAAGTGGTATAAAATGCCACTTATCAGCGGTATCAAGATACCTGTCTTTGACAAAGTAAACTACACCAAATAGAAAAAGAAGATGATGTTGTTCATCAAGATGGCCAATCCACTGTATATTGAAATTCTTAAGCATGGACCCTTCATTCATTTGGTAAGGGTTCCTGAAGCAACAAAGGATGATATGGTCATTCCTGGACACTTTGCTCCTAAAGATCCAACTACATACACTGAACCAGAGAAGGAGAAAGTTTCACTGGATAGCAGCTTGCAACTCATTCTCATTGAATTTCTTGATAATATGATGTACAACAACAATATCAACTGTGAGATAACTAAGCAAATTTGGAAAAAGATAAAGATCTTGTGTAATGGTACTGAAAAGGTGAGATCAAACCAGAGAAGGATTCTAGTCTCACAATATGAGGGTTTCATGGTTAAACAAAAAAAAGCATTATTAAGGTCTTTGAAAGATTCAACAAGTTCATAAATGACTTGCAGCTTCATGACAAATATTATGAAGCTAAGGAAGTTAACCTTAAATTCTTGCTCACTCTTCCTGGCCATTTAGAATAAAAGATCTCTGCAATAAGAGAAGGAAGAGATATAGGGAGATTAACTTTGGAGGTTTTGTATGATATTCTCAAAAACTATGAGCTTGAAATGATGCAAAGAAAGTCATTAAAAGTGAGTCAAGGGCATGTTGTGGATGTATCAAGTGCCTTGATAGCAAATGACAAGAAAATGACTGAAGATGAAATTGAACACCGGACTCAAGTTATTCAAGATGTTGAGCAGAAAGACAAGGAACCTCAAAAATAAGTTATTGGACTTGGAAGAGGATGAGTACTATATTCTTGATGAGTTGGATGAAATGGATCAGTTTATGGCTTATCTAGAAAGAAAATTTTCAAACATTAGAGTCAAAAAGCCTGTGTATTTCAAGGGTAAAGGTCAAACATCCTACAACAACAACTGGAGAGGAAAGACTCAAATAAATATATCTGGTAAAGGTGGTTACAAGTCAGGATCTGTGGACAGATCAAAGATTAGATGCTACAACTGTGATGAACTTGGTCACTTTGCCACAGAATGCAAGAAGCCAAAGAAGGTGAAGAAGGATAAGGCTTATTTGGAGCTTGAAGCTAAGTATGAAGAACTTATGAGAAAACAACAGGGAAAAGCCTATATTGCTGAAGGTAAGGGTTGCCATGACACAAATGATGAAGATGATGTTAAAGAATATGGAAATTATGCTCTCATGGATTTAGAGAAAGGAGAATCATCTGCATCTAAATCTGAGGTACCTATCTTAACTACCATTGATTGAATGTTGCACAATATAAGGAGACTGTTCAAAAGATGAGTGTAGAAATGTTTCACATTCACACAAGCATGGTGGCAGCTATTGAGGAAGTGAGTAGGTTGTCAAAAGTAAATGAAAAACTTGAGATTAAAAAAACAAGAACTAGAACTGCAGCTTGTTAGTCTAGAAGCAGTTAGACATGAAAATGAATACCTCAAGAACAAGCTGAAGAGTGTAGACCAAGTAGAATCCGTGTTAGGAGAAAAAGTTGATAAAAATGATCTGAAGCTCAAATCATTCAAAAATGCATCTCAATTAGTTGGTCAATATCATGAGAAGAACAAGCCATGTGCTAACATAGCTATTGGCTTGGACTATGAGGTTGTTACATCTCACAAGAAAAGTGATGTTGACAAGGGAAAGGAAAATGTGAACCAAGATGTTCCTATGGTGCTCAAAAAGGTGAATGCACCCCTGTTCAAAGCTTGTGATGCAAACTTCAGCGAAGTGGATCTTGTCATCAAGCAGTAAATCATGAATGATGATAAAGAAAAGGAGAATGCAAAATTCACTCTCAATACTGATTGTGAGAAGAAGCTTGTAATTAGTCCAACTGCTAAGACACCAACAAATGAGATCAAGCATAATTGCACTGGAAATAAGAAAAAGAACATAAATGGGAAGATAGGTGTCAACAAAAGTAACAATTATGCCTATGTTACAGATACTCCCAGAAAGCAGTGTCAAAAATGTGGCTCAACAAATCATCTAACTCACCTTTGTAAGAAGGTTGTTAGTGACATAAAGTATGGAGCTTGCAAGTACGATGAGGAATAAACAAATGACCCATACTCTTTATGTGACAAGTTTGATTGCATTCCATGCAACATGAAAGTTATGACCAGCTGTCATAAGTTGAGAAATGATCTAAAAGAAGTCAACTTTAAATCTGTGATCAAAGAAGAAAATGCTGATGAAACTAAGAATGTTGTTCCTTTTGAATGTTCAAGTTCTACTTCTGCTAACTCTGCCAAAAAGAAGAGAGTGCCCAACACTGCTTGGTTAGCTAAACACACTTAAACCTCATTGTGTGTAGGGCAAGAAGAATAAAGTTATGTGAATCATTGATAATGGATGTTCCAGACACATGACAGGTGATAAAGCCCTGTTATCATAGTTTGAGGAGATGGTTTGCCCTTTGGTGACCTTTGGAGACAACAACAAGGGATTCACAATAGGATATGGCAATTTGTATCATGGAAATGTTATTATTGAAGATGTAGCACTAGTTGCAGGTCTTGAAGTGAATCTTCTAAATGTCAGTCAATTACAGATATAGGTTTCAAGGTTATTTTTGACAAGAAAGATTGCTCAATTACAAGCAAGAAAAATGGTATAGTTGCTCTAAAAGGAGTAAGAAAGGGAAAAATGTTTGTTGCAGACATGAACTCAGCAGGAAAGGACATGATATGTTACTTCTACACCAAGGCATCTAGTGAACAAAGCAAACTCTGGCACAACAAGCTCTCTCACTTAAACTATAAAACAATTAATACTCTGGTGAAAAGAGAATTGGTGAGAGATATGCCAGCTTTGGAATTTGCTCAAAATAAAGTTTGTGAAGCTTGTCAAAAAGACAAAATCAAGAGGTCCAGTCACAAAAGCAAAGTTGTGAATTCCATTAATGCTCCACTAAATGTGACGCCCTCAATCTCGGGGTTAGGAAATGAGGACCCTCACACCTTTAAATTAAGAATTAAATAAGCATAAACCCCGATTAGCTACTAACAGGATCAAACAGGATAAAGTATGAGACAAGATTACAACTACCAACCATAAAATATAATTTACAACCCAAAATAAAACCAAATTTACATAGTCGATCCCGACTTGGAACCGACAGATAGCCCATTGTATCTTAACAACCTTTCGGCTAAGCGCTTGCTCACTCAAAACCCGTACTACCTGCTCTGGCATCTGGAATCCCTCAACACGGTAGGGATCACCAGGTACGCTCTTATGAGCAGTGCGCCTAAGCCTGACCGTCCACTTGCTTAACTGCCATGGTTAGATCGAAAAAAACATGTGAGTATAAAACTCAGCAAGTAACTATAAAACAGTTCTACGATACAAAATCCACAATATACCATTTCTGTTTTCAGGGCATTCTACTTTAACATCTCTAGGTGGCAGATTTCTGTCTTTTGGGCTATGAAAAGGGTTATGAAGAAAAGCTTTGGGCTTTCAGGGAACAAGGTTTAAGATAGGGTGAAAGCCGACATTCATCACAAATCATTAACAAGATCTCAAATGATCTTTCAAATGGAGAGCGAGAATCTTTTTATCATTGGGAATCAATTATACAATTGATATTATTATCAAAATCAAAAATCAGGGTTCACAAGCTATAAGCTTCACAATATCACAATCATCTCTTTTCAAAATAATATAAGCCTTTTCATTTTCAAAGAATCAATTACTGAATAGGAAATACAATTCCTTTTAAAATAGTTATGGAACCCTTGATTGGACTACTTTATCTTTCATTTCATACTAATACGGGTGATCAACCCGTACCGACCTCCATCCGGTCTTTAAGGTACCTATGGCATAATTTCAGCCTTAAACTGAACTAGCCCCGCTAGCCTCTTAACATAACTGGACTAGTCCCACTAGTCTCTTACGTCTCAATCCAATCCATCAGGAATTCGTTTCGAAAACCTTGTGTTGGAAAAGAAAGGTTTTACTAAATTCATTTTATCATTGCCAAGAATATGAAATCATTCAGACTCTTTCAAGTAGAAACTCATTCTTAAGTTCAAATTTCAAGAATCCAAAGATGAGGAAAAGAATCAAGGATAAGTAAATTTTAATTCTAGGGATCTTGATCAAATGATAACAAGGTATTCAAGTTCGGGAATCAAAACCGTTTCAAGGATCATTAGGGAATAAGGTAAATAAAGGAATGAAGGATCATTACACAAGGGGGTTCATAAAGGTTCTTATAGGGTTTACAACAGTTCAAGATATTAACAAGTAATCAGGATAAGAATAGGTTACTAAAGGGTTTGGATAATAATCTCATCAATAACAAGTTCACAAAGACAAAGACAGGATATCTCAAGAATCAATAACAGGGGTACATCACTATAAAATTTCAATACTCTATATGGCATGAACAATATCCTCTTTATAACCATTTACACAAGTAAGTAGAGTTACTTGCTTGAATTCGCTTTCCTATTTCACAAAGGTTGAACTACTGCCACCTAGTATACTTTTCCCTTTCCTAGCTTGAATGCCCTCACGCTCCGAATCTACAATCCAAAAACCAAAACCTTAATTAGATTCCCACTTGACATTCCCAGAACGCTTAAAATTTCCCTTAATCGCAATACCCTAAGAGTATTTATGTACTCATTTATAAACACACAACACACGTATACCATAACTCGCATACTTTAACCATATAGACTTCAGATCACGCATTACGATGTAATTACGACACATAGCATTTAATCCTTGTATTTTCCAACTCTATACTTGAGTTATCATATCAATTATATAACTTCATAACAAGATGACTCAATCCTTCCTTTTCATCATTTGATTCGAACCAAAACACACACACATAAATCACATAACTTTTTAGAAATTACACATGCACTCACTTAGTATTAAACTAATCACCTTCATACCTATTTCTATTCAGCCCTTACAACCAAACACAACCAAGAATCAAACATTAACATGCAAGCACCAAAATTGCATAAAAACTTGGGATCAAGTCACCACTCATTCCTTTAAAACATCTTTTAACCTAAACGCTTACATGTAAAATTCAACCTTGACATGCACTTACTAGAACCAAATCGAAATCACATCTATAGTTCATTTAAACACATAAATCAACTTGAATCCCTTACGATCAAGCAAGAACACCCGAAATTTCCAACAATCAAGACATGCATGCAACCATTTAAGTAATTGATCTACCAATCACTCTAATTATCCAATAATTTCCAAGGTTACACATCAACGAGTCATTTTCATTACTAAAATCTATTTGACCTTTAAAAATATCAAGAACCCATTCGGGTTTTTAAGAAATCATCACATGCAAACATTGTTCCAAATCCTTGAATCACTATTTATTCTAATTTCTCAATATTATCCTAGAATAAACATCCACAACCACTTAAATCAACAAAATCAACTTAATCATCTCAAAATCAAGAGCCATTCGGCTTTTTAAAGAAACAACACATGCAAATACCGAAAATAAGTTTTATGATTAGTAGAGTTTAGTTTACACATCATGACTCACCACGGTTTCACCGGAGTTCATCACCGGTGGCGGTGGCTTTACGGTGGTGCCCCCATTCGGGGGTTTCCAAACCATAAAAACCTCCGATTTCTCTATCAAACAACAATAAGTATCACATGCAACAATAATTAATCATAAATCAAGAAGATCAAAGTCAAAACTTGCAAGAAGACCTCGAACCAAGGTTCTCGGCTCAACATCACACACAAACATACACGCACACACGCATGCAAACACCTACACACATATGCACAATATTTAAAGCCCATATATGGATTAAGAATGAAGTTTTATGGAAGAATCCATAGAAATTAAGTGAAGAAGAGAGGTGTACCAAGAGGAAAAGAGAGAGACTTCGAGAGTGAGAGAGAAAGAGAGAGAAATTAGAGAATGTGAGAGATGAGAGAGTGAGGCCGGGTGAAGAGAAAGAAAAGGGGGAGGGAAAAGAGTATATATATTAGCTTGGAAGGTAGTATGGTCATTGTACCATACTTTTAAATTTCTTTTTCTCTTTTCTCTTATTTTAATCAAAAAATGGATTTATTCAAGAAATAGCTCTCTTAGAAAAGATGATAATGGAACGAATAATATTTTAGAGCATAGATCTCGAAATTATCTTTCCAACCATATTTTCAGAATAATTTTTGAGCGAACGGTTGATTAAATACGGATTTTCGAGATTGCGCTTAAAATAGAATTTTAACCCGTTAAAATCATTTTAAAAAGGCACCGATCACGAAATAAATCCGTCTATCATTTTCAGAAAGTCTCTAAGACTATTTTGAAGATAACAAAGAAAATTTCACACCTTAATCTTATTCGAGTAATTTTATAAAAATATATAAAGGTCCAATAAACCTCACTTTAAATCAAATAAATTCCTTAAATCCTTTTAAAAATCAACAGATCACGTGGTCATGCATACAGACAAGCAAGCACATATATTCACACATCGCAACTCAAATCGGATCATAAAATTTCTCTTTTTATTATTATTCTCCTTTTTCGCATATCGGGTCACGTTCTGCCTGACGGCCCGACGCCCAGCGTTTCAATTACGTTTCACAATCAATTATTTTTACTAACCGACTCATAACTAGAACATAATTCTCACTTAAACATTCAATTTCATATATCAACACATATTTCATATTTAAACACTTTAATCCCTTTTTAAGACGGGTTATGTTCTACCTGACGGCCCGACAACACAGCTTAACCCCTAAGCTGACTATTTAAATTGGAACGCATCTATCTACGCTCCCAGCGACTAATATACAATAAAGATAATTAACCATCAAAATCATTTAATCACATAATTTATAATCACACCATTGAAATCATACTTTAATCACTTAATCAAGTCGCGAAATTCCCAGTCGTTACACTAAACCTTATCCACATTGATTTATTTGGACCTGTAAATGTCATGTCCATATCATGAAAGAAGTATGCTTTGGTGATTGTGGATCACTACTCAAGTTACACTTGGGTGGAATTCATGTATTGAAAAGATGAAACCCCACACATCATCATCATTGAACACATAAAGAAAATTAAGAAGCGGGCTGAAGATCAAAATTATATCAAAAGATTGAGAAGTGATAATGGTATAGAATTCAGGAATGCAATATTAAGTGAGTTTTGCAAAGATAAAGGCATTGTTCAAGAGTTCTCAGCTGTAATAACGCCTCAACAAAATGGTGTGGTTGAAAGGAAAACTAGAACTCTAGTTGAAGCTGCAAGGATAATGCTGCAGGATGCCAAACTGCCAACCAGTTTTTGGTAAGAAGCTGTTAACACGGCATGTTACACTCTGAAAAGATATTTACTAAATAAAAATATTGGCAAGTCACCCTAATCAATCTTATAAAAAAGAAATCCTATTGTTAAGCATCTTCATGTGTTTGGAAG
Organism: Apium graveolens; assembly: GCF_009905375.1. NCBI lineage: Eukaryota > Viridiplantae > Streptophyta > Magnoliopsida > Apiales > Apiaceae > Apium > Apium graveolens. Next base: position 173,439,502 of record NC_133654.1, read on the forward strand.
CAAGTGCTTGGTGTTAAAAGACAATTCTGAGTATGATGGAAAATTTGACTCCAAAGTATTTGAACCTATTTTTATTGGATATTCATTAGAAAGACTGCCTACAGAGTCTATGTGCTAGAGCAGAAGAAAATAATGGAAAGCACAGATGTGACATTTGATGATGACAAGTATCCAGGCTTGGAATGCCTTGATGAAAATGAAGCTGAAACTTTAAAATTTGAAAATCTCAACCTTGATAGTGATTCTGAAGATAAAGCTGAAATAAATACAAAAAACAGAATGAAGGAAGAGACAAGTGAACTAGTGAATTCTGACAATGAGAATTCATCTCAAGGAAGAAGCTTACCTGAATTTGATGGCACAAACTTAGCGGGAGAAGGATATAATAGTTCTGCAAGTCATGCCAATAGTGAAGTAAATGAGGATAATTCTAGTCACCAAAATCATCACACCAGAAATGGGATAGAAGTCACACAAGAGACACTATAATTGGTGATCCTAATGCTGGAGTGAGGACTAGATGCGCCACTGCAAATGAATGCTTGCATGCATGCTTTCTATCTCAAATTGAGCATAAGAAAACTGAAGAAGCTCTACTTGACCCTGATTGGATAACTGCTATACAAGAAGAGCTAAATCAATTTGAAAGAAATAAAGTTTGGGAATTAGTTCCTGCACCAAGAAACTGAAGCATTATTGGAATAAAATGGGTGTACAGGAACAAAATGGATGAAAATGGCATTGTGACACAAAATAAACCAAGATTGGTTTCCAAAGGCTACTCGCAAGATGAAGGAATTGGTTATGATAAAAAAAATCTCCAGTTGCAAGGCTTGAAGCAATAAGACTGTTCCTTGAATTTGCTGCACATTTAAATTTCTAAGGTGTATGAAATGGATGTGAAAAGTGCATTCCTTAATGGTGAACTAGAAGAGGAAGTCTATGTACAACGGCCACCTGGCTTTGAAGATCCTGAATTTCCAAATTTTGTTTACAAACTTTTAAAGGCTCTTTATAGATTGAAGCAAGCACCAAGAGCATGGTATGACACTCAATCAGAATTTCTACTCAAATATGGATTCACTAGAGACCTCCACAAGTTAAAAGCCCATGTAGAGAATTAAAGAAGTCAATTCCTCATGTAGAGAACTGGAGATATCGACAAGTCAAATCGTCATATAGAGAACTGGAGATATCGACAAGTCAAAATCTTATGTAGAGAACTGGAGATATCGACAAGTCATTTTACTTGTAGAGAACGTGAGACCTCGAAAAGTCAAAAGCCTATGTAGATAACTTGAGATATCGATAAGTCATCTTACTTATCGATATGTGACATCTCTACACAATAAAAGAGATCTCGACAAACAACTTAAGAATTCAGAATACAGACAATTTGAAGATCCAAGATTATCAGTCAAAAATAATTATAATATTGAATTGGAAAGCCTACAAATATTTATTGAAGAATACAAGATCAAAGGCCAAGATGAACTGGATAAAGGAAGGTCACGGACCTAGTAGATTCTGCACAGATATGCTAACACTAGAAATGGAAATAGACAAAGTAGCTTTAGAAAATGTGTTAGTCTATTTTAATGCAAGTTATGTAAACCGTGCATGTTGATCTATAAAGCATATCACGAGTCCTTTATTTAGATGTAAAAAATTAGATCTATAAAAATCTTGTAATTCTCTCAAGAGAAGTAGGCGAGTTCTTATTTTTAAGAACACAAATTTGTATCAAGACAAATTTGATTTAATACAAATCAAGTGAGTTTTTGATAAATTGCTTTTGTGTCTGCATCTAGTATTTTATCACTATAAAAATCATTCATCTGTTTTGTTTCATAAGCCATAAATTATCGCAGTTAATCAAAAATCAAGAAAAACATATTCACCCTCATCTTTCTTGCAATTCATAGTTAACACTCTATTTTATGTAAGAAGGAAAAACATAATACACACATACACACACTTCTAACATATAATTTTTTTACATAATTAATATTAAAGAATTTTTTATTGGACTGGAAATATATTTTAAATGTATCTTTACAATTTTTATTTTACAGAAAAATTATCTAAGATACTCATTCTATATAGGAGGTACTCGATACTTATCTCATATGCTCTAAAGAATACATCGTTAATTGCTAAGACTCCGAGCTCGCCAGAGATCTATCAACGTAAATAAATTTTCTTTTAAATTATTAAGGTGATTGCAATTTTACAAACTCGTTATCGTTGTATCTGATTTGTATTGTGTTTTTCTACTTGTTTGGACTAATAAACCTTTAAGTCATTATTAATGAATAATAATCATGTAATTCTGATTACGAAGCATTCAATTTCTCTACGATGTTACACAAATAGAATGCAAGTTACAACTAATAATCATATTGGGAGAGTTGATTGATGTTTATAACTGTCCGAGAGCTAATTGATATTCACAACTGTTCAAGAGTTAATTGATATTCACAAAACTTCTCACTTACATTACATGTTGATGACATTTTAAGAAAAGTTATGTAACCATTTGCACAGGACCGCCAACCCTTTAAAATGAAATCCAATGAAACCAATAGAGTAAGTAAACATAAAACCAGATAAACATGTAAAATTATATGTTATTCCCAAACATTATATAACAATAGAATTACAGAAGAAGGGTTGAATTTATTTCTTGGTTTCTTTTGGAAACAAAGAAAACTCTTTACTAAAATATATCTGTGTTTGAATATGCAAGTGTGCGGAGATGAAATATATATGTATTCAAGATACAAAGTAATTAAACACAGAGATTTAAAAAGTTTCTGTTGGATTGATCTTTTCCACCAGAGATATATATTGATTGAGAACTCTGTGATGCAAGAATGCACACACTGCTTACAAGTAAAGATACACCAAAAGAACAGAGAAATTCCTAACAGATGTAGCTTTTTCTATTTCTCAATTCAATTGATAATTAATCTACTTGCTACTCTTGGTTTATATTTCACCAAGTTACATATAAAAAAAAGACAAACATATAAAATAAAATGTCTAAGTCTAATCACAAGTTTCCTCAACTCTCTATCCAACATCTTTGTATTTCTTCAAGTAAGCATGGAAATGAAAATGCTTCTTTGTTCTCATAAACCAGCAAATAGGCTATCACATTCCTTCTGTGTACAATCAACCCATGTGACTGTCAAGTCACTCTTAACTACTATTTGAATTTGTTATCAGTCGAGACTTTATAGATTATCCGTTGAGTCTCTATTGGATCATATGTTGAGAGTATCTTGAGTCATCCGTCGAAGCCTGGTCGAATCATCCGTTGAAAGTTGTTAGGAATAAGTTGTGTACTTGATGATAAGTTAAATAAAACACCTTAGTAGATTTAATTTAGTGAATTTGTAGCTTTCAACGGATGATCACTTTAACATCCGTTGAGAGAGTAGCTTATGTATCAATAAGTCTTGTAATACATTTCTGCATTCTACAATACCTTAAAGATCCAAAAGTTGTAGGATATTCAAAGTCATGTTGACTACTAGTTTGATATAGAAAATAGGTTGGCTAATTGTAAATATTATATGCCTTGTAATTTTGCATAAGTGAAATAGAGTTAACTGCTATGGAAGAATTTCAACGGATGATTCCACAAGGTTTTGACGGATGACTCAAGTCACATTCAACGGATGATCTAATGAAGCTTCGACGGATGATTCAACATAGTTTCAATGGGTGATCCAATAAAGTTTCAACGGATGTTCTAATTTAAATTGCAGTTGATAGTGACTTGACAATCACATGGGTTGATTAGATGCAAATGGAATGTCGCAACCTATTTTACAGGTTTTAGAGAACAAAGAAGCATTTCCATTTCCATGCTAACTTAAAGATATTCAAAGATGCTGGATAGAGAAATGAAGAAGCATATAATTAGACTAAGAAACTGTTACGACCGGCATTTTATGTAATATTATTTGTGAATTTGGTATAATATTAAGTCAAATGAAAATATATTCAATGATTGTACGTTTGTGTGAGTGAAAATTTCTGCATTATAAATTTGCTTTGGGTAGTATATGATTTTTCAAAGCAAGAGTTTATTTAATTTCTTTATTTTTGATTTATAAGGAATATTCTAAGCTTTGGAAAAATCTTCTTTTAAAAGGCATTTTGTTCACAAATTTTGAAAATGATTTTATAAAGTCTATAAAAATACAAGTTAATTTATGGTATAAATTTTATAATTTTTGAACTTGTATTTTATTTTATAACAATAAATCATTATAAATTTTAGTTGTCATATTTACCAAATTACATGAATAACCTTGCATGCAAACTCTCTTCTATTTAATCAAAGGGCAAAGAAGACATTCTCAACCCCACTAACTCACATTTTGCTAACCAATTTACCCCTTTACCCTTGCATGCAAATCTACCTAACTATATTGGAGGGTTACTCTTGTAAAATCTCAAACCCACTCACATTATAGTCAAATCAATGCATAAAAACAAGTCCAAGAAGTGATCATCACCTCACTTCACCCCACCACTTCACTCTCTTCTCCCTCCCTCCTCCCTCACCTCTCGGTTTTTCCCCTCCCCTCTCGGCAACCACCAAAACCGAGCCCCATCCCCTTCTTTCTTCAACTCTCACTCAAACAATCATCTTATATCCAAGTAATTTTACTCCCTATATGTTATTCTTATATATATTTCAAAAGTTTAGAGTGAAAAACCTATGTTTTGACCTTGCATGGTGATGTTTTTGTTAAACTCAAAGTGAACCTCCTTGATTCTTGTGAATCTAAGGCTTTCACCATGAGATATAGTATCATAGGGTCAAGAATGGCTAGACATAAGAGTGTTACACTTATGAAATGTTGTTCTTACCCTAATCCATTCGGCCATGACTTGATAGGAGCCGAATGGATGGTGTTTTGTTGCCTTGTTACATTTTTGTGTATTTTGTGATGATAACGTGAATTTTATAGTAAAAGCTTGATAAAACCCTTTTGCATGCTAGTTGATCATTTAGTTGTAATCCATGTTAGGCTTGCATGTTGAATTATGATAAAAATTTATTTGGAAATCATGTTGCTTTGGCTTGAAAGATCCGAAAGCATGCATGCATGTAAATCACTTTTGATTTTTTTGGAAGTTTTGATCATTTAGATTCATGTTGTTAGTGAGCCTTAATTTCAGTAGGAATAATGTATTAATATTGATTTATACTTCTTATTGCATGGTAATAATTCGTGGTTATCTATTATAAAAAAATATATATATCTTGTTGCTTCAAGAGCATAAAGGTTTGTGATTTGTAAAGAGTAGTCTCTTTTGTTTTGCCATAGTTGCACCTTAGGTAAGGATGATCTCACCAAGGTTATTTTGAGAAAAAGGGAGTTAGTTCAGTAGAATACCATGTATAAGTCTTTGTTTAAATTTTGAGTTGTTGTTAGATAGGTTTGTCAAGTCAAAGCCTTGGAAAATGAGAGTTATAGTTTCTGCAGAAAAATCAGTTTAGTACCCTGAGGTTTAGAGTGAGTTTTGACCATGTCATTGATGTGCACTTTGAGGCCCAAGCTACCAGAAGTTAGTATGGGGAGTATATAATAGGTTTTAGGAGTTGGTTGGAGGTTTGCATGTCATTTGGTTAGGTGCACAAGTAGAATAATAAAATCTGTCCAGCAGGGGACAGTTTTGTTGCAACTTAGAAATAGGGAGATTTGGCCATGTCATGGGTAGGCCCTCATTAGGCCCAATTGGGCCTTAGTTAGAGGGTATGTCAGAGAAGTTTTTCCAACCATAGTTCATAGGATATGAGCTAGAACCATGTGTCACAAGTTAATTCAAGTCAGGGCATTTTCTGCCCAGAAAAAACAGGGGAACCTTGGACTTTTAGCTTAGGCCCAAGAAGGCCCAAGCCAGGCCTTTGAGCCACATCAAGCTTGTGAGATGCCCTTAGGTCAGGAGAGTCTTGTGTAAAAATTTTGAAGAAAAACTTGTAGTTTAAGAGTGTCTAATGCACTCAAGAAACCTTAGTTACCATTCTGAAATTTGCACCAGTGAGCACTTTCACTTATCTCATAGCTTTAGAACACTTAGAAGTGAGTATTAGGTCGACCACCATAGTTGTAAGATAGTATAAGGTCAGTAGAGCAAAAGGCACAAGTGAGGGTCAATAGGTTTTGGATAATTTAGGAAAGGCACATTGAGTTAAGAAGCCCAAATTTGAAGACTTTGTTTAGTTAGTGACCAAGTGACTTAAGTGGTGAGTCGAGATCATCCAAGCCTAGTGTGGCATTATGGTGTATATGATGTTATTTGGTATTAATATACGATATGTGATTATGTGGCTACATGTGTACATTTGAAAATATAATGGTGGATATGAATTAAGTGCGTATAGGCCTAAGTGCCATCCATGTTTAATTTCGGGTTGTAAATAGGTTAAGATGGTAAGAATATATTATAATGAGGATTATTATTATTTATGTAGGATCTCGAGACGAGGGAAAACTTGCCATAAAAGTCGAGTGAAGCTTCAGTTGTTGCTCCTACCAGTCAGACCAGACCAGTCTATCTCAAGGCAAGTGATTCAACTTGACCTTCGTATTTACTGTAAACAGTTCATATATCGATGCAATTATCCTGAGTCATTTTGATATATTTAAATCAAGCGTATCTTTTGTTTATCTTTGAGTTACATAGAGATGCCATGAACCCTCGAGTACGTATTGCAAGTAGTTCAAAAGTCTTTCATGATAGTTTAATGCCATGATAAAATGAAGAGTTGATATATTTCTTGATTGATCCTCTTGATTAACATGTTGATGTTTCCTATGCATTGATATCTCATCCTGATACTTGAACCCCTATAGAACCTTACTTTGAATTCTGATAGTCAGATACTTCCCAGCTTGATTCCTCATTAATTGATACCCTCTTTCTTATCCTAAAGCTTGAAAATTCTGATATACCCTGAGCTAAAAATCATTCTTCATACCTTAACACCCTTAATATTCATGAAGCTTACATTCTTAATGATCCAACACTTGAACCTTGATGAGAAACCATTACTTTGAGCCCAAATTGGCATTACCCTTCATATTATCCATTAGCCTCACTAAATCCTCTTGTCCAATCTTTGATATATGAAAACCATTCAATTACTTGAATATAGAATAGTTTTGTGAATCATGGCTCTGATATTCAGTACCTTGTTTCCCGTGTTTCGAGTTGATCTATAATTCCTTAATAAAAATATTTACTGTTAAAAGAGATTTTGTTACAATTCGGCATCAGCTTTTGAAATAAATAAAATGTGGATTTTCAGTCCCAAAGGGGGATAAATGTTTTCTTGAATGGTGGATCTGGACTGAGACGCGAGTCCTTTCCACACTTATATTAGGCTTAAAAGTTGCCTAGGGATTCCCAATAATGTTTTAGAACCCAGCGAGGTTCGGGATTACTTCGCGGCTGATCACCGGCTGTAATCCGTAGCGTCATAAAATGATTTTGATTAAGAATGATTTTAAAATTTGTTTTGATGCAAGCAAAATGATGCCAACTCACATAAGTTTATCTCTCGTTATCATTGATTATGTCCTTCCATTGTCATTCCTAAAGGTATATCTCGATTTATGTTTTGCGTTGTACTGTTAGCACTTGTTGAGCTTTTGGCTCACTTCTTGCTTTACCCTGATATTACAGCTAGCAGCTATGGTTAGATTCAAGCAGACTGCCCGTAAGACCTGTGATGCTGATGCTTATGTTCGAGCTCAGGTAGAATAAGTAATAATAGCTGTGAGGATTCGGTATTTGTAATCAGATGTAATAGCTGGTAGTGATGGGCTGTTCCAAACCCTAAACTGTAAGATCTTGGATTGGTTGTGTATCCTTCATTAAAATGATGTAATAACTATATTTATTTCGCTATTTAAGTTGGGGGTGTGACAGGTTTTGGTATCAGAGCCAGGTTTAGAGTCCCTGGACAGCCCAAATAGGTTATAGGATTTGTGTGTAGGTTATAGATATTATGCGAGAGAGTAGGTTAAGTAAATTATTATTAATACTCCTCTTATTGGTTGTCAGCAAAGGGCGCATTCCTCGTCATCCTCTGGGTCGGACGACACTATTGCTTTCTCCGTGTATGCTGAGTTGAGGCGCGAGTTCGACATGCTTCAGGGCAAGTACGACCGACTGATAGACCGACTGAAGAACGTGTATCCGGACAGCCGAAACTATGAAGGGAAGCCCAAGGAGCAGATGACTGCGAGACTTGAGACCTTGGTTCAGTACGTCAACACTAAGCTTGAGGAGATGCCAGCGCACCGGGACCGTACCCGCCAGTATGTCATTCAGATGGTGGCGGATGAGCTCCAGAGCATTGTGAAGACGCTTCGAGAGGAAAAGACTACCAAGCCCCGTTCAGATGGAGTGGAGCCTTAGTTCTTTCCATTTACCTTTCATGTTGTTGTACTATCAGACTCTATGGAATCCCCAGTTGTTTCCGTCTTTCCTTTAAATAAGCCTGTTATTCCTAGAATCAGACTATATCCCAATCCTATGTACTGTGACCTTTAAAATTTCAATAATTATGTGCTATTGTTCCATTTGCTCTCAACTGTTATTTTATGTTTTTATCATCATATCTGCTTAATTTGGAAACTTGACCCCATATGTAAATGAGAATGCCATGCGATACCCTCGAATCATTTTATCATTCATATCTGTTTTGACACAACTCTTATTTCAGGATCATGCCTCCCAAAAAGAAGAACCCAACAACCACCTTCACCACAGACCCAAATATTCTTCGACTACTGGAAACCTTGCAACAGCAAACCAATGCTATAGCTCAACAACAACTAACTCTTCAACAACGAATTGAAAACCAAGATAACCGTGAGCCACACCAACCACCTGAACCACCAGTACCACCTAGACAAATTGTCACTTTCAAAGCTTTTCAGAATGTGAATCCACCTGTATTTCATGATACCACTGATCCAGTGATAGCAAACACATGGATCAAGGAGATGGAAAGGGCTTTTGAGTTGGTACAGTTAGGAGACGATCAGAAGACGCCGTATGCCACTTACTTCTTGAAGGGAGAAGTCATCTATTGGTGGGAATCAGTAAAAGCTATGGAAGTCACTCAGCAGGTTTCTTGGGAGAGATTTAAAAAGTTATTTCTGGACAAGTATTACCCTAAGTACATGCAGAATCAGATGGAGCTAAAATTTCTTGAGTTGAAGCAAGGGAACATGACTGTATTGGAGTATGAGAAGAAGTTCACTGAGTTGTCAAGGTTTGTGACAAAGTATACCAGCACTGAGGAGGAAAAAGCAAAGAAATTTCAGCAAGGATTGGAGCCTTGGATCAGAGATAGGGTGGCTATGTTTGAGCTTGAAACTTATGCGGGAGTAGTACAGAAAGCTGCTCTGATTGAGAATAATGGGATGCAGTCAAGGAAAGAGAGGGATAACAAGAAGAGGAAGGTTCCATTTTATGGAGAAAAGTCTGAAGCTGGAAGTTCGCCAGATCGGAATGTAAAGAGGATTGGTTTCCAGAAGGGCGGAAATTTTCAAAGGAAGGGAAATTTGGGCAAAAGGCAAGAATCAAAAGGGAACAATCAGGCAAGCCAAGGGCAAGTTGGAGAAAACAGGTTCCAGAGGCCAGAATGCAAGCACTGTGGAAGAAGGCACCCCGGAGTATGCAATAAGCTGAGTATGACCTGTTATAGGTGTAATCAGAAGGGACATTTGGCAAACGAGTGCAAGATGCCGAAGCCAGGAGTTACGTGCTACAAGTGTGGGAAGACTGGACACATGGCTAGGGAGTGTAAGGCAACAGGACCAGTCAAAGCTCTGATGAACGTGGCAAGTACCAGTGCAAGCGTACCAGCTGAGGTATTGGCATTACCTCTATAACACCCCCAGATCCGGGGTCGGGGATCCGGGTCGTCACGGTCTTTCTTTCCACAATATCACTTCACTTAATTAATAGTAAATAACCTTATGCTGTGACCCCATACTAACACACACCACAACCCGTTATAGTCTCAGAGATGAAATTTAAATAAGTACAAGTCTTTGAATCCACAATTTAAAAGTTATTACAACCCAAAATGATTACTTGATAAATTTACAGTTAATTGCCATTATCTGCCACAAGTTATAATTATACATAATTGATTCTCAAAAGTAGATGGTCTGATCTACAATAGATCTACCTCTGCAGCTATAGCAGCTACAACATCAACGGGAAGACGCGGGACGCTTCCCACGCGCTTGCGCTGGGTCTGCTGGAGTCTGGCCATCTTTCCTAACTGTTGTTGTGTGATGAAAGAAGAAAGCAAGGGTGAGCAGCAAGCCCACCAAAATAATATGTATAATGATTTACAATATATGAGCCTACTCATAATACTCATGAAAGTCTTGGTCAAAAGAAATGAACCAAGTTGATAACTTAATGCGATGAAGTCGCAAAATATTCAGTATATATACATATATACTTTTCAAAATATTGGAAGTCCTCTTCCATGCATAATATACACAAAGTCCTAGTGTGTAACTGTATGAAAAAAATATCGTTGCAAGGTGATCTCATATATCTAACCTTGTCTCAACGTTTTTCTGAAAATCTTTGTCATACATAAGACAATTATTAATTAGATATAAGTTTAAAAGATGAGGTTACCAAATACTTCGCTACACTTATATCATTCCCAAATACTACTTGAACTACCACCGTTCAAGTTATAATCAATTTCAAAAGTTCATCCCACTGATGAGACCACAAGATAAGACTTGAATAGATTCAATCTTTGAAATATTATTGAATGAAAAAGTTATGAGATACTTTATTTAGTCCCGATATATATATATATATCCACATATATATATCCCTTTAAACATTTCCTGGAATCTCTGTTATGCAAAGTATAAACAGAGTTTGAAACATCCAATGAATTTTGGAAAGGAAAAGAATTTTGGCATAAACCCGATATCTCGCTGATCAGGCAAAGATACCAATAAGTAACCTTTTCTACTGTAGATGGATGAATTCCTCACCGGTCATCACCCTGGCCGCATTAGGACCTCGCGCTAGACCGTACCCCGGCCCCTCACGCGTTGATGGACTGCCACCCAGCCACTTACACAATAATAGACCGTACCCCGGCCTGTCGCTTATGCCGACTCAATTAGATGGGCTTACTTCCCGAACGTTGGGCAAGTAATCAATTCATTTACCAAAACTGCAACCTTGTTGCGAATATAAAATACATCACAGAGCCGGATTCCCCAGGTTTTGAGCGAGTATTTAAATCCCCTTAAAAAGGAAGATCTTAAATATAAAAATGAGTTTTGGGATCCGCTCTGACTTTAAAAATCATTTTGAAGACTCGAAAACACTTTAAAGAGTGTTTGGAGTAAAGCTGATTTAATGAAGTAAATCAGTCCCCAGAATATTTAGAAAATGACTGAATATTATTATTTAAATAATATTCCCATAAAGAATAATCTTTATAAAAATAATTGAAGTAGAAGTATTAAAATTTATACTTGAAACGAGTATTAATTAACCAAAGCTATACTTATATGAAAGTATTATCTTTATTTGAATAATCGAAAATAAGTTTGATTATTGACATCTTATTCTTTAATAAAATAAAGAATATATTTCAGCAAATAATCGGAGTCATAGATCCTCAAATGAATATTCAAATAATATTCATTAAATAATATAAACTGAGTCGTAAGCCTTCGAATGAATATTCAAATAATATTCAATAAATAATATAAAAGAGTCATAAGCCCTCGAATGAATATTCAAATAATATTCAAATAAATAAATAAAAGGAGTCATAAGCCCTCGAATGAATATTCAAAATAATATTCAATAATAAAATAAAGTTAAAGTTATCGAATAAACCTTATTCGATTAATAGTTTTGAAAACTATGACCATATATATATATAAATATATATATATATATATATCCATATCCATATATACAAAATCTACTCGGGATCCTCGACTCCCGGTTTTAGAAAATATTTTCACCCTTGGGTCCCTATACTAAGGGTATATGCAAGATACCGCTATCCTCTAGCATAGGTATTATCAACTGAACCAACAGATATATATTTCAAGAATATGAAACAGGCATGCATATATACCATATCACATGCTACAATATATCGCAAGAATTTGCTAAATAACCAACATGCATCTATCGCAAGATAATGCATATACAAGTGTATTCATCACAACAACAGTATAACGGATAGAATACTTGCCTGAGCGACTTGGGGGTGAGAAAGGCTCGGGACGAGTCTGATAACCTATAAACAACAAGTAAGTTGGAATTAAACCAAAATCACTTGTAAATCTATGATTTAACTAACTTAGACTCTAATGCTAGTTTTGCGCTCACCGATTCGCTTAAGTCACTCGGGTACCCTCGGCTCCACCATTTTTAATAATTTAACCTTTACGAGTTTTAAAGAGATTCCTTCGCGAATGACTTACCAACTGCCTAACACACTTACCATAAATGTTTCATACATTAAATCACCCTTTTTGGTCTTTAACCTACATTCCAAGGTAAGGCGAGGGAAAAAGTTTCATCCGCGAAACGCCGTTACTTGAAACGGTCGTTTCTCCTAAACCGTAAATCGGAATCGGACGAACTACATATCAAAACGAAGCTCGTAACATGAGCTATCTAAACATGGCAGTGGTCACAATCTAGCAGGGGGTTCTCGGGTCCTAATGCTATGCACAAAAACAGTCCAAAGAAAATCGGACGTTACGACGGCTATGTTTACGTGATTTCCAAATTTTAACCCATTCACAAACAACCCAAATCAACCTCAAATCCAACATACAACCATCCTCCATCCTTATCACATCATAACAACCCCAACCAATTCAATTTAACCATTCATACTTATGCTTAAACTTTACTTTAATCATTCTTAAGTTCTTTTAAATCAAAACCACAATAATTACCATTCCATTCACTACCATACCAAATCTCAAACTCTAAATCATAACAACAAGTTACAATATCAACCCACTACTCAAAATCACCTTGTAATATATATGAACCTAGGGTTTGGAAATGGTATACCTTCCTTGAAGTGGTGGGTGGAGCTAGGAAGCCTTAAGAAGCTTTGAGAAGCCTTAGGAAAGCTTGGATCTTCAAGAAAAACAAGAAAAAGTTCAAGTTAAAAACTTGAAAACACTATTCATTGTCTTCTTCCTTGATTAAATGAAGAAGTTAGAGAAAGAATTAATGGCTTAAACTCATGATATAGCCATAACTAAGCATAAAGATGATTAGGGAATTTTCTTACCAATTTAGGATGCTTGGATCTTTGATTTTGAAAAATCTATGCCTTGAAAATGCTAAAAAGCCGTGAGCAAGATGAACTCATGCCTTGGTTGTTTTGATTTTTTTGATGGAAATGATTTTTACTTGGCTTGGTTGACTTGATTTGTATTTGATTTAGCAAATTACTACCTTGCCCTTGAATTTGTGTGGTTCTTATTCAACCACACCTCCCTCCTTCCCATGTCATGCTTACCTCATCCTCATGATGTCATCCTTCCTTCCTTGTCTTCTTTCTATTGGTTGGATGACATCATTCCCATTAATCCCTTTGATTAACTTCCTAATCATTTGCCTAATGACCGCTGATCTGTTATACGGTTCGCTTAACTTTCGTTCTCGTTTATCGTTTGAAGGATCATACCCGGGATCTTATTACTTAGGTTCCCTTAACCTTTCTCAATACATTATATTCCTTTTTATGATCCTTTATCATAATCCTTTAATTTAAATCCTTTTTATCCTGTTACCTTATACTCAATTCTCTCCGTATCTTGTGGATTTCCGGGAAAAACCAAAGTGTTCGGAATTGGATTCTGACGATATTTACATACACTTATATACTTCATAGAGTACTAATAATATCCCAGAATATCCATAACAGAACCCCTACATAGTGTGGCGTGAAAAGTTTTCTCATTCAGCTAAAACACTATTCACAAGGGTTACAAAAAGTTGAAAAATTTTGGGGTTATTACAGTCTCCCCTTCTTAAAAGGATTCCGTCCCGGAATCAAACAGAAAACAAATGGGGGTACTTTTCTAGCATTGTGCTCTCTAGTTCCCAAGTTGATTCTTCCACATTATGATTCTGCCATAGTACTCTGACTAGCTTGATCACTTTGTTCCGAAGCACCTGCTCCTTCTTATCCATAATCCTTACTGGCTTCTCCACGTAAGTTAGATCTGGCTGCATATCCACCTGCTCGTACTCCACTATGTGCCTGGCATCCCGATGATACCTCCTTAGCATTGACACATGGAACACATTATGAACTTGTTGCAAATTAGGGGGTAGGGCTAGCTCGTAAGCTAACTTTCCAATCCGTCTTAATATCTCGAAAGGTCCAATGTATCTTGGGCTTAGTTTTCCTTTCTTTCCGAACCTCATTAATCCCTTCCAAGGGGATACTTTCAACAGTACTAAGTCCCCTACTTCATATTCCTTGTCCTTTCGGGCTAGGTCTGCATATTTCTTCTGTCTGTCTTGGGCTGCCACAAGTCGCCCTCTGATAAGATCCACTATATCTTTGGTCCTTTGGACCACTTCGGGTCCGAGCATCTTCCGCTCTCCTACTTCATCCCAGTATAAGGGAGATCGACACCTTCTTCCGTACAGGGCCTCATAAGGCGGCATTCCGATGCTAGCATGAAAGCTATTGTTATAAGAAAACTCGATCAACGGCAGGTGATCATCCCAACTTCCTTTAAGGTCTATTGCACAGACTCTCAACATATCCTCTAGTGTCTGGATGGTCCTTTCACTCTGTCCATCCGTTTGGGGATGGTACGCGGTACTCATATTTAACTTGGTTCCCGCACATTCCTGAAAGCTCCTCCAAAATCTGGAGTTGAACCTTGGGTCTCGGTCTGAGACAATGGACGCTGGGACTCCATGTCGCGTTACTATTTCCTTAAGGTAAATGTTCACCAGTCTATCGACTGTGTATCTCTCATTGATAGGAATGAAATGAGCTGACTTTGTCAGTCGGTCTATAATTACCCAAATGGCGTCGTGATTGGCTTTCGTCCTTGGCAAGCCTACAACAAAATCCATCGCTATCTGTTCCCATTTCCATTCGGGAATCTCCAGGGGTCGCAAAAGTCCACTGGGTCTCTGGTGCTCTGCCTTTACTCTTTGGCAAGTCAAACACTTGTTTACCCATTCTGCTACGTCCCTCTTCATGTTGGGCCACCAGTAATATTCCTTCAAATCCCTATACATCTTGGTACTTCCCGGGTGAATGGAATACCTTGAACTATGGCTTTCATCCAAAATCTCATCTTTAAGTTCTTGAACATTCGGAACCCAAATTCGGTAGGAGTACCTCATTATCCCTTTATCATCTTTCTCGGTATGGATCTCCTCTCCAGTCATTGACTCTCTACCTTCATTCATTATTTTCTCCTGGCACAATCTAATCTTTTCCAATAACTCTGGCTGCATTGAGATCTCAAAAAGCTTTTCTGTTCCGGTTCCGGTTACCTTTACTTCTATTTCCATTTTCTCAAAATCCCTTATCAACTCTTCTGAAGTCGTTATCATTCTGAGTCTTTCCTTTCTACTAAGGGCATCAGCCACCACATTGGCTTTCCCTGGATGATAGAGAATCTCACAATCATAGTCCTTGATTAGTTCTAACCATCTCCTCTGGCGCATGTTGAGCTCTTTCTGCGTAAATATGTACTTGAGGCTCTTATGGTCTGTGAAAATCTCGCACTTCTCTCCATACAAGTAGTGCCTCCAAATTTTTAAAGCAAATACTATTGCCGCGAGCTCAAGGTCATGAGTAGGATATCTAACCTCGTATTCCTTCAGTTGTCTCGACGCATACGCAATAACTTTACCGTGCTGCATAAGCACACATCCTAATCCTTTGTGCGACGCGTCACTATATATCACAAAATCTCCTTTTCCGTCCGGCAATGCCAATACCGGAGCCGTTATCAACCTTTTCTTTAATTCCTGAAAACTGTTCTCGCATTTCTCCGTCCATTCAAACTTCTCTGTCTTACGAGTAAGTCGTGTCAAAGGGGCTGCGATCTTCGCAAAGTCCTGTACAAATCTACGATAGTAGCCGGCCAATCCTATGAAACTCCTTACCTCTGTGGGTGTGGTTGGCCTTTCCCAATTTGAGACCGCCTCTATCTTGGAGGGGTCGACCAATACTCCTTCTTTATTGATCACATGTCCTAAAAACTGTACTTCATTCCGCCAGAATTCACACTTCGAGAATTTGGCATATAACTGCTCTCTCTGAGTATTCCTAGAGCTATCCTCAAATGCTCTGCATGTTCTGCCTCAGTCCTTGAGTAGATCAAAATATCATCGATAAAAACTATCACACACT